>NC_040914.2:30913253-31251201 GCF_004126475.2 Phyllostomus discolor | reverse complement strand
TTCTTTCCCTTCCCTGCCTTCCCCTCTCTCTAAAAATAAACAAATAAAAAAATAAAGTTTTAAAAAATCAACCAAAAAAAAGGAAAACCCATGACCGACTCTGTTATTTGTACCTGCCAGCTATGCCTTTAAATTTAAAAAAGTGAAAATGCGACATTTGCTCATTTTATATTTCCCCGGTTGCCACACACCACTTCTGGCACACGCTAGCTGGGCTGGTTGTGGTGGGGGAGACAGACAGAGTCTTGTTTTGATGGCTTCGTGTTGATTTGTTCAGCCGACCTTTGCGAGGCCCTTATTGTGTGCGAGGCGCTGCTGTGGATATTGAAGTTACCCAGTTTTAGAATCTGCTCCTTCTAGGACCTGTCATCACCTCTGTTAACCAGCCACAGAGCTGACCTCTGTGGGACGCCTGCAGCTGAGGAGATAAGAGGAAAGAGGGGGTAGCTAGGGGCTGGGGAGGGCTGGCGGTTTTGGACGTGGTAAAACCCTCTGTCTCGCTGGAAATTTCAACTTTAGATGAACTGTCCTGTGGTAGTATTTCTTTGGAGTTTCAGTTTCAGGCGAGCCAAGGGTGAGGCTTTTTTCTGGGTGTGGCTTTTTCTGGTAAGGGGCTTTCAGTCTTTTTTTTTTTTTAAGATTTATTATTATTTATTTATTATTTATTATTTATTTATTTTTAGAGAGAGGGGAGCAGGGAGAGAGAAAGAGAGGGAGAGAGACATCGATGTGAGAAAGAAACATTGATCTCTTGCCTCTTGTACGCTCCCAGACCAGGACCAAACTCACAGCCCAGGCGTGTGTCCTGACCAGGTTTCAAACTGGCGACTGGTTTGCTTTGCAGGATGACGCCCAACCCACTGAGCCACACCGGTCAGGGCTCACTGACTCTTGAAAGGACCTTCCCAGTGAATGGGGTGGGCCAGGAGGTCCTGGCCACAGCAGTAGGCTCTGGGGAGTACCTGGCTGCTGGGGAGTCTTTGAAGGACTCTGCCAATGGGGAGAAGGCAGCGGGTGGCACCTTGGGGCGACAGGTCATTCACAGTATATCTAGGGTGAGAGCCCAGTGGAGGCAGAGCTTCGATGAGGAGAGCAAGGTAACCACAGGGCGTGAAGGCATCTGTGGAAAGTCCAGCTGAAACATTAGAATTTCTGTGCAGTGGAGTGTGGGTGAGGAGGGACCAGGGGGTCTGCCAGTGTGGGGCCATCTCCTGCCCCTGGGACAGGCTTTGCGGAGAGTCTCGAGAAAGCCAGGTCTTCGAATTTGTGCGAGGTTTTGGAGAATTGAATAGGCAAGTAACTCTGTGTTGATGCCTAGGCCAGGATGAACCCTCGGACCTTTTAAAATCCCCTTTCATCAAAACCAAGAGACAGCAACTCACAGCTATTAGGCTGCTATTGTGGAGAAACGGGCACTCTTGTGCACTGTCGGTGAAAATGTAAAATTGGTGCAGCTGCTATGAAAAAGACTATGGCGATTCCTCAAAAACGTAAACGTAAAATTACCACATGGTCCAGCAATGCCACTTCTTTATGTATACCCAAAAGAAAGCAGGAACCTGAACAGACGTTGGTGCCCCTGTGTTTATAGCAGCATTGTTTGCAATAGATAAAAGGCGGAAACAATCAGCTTTGGCTGGGTAGCTCAGTTGGTTGGAGTGTCGTCCTGTACACCACAAGGTTGCTGGTTTGATCCCTGGTCAGGGCACACGCTTGGGTTGCAGGTTCGGTCCCTGGTCATGGTGTAGTTGGAAGGTAACTGATCCATGTTTCTCTAAAGTCAGTAAACATACCCTTGGGTGAGGATTTTTTTTTAAAGGTGGAAACAACCAAATAGCCATTGACAGATAAATGGATGAACAGTCTGTGGTATATGCATTAAATGGAATATTATTTAGCTGTAAAAAGGAAGGGAATTCTGCCATCTGCTACAACCTGCGTGAAACTGGAGGACATGATTATAGCAAGTGAAATCAGCCAATCACAAAAGGACACATTCTGTTACAATTCCACTCATACGAGATATACAGAATGGGCAAAGTCACACGGACAGAGAGTGGGATGGTGGTCGCCAGGGGAAGGGAAATAGGGAGTTCGTATTTAATGGGGACAGAATTTCAGTTTGGACTGTACATGTTATACTATGTATATTTTACCACAGTTCTTTTTAAAAAGCCGTTCGGATTTTGTCATCTCTTCCCCGAGGGGAGCACAGCCCACAGGTGCAGTCACACGAAGATGCTCGGAAAGGTGAGGGAGTTGTCCCGCAAGAGTAGAAACTGACCCGGGTGTCCCGTCCGCTAGTCCGCACACCCTTCCACAGGGCAGCTTTCTGAAGGGCACGTGCTTGCTCCCGGGCAGCGGGACGTGCCCGCGCTTCTACCTGGCCTCTCCTACCATCTCGGGGCATGCAGCCGGGAGCCCGTGACCCCATACGAGGGCCCAGGTGGACATGCATTGTCATCACTCCTGCAGCCCTTTGGGTCTGTGGTTATACCGTATCTTTGCCATGTATTATGCGCTCCCGTGTATGACGTGCACCCACGTTTTTCCGCACATTATACACAGGATTGTTATACCCATGTATAATGCACATCTTTATTTTTCCCTCAGAAATTTGGTCAAAAAAGTGCACATTATACATGGCAAAAAGATGGCAATTCCTCTGCTTCTGTGAACCTTCCACACATGTCATTTGGCGTCAGTGGCCCTTCCCCAGGGGTTGTCTTGGCACCTGTCCTCAGCCTCTTCTTGCCTCCGACACCCATGGGATGGTGACCCGTCCACTTGTCTACACTCCCTCTAGATCTCGGTTCTTGCAGAGCGCATGTCCAGTCCACTGGGAGGCCTGTGGTGGCCCCTGAGTAATGTAATGCCACCCAACTTGCTGCGAGTAACCATGGAGTGAAGAGGGTAAAACCTGATCTTAATTTTTTTTAATTTTTAAAGGTTTTATTTATTTATTTTTAGAGAGAGAAGGGAGGGAGAAAGAGAGAGCGAAACATTAGTGTGTGGTTGCCTCTGGCGCACCCCCTACTGGGGACCTGGCCTGCATCCCAGGCATGTGCCCTGACTGGGAATGGAACTGGTGACCCTATGGTTCGCAGGCTAGCACTCAATCCACTGAGCCACACCAGCCAGGGCTGGAGCTTAAATTTTATGAAGAGATTTCAGAGCTTCCTTCAAGGTACTCCAAGCCGAGTAACCTATCTTTGGCCTCTACTAAGTAACAGAATCCAGAGTCCTCTCCATGGCTGAAACACTGTAGCCCCGTCTGATCTCTATCTAGCCTGAGGAGAGATTGTCAATAAGGACCGAGGTGAGAATAGTAAGCTTCCAAAGCCCAGACCTGGTTTACCTGATACCGTTTCCATAAGAAGAGAAGATAAAGGAGGCCCTGCTTAACAGAAGGTCCACGGTGTCCCTGACTCATTTATCTGTCACTGTTCTGTGGGTTGAGTGGACTCTGATGGGTGACTGTCCTGGGGGTCACATCGTGGATGGACCGGAATCACCTGCAGGTTTGACCGGACTGGCCTTCCACGGTGACTTCTTCACTCACTGGCCTGAGGCAGCAGGCACAGCTGGGGGCTTGCTGAGCCCCTCCCTCCATCTCTCCGCTCAGTCTCTTCACACCTGGGCTTCCTTGTACTGTGGTGGTCTCCGGGAAGTCAGATCCCTTATGTGGAGGGTAACTTCCCCTAGACCAAACCTTCCACGGAGCACAGTGGAAGCCATGTGGATCCTTGGGACCTGGCCTGGGAAGTCTTGCAGTGCCACTTCTGCCACATCCAGTGCAGGAGGGGACTGTGCCCAGGTCCCATGAGGCTGATCCAGAAGGGGAAGTTGAGGCATGCCCTGATACAGGAATGGCGGGGCTGGGATTTGAACTCAGTTCCAGCTGGTTTTGAAGAGGATCTGCGTCGTCCTTCTGCCTGTAGGGAAGGGGAGAAGGAAGAAAGACAAATTCACCTATAAATAAGGCTTTTCTGATGAGGGGGAAAGCTTTTATTTGGAAATGCTGGTACTCTGATACTGGGTTATTATAAGTATAATTAATACTTAATACCCATATGCTTATTAACACAAATAAGAATTCTTATTTTCACGTGAGGAGGAACAGGTCACTAGCTTAATTAAATTTCTGCCTGAAATAAATACCCACTGTTCTTAATGAACTGCAGCTAGACGGAGTATATATTTTCCTCAGAAATATTTCTAGAGTACAAAATATAATGTAACTTGTATTTTTGGTCCCTTAAGTAAGTCCTTAATGAGTAAACAATTTAAAAAAATTTTTAAAAATTAATATTGAGACAGAGAGATCAATTTGTTTTTCCACTTATTTATGCACTTATTGATTGATTCTTATATGTGCCCTGACCAGGGATCGAACCCACAACTTTGGCACAGTGAGATAACGCTGTACCAATTGAGCTACCCAGCCATTGCCTAAGCAGTCTTTTTAAAACAATATTTTGCCCTGGCCAGGTAGCTCAGTGGGTTAGAGGCATCCCAACACATCAAGGTTGTGGGTTCAATCCCTGGTCAGGGCACATACAAGAATCACCCAATGAATGCATCAATAAGTGGAACAACAAATCAATGTTTCTCTCTTCCTTCCCCCCTCTCTCTCTTTCAATACATTTTTTAATTTACAAAAATTTTTAACCATGAGGGACTAGAAAAGACTACTTTTCAAATATTGAGTTGGCCAAAAAGTTTATTTAGTTTTTATCTGTACACTGGTTCTGCTTAGGTTGTTTTGTTTTGTTTTGTTTTTTAAGATTTTATGTATTTATTTTTGGGCAGAGGGAAAGGGAGGGAGAAAGAGAGGGAGAGAAACATCAGTGTGTGGTTGCCTCTCGCACACCCCCTACTGGGGACCTGGCTGGCAACCCAGGCATGTGCCCTAACCAGGAATCAAACCGGTGACCCTTTAGTGTGCAGGCCTGTGCTCAATCCACTGAGCCACACCAGCCTAGGCTTAGTTTGTTTGTTTGTTTGTTTGTTTGTTTTTTAGCTTCATCCTAAAACATTTTTTAGATTGTATTGTGGCAGCTGTCATATCAGCATGCATTTTTAAAAAACATCAACATTGATGAATTTTTATGTAGCCCTTTTAATATTGGAGATGAAAGAAAATATGCAACACTTTCAGCATATCATGCTCTATTATTTCAAGAAAGGCAAAAATGCAACTGAAATGCAAAAAAGGATTTGTGCAGTGTATGGAGAAGGTACCATGACTGATCGAACGTGTCAAAAGTGGTTTGTGAGTTTCATGCTGGAGATTTCACTCCACGGTCAGGCAGACCAGTTGAAGTTGATAGCGATCAAATCGAGACATCAATTGAGAACAATCAGCGTTATATCACTGGGGAGATAGCCAACATACTCAAAATATCCAAATCAGTCAAGTTATTGGTGAAAATGAAAAATGTGTCCTTTATTTTATGGAAAAAAGTAAACAAACTTTTTGGCCAATCCAATACAATACACTCAATTCAACTCTCCCTAAACCTACAGGCCCTGATACTTCTGTGCCAAGAGCCTGTAACTGCAAGTGAACCCCTTTTAGACATTGGGGGCATCAGTGTGTGGGACTCGGGAGGCAGTGCCCTCAGCCTAGGGAGGCCAGGCGGAGCGGTTACCTTGTGTGTTCATGCCCAGGCACAGCCTGTTGGTATTATGCATGTACTCAGTACACAGAACCTGACATAGTTATGTGTTTAAAAAACATCTTCCTGCTTATAGAATATCTGGTCATCTGAGAAGTGCCCTGGCTGGTATGGCTCAGTGGACTGAGTGCCAGCCTATGAACTGGAAGGTCGTCGGTTTGAATCCCTGGCAGGGCACATGCCTGGCTTGTGGGCTAGGTCCCCAGCTGGGGGCGTGCATGTTTCTCTCCCCCTTTTTCTGCCTCCTTTCCTCTCTCTCTGAAAATAAATAAATACAATCTTTTTTAAAAAGATCTGAGAAGTACCTAATACTATGAACAGAAAACTACAAGGTGTTTATGTCCTCACCTTAATATAACTACTGTTACAGTTAGGATGTTTTCATTTCTAGTCACATTCAATACTTATATTTCCAAATTGAATTGAAATGAAAAAAATCTTACGGATTAAACTACTAACACATGGAGGTTAGAGAGAATAATGAAACAAACACCACGCATCAGACATTCCAAAAATATGTATATCCTTAAAATGTTTTTAAGCCCTGGCTGGCGTAGCTCAGTAGATTGAGCGCAGGCTGTGAACCAAAGTGTCGCAGGTTCGATTGCCAGTCAGGGCACATGCCTGGGTTGCAGGCCACAGCCCCCAGCAACTGCACATTGATGTCTCTCTCTCTTTCACTCTCTCTCAAAATAAATAAATAACATTTAAAAAAAAAGAATGCAGTCTCAGACCCCATCACAGACCTACTGAATCATAATCTATTTAAAAAAATGTTTTTAAAACCTTTTTAGTTTGGAAAATGTCAAATGAGGCCCACCTGTCTGGTGTGGCTCAGTGGATTGAGTGCCGGTCTGCTAACCAAAGGGTTTCGGGGTCCATTCCTAGTCAAGGCACATGCGTGGGTTGCAGGCCAGGGTCCCAAGTAGGGGGATGCACAAGAGGCAACCACATATTGCTGTTTCTCTCCCTCTCATTCTCCTTCCTTTCTGCTCTCTGAAAAGAAATAAATAAAATCTTAAAAAACAAAAAGCTATTGTAATAATTCTTAAATATACTAACATGCCTGGTCAGTGTTCAGATTTCTGTGACTATCTGCTGAGTTTGCCCCCATTTTCCTTGAGAATCAGGATCCAGCTTTGATGCATGCATTGCTGTGAGGTGGCTGCCTCCTCATTGTGCTTGTTAAAACCACAGTAGCGCCCTGGATGGCATAGCTCAGTGAATTGAGCATGGGCTGGGAACCAAAGGGTCACTGGTTCGATTCCCAGACAGGGCATATGCCTGGGTTTCAGGCCAGGTGCCTAGTGGGAGCCACGTGAGAGGCAACCACACATTGATGTTTCTCTCCCTCTCTTTCTCCCTCCTTTCCCTTCTCTCTAAAAATAAAGAAATAAAATATTTAATAAATAAATAAATAAAATAATAAAAACGCAGTAGCCCCTGGAGGCTGTACTGTGTGCATCTGTGTGTGCCCTGTGGGCACTCTCGCTCTGCCCTGAGCCCATCCCCATGTTTCATATCATGTGTTCTGGTGACTCTCCTTGCATGTAAATCTTTGAATGTCGAGTATTCCTTTGGATCGCTCCCTCAAAATTGAGTTTTAAGGTGAGGATGCTCATGGAAACTATGTATGAACTACATACACAGAGGAGCAAAAGTAGGTTTACAGTTGTTCATTTGGAAAATAACAGTAATTAATAAATTAGTAACACAATTATAAACTCTGTGTGTCACGCCCTCACAGCTGCAAACCTACTTTTGCCCCACCCTGGATGTTTTCATTAAATATGTATATAGTGAAATTGATTTCCAGGAACATCACACTATTTCCATTCCCACCGGCAATGGTTGAAAGAGGTGTGCTCAGCCGTGGCCGGGTGGCTCAGTTGGTTGGAGCAGCGCCTCATACACTGAAAGGTTGTGGCTTCGATTTCCTGGTTAGGGCACATTGCCTGGGTTGTGGTTCGATCCTCGGTAGGGGCACATACAGGAGACAGCAATCAATATTTCTCTGTCTTTCCCTCCTTCTTCTCCCTCCTTCCCTTCCTTCCTTCGTTCTCTAAAAAATCAATAAAAACATCCTCAAGTGAGGATTTAAAAAATAATTTAAAAAATAAAAAAGAGGCATGTTCATATTTAAGTATAGTGGAAATATAAACATGTATTCCAAATATTTTTTTGCCCTGCCTCAGTTCCTTCTTTTTCTTTTAAGATTTTATTTATTTATTTTTAGAGAAGGGAAGAGAGAAGAGAGGGAGAGAAACATCAAAGTGTGGTTGCCTCTTGCAACCCTACTGAGGACCTGGCCCGCAAGCCAGGCATGTGCCCTGATTGGGAATCAAACTGGCAAGCCTTTGGTTCACAGGCCAGCACTCAGTCCACTGAGCCACACCAGCTAGGGACTCAGTTCCTTTCTTGCAGTCATGGCTGAAGGCACATTATTGCAGGATAAAGAGAGAGAATGTGTCCACCTGTGCTGGATTCTTACTTACCCTTTGGAACACAGAATGGAATTTCCCATAGAAACTGGGAGAAATTTGATCACACCCGTCATTGCATTATGCTCAGCATTGTGTGGGCTGCTAGAAGTTTAGCTATTGTTTAGGAACTATTTCTTTAAAAAAATATATTGGAGTATAATTCCATAGAGTAAGCTGCACAGATCTTAAGGATAAAGTTTAATGAGTTTTGAGAACTAGGACGCAGTCTGTCCAGAAGGTATCTAGCCATGTGATATGAAAAATAGAAGCATTTATTAAAGGAGATACAAGATATAAGAAGAAACATTGTACATAAGACAATGACACCTCAGTCCCCTTCAAAGTAGGCACTTTGGGACCTCACACAGTTCTCCCAGTCGCCATGAGCTGTCCCTTTGTATTTTTCTGAGTCTCACTGACTGCCTGAAATCTCTTCTCTTTCAAAGGTGATTTTAGTTTTGGGAAAAGCCAGAAGTTGCAGGGCACCAAATCTGGGGTCTAGGGGGGCTGAGTCACCTGGGTGATTTGACATTTCATAAAAAAACTCTGCATGAGACATGATGTGTAAGATGGCATATTGTCATGATGAAGCTGCCAATCACCAGTTGTCCATTGCTGCAGCCTTCTGAATCACCCAAATAGATTCCGCTGAGGAATGTTCAAGCTTAAGGCAGAATTTAATGTAAATTCATTGTTCTACTCGCTCAGTCATTTGAGCGAGTACATGGCCATGCGATGGCCACACAGTACACACGCTCACTCAACTGTGTCTACCGCCCCCACTGATGAGTACAGTGAAGGCTCATTGTTCACGCCTGCGCATTCCAGTCCATGCTCCTTGGCTTCCAGGGTACATCCTTGTCAGGCAAACCACTCTCACTGTATTAACGATGATGGCTGCACTTTTTTGCAGACAGACCTTGTATACCTCTGTAACCAACACCCCAGTCAGGAAATGGACTCCTGCCCGCACCCTAAACAGCGCCCCATGCCATTCCTCCTGCCCCCCCCGCACACACCAGAGCTCCTGCTCCCCTTCCCGGTCTGCAGAGTGAATCATTCTTACCTACTCTTGAACTCCATACATATGGAATATTACAGTGTGTATTTCTCGTGTCTGCTTTTTTTTTTTTTTGGCTGAGCATACTTTGAAGACTCATCATCATTAATTATCAGTAGTACGTTCCTTATATTGCTCAGTAGCGTTCCGTTGTCTGAATCAACCACAGTTTGCTCATTTATTCTCCTAGTGACAGCCATATGTGGTTGTTTCCAAATTTTGCTTCTTGAATAAAGGTGTAAGGACAGTTCTTTTTTTAAAATTTATTTTAGAAAGAGAAATATTGATTTGTTGTTCCACTTATTTACGCATTCATTGGTTGATTCTTGTGTGTGCCCTGACCAGAAATTGAATCCACAACTTTAGCGTATGGGGATGATGCTTTGAGTTCCTTGGACAGGCATTGGCTTTTTTAGTCTTTTCTTTGAATAATTTTAAAGATTTTATTTATTTTCAGAGAGAGGGGAAGGGAGGGAGAAAGAAAGGGAGAGAAACATCAGTATGTCATTGCCTCTTGCGTGCCCCCTACTGGGGACCTGGCCCATAACCCAGGCATGTGCCCTGACTGGGAATTGAACCAGTGACCCTTGGCTACACATGGCCCATGCTTAACCCACTAAGCCACACCAGCCAGGGCTCTTTGACAATTCTTATATAATTCTTTTTAAGGCCTAATGTTATTTGTTTTGGGTAAATGCCTTGGAGTAACAGCGCTGGATCACGAGCAGGCATATAATTAAGTTTTAAGAAGCTTCTCAACATTTCCCACTGTAATTGCACCACTTGACACTCTCATTGTGACACGCTTCACACTGCCCTCCACATGCACTGTTGTCATCCCTTTAATTTTAGCCTCTCTGGTGAGGGTACAGAGGTGTCTATCTCACTGTGATTTCATTGTGCATTTCCCTGATACCTAATGCTATTGAGCATCTTTTAATGAGTTTATCAACCATTTGTATGTTTTTTTTGTGAGGTGTATTTTGAAGACTTTTGCCTACACTTTATTGGGTTTTGTCTGTTTATTACTGATTGGCTGTGTGTGTGTGTGTGTGTGTGTGTCTGTTTCCTGATACAAAAGTCCTTTGTCAGTTACTGGGATTGCAACTGTTTCCTTTGTGGCTTGTCTTTTTATTTTCCTTGTGGTACCTTTTGCAGAGCGGAAATTGTATTGATGAAGTCTAACTTTTCTTTTTTCTCTGTGGGTGTTCCTTTTTGATTTCTGCGAAAGAAATCTTTGTATCCTCGGGTCGAATGGCCTGCTGTGTTTTCCTGGGAGGAGATTGATAGCTTAGGCTTTAACCTTCAGGTCTGTTGACTGTCTTGAACTAATTGTTGTGTATGGCTGAGCAGGAATCAAAGTTCGGTGTCTGCCCTACTGATACCCTCCTGGTTTAGCACATTCAAAGGGACTGATGCTTCTCCCTGTGCTCTGTGATATGTCGGTCTATTTCTGAACTGATTGTGTCATTGTGTGTGTCTTTTCCATGCCCGTATCATAATGTCTTGATTATGTAGTTATTTTTTAAAAGATTTTATTTCTTTATTTTTAGAGAGGAGAAGGGAGGGAGAAAGAGAAGGAGAGAAACATCAATGTGTGGTTGCTTCATGAGCATCCCCTACTTGGAGACCGGGCCCACAACCCAGGCATGGTGCCCTGACTGGGAATCGAACCTGTGACCATTTGATTCACAGTCCAGAGCTCAATCCACTGAGCCACACCAGCCAGGGCTATCTAGTTTTATAGTAAATCTTAAAATCAGCCAGTGTAAGTCCTACAACTTTGTTCATCTTTTTCAAAATGCAAAACCACGTCTTTTTTCCCCTTTGAGAACTAATTGGCTTTATTGAACAACACATAAATCGGGGAGCTTTTCAGTCTAGCAACTAAAAGGGAGCTCCCCAAACTACGTATTTCTTTAGGAAAATAACTTCTCCATATCTAATAACCAACATGCAAAAGGACTTCAGGTACTGCATCCATTCCTGGGTTGATGAATACCGCTGCTTACGTTGATTCCGATTCATACCCTCACGTCACTGTGGTGGTGTCAGAAAGGAGAATTTCTTGATTTGTAGTCGTTTTGTAAGAACTTTGGACAAATTATGTAGCATCTTTTTTACACATTTTTTTTTTTTCAAGAAAAACCACAGCACTCCTTGATTAGGAAAGGACCTACTGCCCCATTCCTGCTTTGCTGTTCAAAGGGACTTCTGTTATCAGGAGCACACACGCGTGAGGACACTTTCTCTGTAATCAGAAGGCAAATAAACTAGGTGACAGTCTGTCTTTTTGTGCTAGAAAGTCACATTCTAAGGACATTTCCGGTGCCCATGTGTCCCTCAGCTGAAGGTTCACCGCACCGTGGACGGAGAGCCTCGCCGCCAGCTGACACCCCCAGCTGACACCCCCAGCTGACAAGTCTCTCTTGTGCTTGCACAGCGCTTCTTTGTCTTACAGTGTTCAGCTGTCATCAACAGCTCTCAGCTGGCACCCAAAGTTTGCAGCGGGACCATTTAGCCAGGATTTCCCTCTTGCTCCCTCTGCAGCCCACCCCCAGGCGTGGAGCAGGGGAGGCACGAGCGTAGATGCACACAGCGGAAACCCCTCCGTGCCCCGCGATTCTGCGGCTCCCTGCTCTTCCTGAGACCAGAAGGCTTGAGTCCCAGGTGTCCCCTGGGAAAAGTGGGCACAGGGGCCTAGGCTTGAACAGGTGTCTCCAGGGGATGTCAGGGCAGTGATGCTCGAAGGTGACACTGAATGAACCAAGTGGTTTTAGGGCATAAGAGAAAAGGATCCATCCATGACAGGCTGAGGGCCGATGTGGGATGCAGGCAGCCAGGAGTGTCTGAAGGAGTGTGGGGCAGCCAGCTCAGGGGGTGCTGGGCACGGGTGGGTAGGCCAGCCGAGCCGTGGACTGCCTTCAGGACAGAGCACGGGGGCGCTTCTGGACCGAGGCCCTTCGGGGCCACCTGGAGGAGCTTCACTTTGATCTACAGCTGGGGGTGTGCGTCAGGCATCCAGACAGAAAATCTGACGGACTTCATGCCCACAGAAGGCGACAAATTTTGCCTCATGCTGGCCACAAAGGGGAGGGTGAGCTATACACCTTTTGCTGGATTCCAGCAGCTCCTGGCGGGGGGTGTGAGTGCATTTCCTGAAACCTGGACACTTTGAACTGACCTGGAGCCTTTAACAAAAGGGAGACCAAAAGCTTGTCCTTTGCCCTGAGTTCTTTGTAGCCCAGCCTACCACTCATTTTAAAGATTTTATTTATTTATTTATTTATTTTTAGGGAAATGGGAAGGGAGATAGAAAGGTAGAAACATCAGTGTGTGATTTCCTCTTGAGTGCCCCCTACCTGGGACCTGGCCCGCAACCCAGGCATTCACTCGGACTGGGAATCGAACCAGCGACCTTTGGGTTTGCAGGCCGGTGCTCAATCCACTGAGCCACACCGGTGAGGGCTGAACACATTTTGAATTACTGGTTTGAAATTTTTGTTAACCTGACATCCAGGCCCTCTCTCAGACAGTGTACTGCCTGCATGTGTCCTGTTTGTCTTGTACATGTAATATGTATGTTACTTCTTTCTGCGTCTTTGTGTGTCTTGTAATACATTTTCAGTTCCGATTTTTATTAGTACCCGACCATGCCGTCCCTCAGTACCGCTTTTCTCTGGGCTCTTACACCTAGTACAACACAGAAGACAATACCGCTCAAGCACCTGCTTATAGTCCATCTTGCATTGTTTGCTTCTCTTTCATGCACATCAAAAAAGGACAAGAAAATTGTATGTGTAATCATAACATCAGTAAGCAATATCAATAGCTTATTGATGGACATAAAATGTTTCTTATTCCAAATGTGCAGAAGGAGCAGAAGAACTTGGCCTGCTGCTTCCTGGTCCCCCGTAACTCCTTGGAGACCTAGGAGGGAAAAAGGTGAAGACAAACCATCAGGAATGTGAAGATACAGAAATCTCTGCAGAATGGTCCTGAGGCCCATCTTCTTGGCACCTGGGAACAGCAAGAAGATGACATTTTGAAAGACAAGGCTTTCACAGCAAAAGCACTGTCTGAGGGTGGCCTGGTCCGAGGCAGGGGCCTCAGCCAGCACCTCCTTCTCCTGAAGTTGAATGGCACCCAGGTTGCAGGAAATATACCAGGGGTCCGAGTTCAAAGCAATGGCATCAGTGCAGGGCAGGCCACAGATGCTGAAAGCTCCAGGCGCCCTGGCCTCACACCTTTGGTTTGTGACTCAGGTGCTATAGGCTTAGGAGTGAGTCAGCCCATATGTCACAATGACAGGAGAGCTCTGGAGCTTAACATTATCAGGCCCCTGCTTCTTTTCTTTTCTTTTAAAGGTTTTATTTATTTTTAGAGAGAGAAGATGGAGAGAGACAGAGGTAGAGAAACATCAGTGTGTGGTTGCCTCTTGCATGCCCCCTACTGGGGACCTGGCCCGAAGCACAGGCATATGCCCTGACTGGGAACTGAACCAGCGACCCTTTGGTTCACAGGCCAACGCTCAATCCACTGAGCCACACCAGCCAGGGCAGGCCTCTTATTTCTTAAGCTATTTTTTTGTGTGTGGTAAAATATACATGGCATAAAACTTACCATTTAAACCACTTCTAATTAATCGTACTGTTCAATAGCATTAAGCACATTCATGTTATTGTGTAAACATGATCACTATTAATTTTCAGGACTTTTTATAATTCCATTCTGAAATACGGCCCATTGAACAGTAACTCCCCACTCCCACCCCTCGCCCCTAGTGATAATCTGTCCCTGTGAGTGCAGCTCCTGCAGGAATCTCATAAAAGCACGCTCGTGAAAGAGTTGTCCCTTTTTACTGGCGTATGTCACTTAGCATTTGGCCTCTAACATTCACCCATGTTGTCGCATGTGTCAGAATTTCATTCGTTTTCAAGGCTGATGAGTAGCCCATCTTACACCCTTTAGTGCCGTTTCTCCTAAACTACGAAAGAACAAGTCCATTGTTCAGTTGCTCAATGTCCAGTTGTTCACCCATTCATTCATCGATGGACACTTGGGTCGTTTCCGCTTTTTGCCTTTTGTGAATCATGCTGCCTCGAGCATGGGTGTGCGAATGCAGATGTTCAGGTCACTACTTTTACCCCTTTGGGGTGTGTATTGTCCCAGAAGCGGAATTGCCGGGTTACATGGCGATTCTATACCTGCATAACTACGGTGCAGTTTTCCACAGCGGCTGCGCCGGCTTCTGTTCGCACTGACATGCGCGGAGGGTGCAGTGGCTCCGCGGCCTCCCCCGAGCCTGTTTTCTGTGCGCGAGTGGTCATCCTGGTGGACGTGACCTGCTCTCTCCTCAGAGCCCTGAGTTGCATTTCCCTAATGATCAGTGAAGTTCAGCACCTCTTCATGCACTTTATTTATTTTTTTTTAGACAAAGGGGAAGGGAGGGAGGAAGAGAGGGAGAGAAACATCAATGTGTAGTTGCCTCTCCTGCACCCCCTACTGGGGGCCTGGCCCGCAACCCAGGCACATGCTCTGACTGGGAGTTGAACCTGCGACCCTTTGGTTCACAGTTGAGGCGCTCAACCTACTAAGCTACACCCGCCAGGGCTGTTTGTTTATGTGTTTAGTGAGGAGGCCTCTGTAGGGGCGAGATGAGCCCATCTAAGCTTCTGTGCTAGAGATTCTCACTGTTCTTACTGAAATTTAGTAGGTTTTCTTGAGTAAATGTGTCTTGGTGGACTGTATACTCTTAGGACAATTTCTAAAGCCTTAAAAAATGTGTTTTCATACTGGATTCACTGGTTAGGGTTGTTTTGCTAAAGACCTGGCCCACGAGCTTCCTCACATCCATGTCCTGGTCGTGGACTCACGGTCTTTCATTCTTAAAGGCCCAGCACGCATGGGCGCGGGGGCACCCTCTTCAACAGACACGGTATGATTAGCACACGTGGGGATTCACGTGAACTCTGTGTTCTGCTCCACAGGGCGAACGGGGCACATTTTAGGTGCAGCTGTAGTCTGTCACTCACGGGGTGGCATGGGCCACTTTTGCATCAGACACACTGAAGAGGATGGGAGCGACTGCCAGGGCCGCGCCTTCTCCAGCTGGAGGCTGTCAGCGGAGGCAGAGCTCCAGGCCGAGGGACAGGTGCCTGTCCCCAGGGCCACTGCCCCGAGTCGGGGCACCTGCGGATGGTTCTCCACCAGGTTGGATGCCGCTGCCCAGCAGAGGTCGCTGTTGGCTGAGTGCTGTCCCCTGGCCGCGTGGCCGCCAGCTCGAACTAGGCCCATTGCCAGTACTGTCGTGTCTCCCACTAGGCACCGTGCGTCGTGTTTAGTCACCAGTGCCCTTGGTCCCCTGCCCTCTGCCACAGGTGTTAGCCTTCCTGTGTCTTTCATGACCTCGCCACTTCGGAAGGGTACAGGCCAGCTAACTCCTAGACTGTCTCAGTTTCCTCCTGATTAGATACAAGTGATGCACTTTGGCAGGAACACCGCTGAGGTGACACTGTGCCCTCCCCAGTGACCTCTGAGGACGCACAGGATGCTGATTTCTCCCATTGCTGGCGCTGTTTGCTTTGACCGCTGCTGGGCTAGGGTGGTGTCTGTCAGAGTATGCAAGAACGGTAAAGATAACTTTTTCTGCCCTGGCGGGTGTGGCTGAGTGGACTGAGTGCCGGCCTGTGAGCTGAAAGGTTGCTGGTTCGGTTCCCAGTCAGGGCACGTGCGTGGGTTGCTGGCTGGGTCCCCCATTACGGGAGTGAGAAATACAACCACACATTGATGTCTCTCTCCCTCCCTTCCCCTTTTTCTAAAAATAAATAAAATCTTCAAAGTAAAAAAAAAAAGATAACTTTTTCTTTGTATAATTATTGACGAACCAGGGGAGCTGCCTCAGGGAGACCACGTGACCATGCCGCTTCTCAGCCCCTGGTCACCGACCCGCGTCACTATTCATTGATGCTTCCTGTCTAAGTCGCTTGTTCCTGTGAGGTTGCCAAACAGTGACATTGTGACTCAGCCATTCCTCCCACTTGGTCACTTTGGTTTTTTTAAGTACTTCCTGTGAAGGCTAGAGCTCTGCTCCTCCATGTGGTGGGCTGGCTTCCTGTGTTAATTATAACAAATCACCGAGAATTAAAATGGCCAATCAGAAGTAGGTACTTCACACTGAATGGAAAGAAACCTCTCTGACAGGGAGCGTTTTGACATACCTGAAGGACCAAGGTGTGTCTCGGAGGCAGGGAGTCCCTCTTGCTGAAGGCGCTGTCACCCAGCAGGAAGAGGGGGACAGCTATGGTGGACTGAGGGGAGTACAGGGGACTCAGCAAACGTCCCAGCACCAAGGGAGAGCTCACAGGTGGGCTGCACTGGTGGTTGGCAAAGAGCCACCCCAGAAAGGTTCTAAATTATGCTGAGTAGCCTGTAAAACAATTTTGTATGAATTGGTTATAGTCAATGCATGAGAAAATTGGACTTAAAAAAACAAATCTCATTTGAAAGGAACATAAAACTTTACTCCAGCCCTGGACCGGGTGGCTGTCAGTTGGTGGGAGGATCATCCCTTAAACCCATAGGTCGCAGGTTCGATTCCCAGTCAGAGCACATATGAGAGGCAACTGACTGATGGCTCTCTCTCTCCCTCCCTCTCTGGTCCCTTCCCCTCCCTCTAAAATCTATAAGCATGTCCTGAGGATTATATTTAAAAATACTTTATTCCAATGAATATCTGTGTCTCTGGAGGGGTGTGTGTTGCACCCCTGCACCCCAAATCATAAAGGTTCAGCTTGTTGTTTGGGTCAGCTTGACTTGGTTGCAAAAAGCATCTGCCACTTTTAGTGGCTTGTCATTCTGCAATTTGTAGACTAACTTAAAAGATTCCTGAGTTTACAGTATGACATTCATTATTTTTTCAAAAAATTTTAATATATATTCAGTGTTAGAGAGAGAGAGAGAGAGTGTGTGGGCGGGGGGGGGGGGGATTTGTTGTTCTACTTATGCATTCACTGGTTGATTCTTCTATGTGCCTGGACCAGGTAGCGAACCTGCAACTCCGGTGCATCCACACAACACTCTAACCAACTGAGCTATTCGGCCAGGGCGTTCTGGTCCCTTCAGTTTTAGTTTTCATGTAATTCCTCTCTTAAGTATGCAGCTTTTAACCCTCTTGCTTCTTGCCTCTCTGACATTTCCATCTTGCTCTTTCATAGGTACCTCCTATTTGACGGACATTGTGTGGTGGGCAGGCACCATTGCAAGTAAGTACCCTGTGTGGTGAAGAGCTTGTTTTCTTTCTTTGTTAAGATCAGTCATTCCCCTGGCGGGACTGGGGTGGGGTGGGGGGGAGGATGAGATGGGGGGCGTGGGGGCGGGGGTGGAGGTGGGCGTGCAGTTAGCCCTGAATTTAGCCCAGGCCACACTCTGCTGGGCCCAGAGAAACTAAAATAGCTCCTGCTTACTCACGCGTAGTCGGGCTGTTGGCCTTTGGTGAAATTACATGTTTTTGCTGAACGTAATTGGTTTTACAAAGGCGGCTTTCTTCCTTCAGCTGTAAGGACCAGATCATGTGCTATGACCAAAAACGCACTTTATAGATTTAGAACTTTTAAAGATATAAAGGAAAATAACATGCGAAATTTCAGAAATATCACGAGGTTCATTTGTCTCACATTGGCTGCTCGTTGAGAAATGACCTAGCAAACGTGATGGCTTTCACGGGAGAGCTGTTATTTAAGCTCTCGCTCCCTGTCACCCGTGTGGTCCTTTGTCAGTGCGGCCCAGCAGCCACACCGGAGCAGGTCCCGGGCCATTTCAGGGACACGGGGAGCCCGACACGATCTGTCTTAGAACAAGGGTGTTTCAGGGAGAGAGTGGAAATATACAGTGTTGCATCCACTATCAGTCACTGGTTTAGCCGGGGAATTTCCGGAGACCGCTGAAGCTGCTCCCCAACCTATCGGGACAGTGACTCGGGGAGGGGGCCTTGCTCCCCAACCAATCAGAACAGTGATGCGGGGAGAGGGGGCAGGCGCTGCTCACCAACCAATCAGGACAATGACTCGGGGAGAGCGGGGCGGGCCCTGCTCTCCGGTGCAGTCAGGGCCCTTAAACGTGCAAATAATGCTTCTTCCCCGACAAGTGGTTTCTCATAAGCTGGAAAGTGGCTGGTTCAAGGCTCAGCCTTCCCAAATGCAACTCGGATCCTTGCCAGGAGAGGGCGCTGTCATTGCAAGTGACATCCTGTGATTCTCTCCACAGTGGCTGTTGGCCAGATTGGAAACTTCCTGGCTTACACGGCGGTCCCCACGGTCCTGGTGACACCCCTGGGTGCCCTTGGAGTGCCGTTTGGGTGAGCGCTGGTGTTCTGTGTTTTGGGTTTTAATGTGCCATATGTGTAGAATGGAAACTTTCTATTTTCAATGTTTCTGTTCAAATAGTTAAAGGAAAATCGTGACTGAAGACAGTTCTTCAGTGTTCTCTATATGGTTTAGTTTCATTCCTTCAAATGTATTATTTTTAAAGATTTTACTTATTTATTTTTAGAGTGAGGGAGAGAAACATCAATATAGGGTTGACTCTCGCTCACCCGCTACTGGGGACCTGTCCGGGTACCTGGGCATGCACCCTGACTGGGAATCGAACCGGCGACCCTTTGGTTTTCAGGCTGGCACTCAGTCCACTAAGCCATACCAGTCAGGGCTATTCCTTTAAATTTAGTTGTGTGAACTGTTGACCGTTGTCTTAGAAATGTGCTTTAGTATATTTCAAATCCTAACTTACTCCTGGGGGTCAACAAGTGTCGTGCTGTCATTCTCTGAGTTGGCCCTGGAGGACGTCTGAGAGACTAGAGTTTTCCCGGCGCCTTGGCAAGTGATTCAGAGAAATCCTTAGGCAGAACTAGTCGGGTGGTATTTTATTTGGGTGCCTACCATTCCCTGCTGGACATTGAGCAGCCCCCCGACCCCCAACCCTGGGAAACTGTGGAGGCTGAGACAAGTCACACCTGGGTGCCACTGGGTGTGTGACAAAATTTACATCTCACCAGAGTCAACAGCAACTGGATCCCCCAGGAGTGGGCTCTGGTTTGGTCTGGAGCAGGGCTGTCTGATCTTTTGGCTTCTTGGGGCCACACTGGGAGAAGAGGAGTTATCTCGGGCCACACATTCAATACACAAATGCTAACAAAAACTGATGAGCAAAAGAAAGGTTTTAAGTAAATTTCTGATTTTGTGTTGGGCCGCATTCATAGTTATCCTGGGCCTCATGTGTCCTGGGGACCGCAGCTTGGACCCCCCTGGTCTGGGGCGAACCCGAAGGGAGTCAGGGCTTTGGGTTTTTTCTGGAGTTAGGAGGTGAGCTGGGCAGGGGTGCCCACCCTCAGCTCAGGCTGGGGCTTGCCAAGGGACTGGGGACAGCGGGACCCAAGCACACTCGCAGGCCTTCTTACCAGGTTGCCCAGGTGTGGGGCAAACAGGATAAGGGAGGAGAGGGGACATGAAGGCTCCCAGCCACCACCGGACGTCACAGATGGAATCTTTTTATTATATGTTATTATATAAAAAGGACTAAATAACACAGCTCTTCCCATGAACTTAGTTGTATTCTGCTTTGCTGTTGAAGAAATCATGAAGATGTGATAGAAGAGAAAGAAAACCCAAGGTTCTCATTCACTGAATGTCTCATTCAGAAGACATTGGTCTTCTGCTGTGTTCCAGACAGACCCCGAATGTTTGGGCAGACGTGTGTCTGTGGTGGATGTGTTAATTAATTAACTAATTAATTAATTAGCTTATTTATCCACCCTCACCCAAGGGCATGATTACTGATTTTTAGAGAGGGTGGAGGGAAAGAGAGGAATATCAATGTCAGAGAGAAACATCGATCGGTTGCCCCTCACTCACACCCCAACCAGGGACTAAACCTGCAACCTACTTGTGCACCCTAACCGGGAATCGAACCCACGACCTTTCAGCTCGTGGGATGAGGCTCCAACCTGCCAGGACTATGATGGACGAATCTAATTTTGTGTTTTTAAGCTTTAGGTTTCTCTGATCTAAAAAGCACAAATACATTTTGCACAGGAACCTTTGAAAATGTGTCTGTACAATAGCACGCTGCCCTTATCCAGACATGAGGCTCATATCATACACGGCTTGACGTCATTTTGCATGTTGGTTGGCCCCCAAAATCTCTCATTGCCTGAGTGGTGCTCATGTCGGGGAATCATTCCTCCAGCTTCCCAGACCTTAGCATCAGTGTCTGACTCGTTCCCTTGAAGAATAATCAGGCAAACAAGAAACCTGAGGCTGCGATCTTTGCACATTGCGTGTTTAAGTGTAGGTATGGAGATGCCTTGCCTGGTTAATTTCCAAAGAGCTGTTCTGATGGACTTCAATAATTAAGTCACCTCACCGGAAATGCTCACTGCTCCTAGTCTTCGGAAGACGTCACTCATTCAAAAAAAAAAAAAGTGAGGTGGTATTATGGATAAAAAGGCTGCCTTTAACTGAGGATCCCAATAAAAGTGATTTTTAAAAAGATGTTACTCATTTATTTTTAAACAGAAAGAGAGGGTGAGAAACATCATTGTGCGGTTGCCTCTCATGCGCCCCCTACTGGGGACCTAGCCCGGAACCCAGGCATGTGCTATGACTGGGTGTCGAACTGACGACTCCCTGGTTCACAGGCTGGTATTCAGTCCACTGAGCCACCCCAGCCAGATCTAGTTCTCCCCTCTTCTCGGAGTAGGCCTTCCCTACCAATTAGCCTTTCCCTACTCCAAACCTCTGAACTTTTCAATACGGGCCTTTCTCTTGCCGCTTAGGGTATAGGAACCTTGGGACTGTAACACAAATATGTGTCACCTTTGTCCCCTGATCAGGATGCTATTTGGGCTTCTGCTTGTCATTGCTTCCCAAATAGCTGTTCTTACTGATCTCAGTACCTGCTTGTTGCCACTCAGCTTGAAAGGCCTTTTTATTTAAGTTAACAGCCTCATGGGCCAGGCTTGTTTCTGCCTATGTCTTCCTGCACGCCAGCCCCTCCCCACTGTGGCAGAGCCCGCCTCCCAGGCTGGTTCCAGGCCAACCTCCTCCTGCTCCTGAGAGTCGTCCCCCCCCACCCTCTGGTTCCCTCCTATGCAGAGCTACTCAGAGCCCCTGCGTTCTGATGTCACTCGCTGGCCCTTTCAGTGACGTTTCTGATGCCCTGCGCCCCTGCTGGGCTCCTTTGAGGGGCAGACACAGAGGGTACGAGGAAGAAGATGGCAGCCTGGGCTACTACACGGGAGTGTTGCCACCATGATGTCACCTCTTGTTGGCTTGGTGGCCTTGGGTTCAAAGTAATCCTTCCTGAGGCTCAGTTTCTTTGTCAGTAAAATGAGAATTAAAATGGAAACAATCCTGGTTGATCTGGCCTGGCTGCCGCCTCCTCCTTGAAGATCTTCCTGGTCTCTGATTGCCTTCAGTGTGACACTAGGAATGTGGCAGTGGCCAGTCGCAGGATTTCCTAAAGGCCCAGGTTTTCTGCCCTGGCCCAGGGGGCTCAGTGGGTTGGGTATCCTCCAGCAAAGTGAAAGGTCTCCAGTTTGATTCGCAGTCAGGGCACACGCCTGGGCTGCAGACCAGATTCCCCACTAGGGGGTGCACAATAGGCAACCACACATCGATGTTTCTCTCTTTCTCCCCTCTCCCCTCTCTCTAAAAATAAATAAATAAAATCTTTTAAAAAATGGTAAGGCCAGAGCGGGCCCTTCTTTAAAAAAAAAAGCAAAACTTACTTTCCTACTCTGGTATATTTCATACCCACGGAGCAACACCACAGCGAGCTGTGTATACATTAACTGTGCACTGGCTATGTATAGAGTTTGTATGAAAATCCTGTTTACGGTGAATAGGGTTCGATAAATTTTTGATCTTTCCACTCTTACAAAAGTAAAATACAGCTATATAGAAAATGTAGCCCCCTCTCTCTGGCTCTAGGGCTCTCTTCTTCCTCGAGGATGCTGGGAAGACCGTGCTGTGGCTGCCTGCGTTCCTGAACGGATGCTGTTTTGAATGGGAAGGAACTCTGAGCACAGCCCGCATCGGGCTGGCCCGGCAGAGGGTGGCAGGCTTATTCTTCTTTGGTGTAGAGGGAACAGGCTCTGAGGCAGAAGCCTGCCCTCCTTCCAAAATTGTGTAGCTTTTGTATCTCATGTTGATTTAGTTTGTAAACTAACCCTATAGAAATAAGCTAATGAAAAAGTAATGGGGAATGGTAGGAGAACCCAGGTGTTAGAGTTGAGCCTTAATTGATAGGCCTAAATGACTAATTCTTGTGGAAAGCTGTTATTCCAAAATTGTGCAGCTCTTGAATACTCCTTTTCTTTATCACAAATATATATATATATATATATGAAAGAAAAGAAAATGTAGCCTCATAGTGTTAGCAATAAAAATTTTTCTTGAAAGAAAATGTGGGTTTTCTACTCCGGCTGGTGTGGTTCAGTAGATTGAGCACCAGCCTGCAGACTGAAAGGTCACTGGTTCAATTCCAAATCAGGGCATATGCCTGGGTTGCGGGCCAGGTCCCCAGTAGGGGGCGCGTTAGAGGCAACCACACACTGATGTTTCTCTCCCTCTCTTTCTCCCTCCCTTCCCCTCCCTAAAACTAAATAAATAAAATCTTTTTTTTTTAATGTGGCTTTTCTAAAGTAACTGCGATGGGTAGACACAGGTCTGATGGTATGATTTCAGCTCTGATTTCTCTTCTTTTAATCCAAGGTCCATTTTAGCCTCTTATCTTCTGAAGGAGAAGCTGAACATCTTGGGCAAGTTGGGGTGTCTGCTCAGCTGTGCAGGCTCTGTCGTGCTGATCATCCACTCCCCGAAATCTGAGAGTGTGACCACGCAGGCCGAGCTGGAGGAGAAGCTGACCAATCCAGGTGACCCCTTCTAGCCTTCGGTTGTCCCGTGTGAGCCTCCGGGGGACACCGTGCCATGTCCCCAGACCCTCTGCTGTCCTGTGCAGAGTGCCCCTGCCTCTAGCACCTGTGCCATCTTGTTGGGTTAGCTCTAGGCCCCCATATTGGGGACCACCTGTGTCCCGGCCCCACCTCCCCTGGTGTGCCGCTGTCTGAGAGCCATAACCCAGTTTGATTTACCTTAATGCTCCCCACAGGGGTCTCCCTTTTTCCTGTGTATTTTTGATGTATGATAAGTTATTTTTTTGACAAGTGCAGTACAAAACCAACAATTGGGATAATTGTACTGGTCTGAGAGTAGAGATTCACCAACATTTCTTCCAGTAGACCATCTGCGTTCCTGACCAACACCCTGAGACAGGGGCCAGCCCCAAACTGCAGCCCCCATGTCCTGACACAGGTGTGTCCGGCCACGGAGAGTCTCCTGCTCCCCTGCAGCTCTCCGTGGCCACGGAGACACAGCCATGAGATGTCAGATATGAAAAGGGAATTCATGGTGAAGCTCTCCGAGACTGTAACTTCTCATGCCTGAACACTTAGCGTGGTGGCGTTCATTTCCTCCTGTAAAAGACAAAACAGTTACATTACAGAGACGGGACAGGTCAGAAAGCTAGAGCTGAGTGTCCCAAGGGACTTACCGTATTTTGCCGTGTATAATGCTCACTTTTCCCCCAAAATTTTTTGAGGGAAAATAAGGATGCTCATTATACACGGGTATAATAATCCCATGTATTATGCACACACAGTCATAGGTGTGCATTATACACGGCAAAATATGGCCCTTTATCTACCATCAGAGCACTGCGTGTGAAGGCTTTTGCTTTTTTTTTTTTTTAAAGATTTTATTTATTTATTTATTTATTTATTTATAGAGAGGGAAGGGAGGGAAACAGAGAGAGAGAAACATCAATGTGTGGTTGCTGGGAACCATGGCCGGCAACCCAGGCATGTGCCCTGACTGGGAATCAAACCTACGATGCTTTCGTTCACAGCCCGTGCTCAATCCACTGAGCTACGCCTGCCAGGGCTAAGGCTTTTGCTTTTTGACGATTGTGGGTGTTGCCACTACAGGCAGGTCCTGACTTGTACAAAAAACATTTTGTCTAATTTGAATAGTTTGGTATAAAGACACAATGGCAGCCAGAGATTTTTCTCTTTAACATGAATACTTTAAAAAAAATTTTTTTATTTATTTATCTTTAGAGAGGGGAAGAGAGGGAAAGAAACATCAATACGTGGTTGCCTCTCGAGTGCCCCCTACTGGGGACCTGGCCTGCAGCCCAGGCACATGCCCTGACTGGGAATCCAACAGGAGACCCTTGGTTCTTGTGCGGGCCAGCGCTCAGTCCACTGGACCACACCAGCCAGGGCTGGGAATGCATTTTGATCCAGTGGAACCGTCTACACATGCCTGCGCCCCTGGCCTCTGCCCATGGGGTGCAGTTCTCCTCTCTGTCACTGAGTCATCCTGCTTTACCAGTGTCCCCACCCGAGACGCCAACACAGGGGCGCCCCCTTCCTAGTTTGCCCAGCTGCCTCTAACGCCAGACAACCCGTGTTTTGCAGTGTTCGTGGGCTACCTGTGCATCGTGCTCCTCATGCTGCTGCTGCTCATCTTCTGGATCGCGCCGGCGCACGGGCCCACCAACATCATGGTCTACATCAGCATCTGCTCCCTGCTGGGGAGCTTCACCGTGCCTTCCACCAAGGGCATCGGGCTGGCGGCCCAAGACATCTTCCACAACAACCCGTCCAGCCAGCGGGCCCTCTGCCTGTGCCTGGTGCTCCTGGCCGTGCTCGGCTGCAGCATCATCATCCAGTTCAGGTACATCAACAAGGCGCTCGAGTGCTTCGACTCGTCTGTGTTCGGGGCCATCTACTACGTGGTCTTCACCACGCTGGTCCTGCTGGCCTCCGCCATCCTCTTCCGGGAGTGGAGCAACGTGGGCCTGGTGGACTTCCTGGGGATGGCCTGCGGCTTCACCACCGTCTCCGTGGGGATCGTCCTCATCCAGGTGTTCAAGGAGTTCAACTTCAACCTGGGCGAGATGAACAAGTCCAACGTGAAAACGGACTAGTGGGCGGCAGGGGCTGGGCTGGCGCGAGGAACGGGGAAGTGGGCGTGGTTTCTGGTCCCAACAGGGTGGGAGGGACAAGAGACCCCAAGTCGCTGGGACTAGAATTGCTCGTCTGTCAGGGAGCGGTCTAGTGGACGGGGCGGGGGGACCTGGCCCTCTGTGGGCCCGAAGTTGCCGCGTGGTCGCCTGGGCGTCATCTCTCTGAGCGGAATCTCACGTGCGTCGCCATGGACCTGGAAGCTTTCATGACTACCCTTTCTTTTCAAATGTTTTACCATTCTTTAAGTAGAAAACAGAGGAGGGCTCCATGTGGTTAGTCCTGGCAGGCCAGATGTCCCTCCTGGGACCATGACTTTGGACCTGGAGTGTGTCGAACCTGACTCTGTACAGTAAATGCATCCGTAGTTGTGTTATTTTGCATTAAGCCTGTATCCCCTCCTCCCGATGAAGAGGCGTATACATTTCATTGTTCCTAGCCCCCTGAGGAGCTGACTCTCCCTCCCCCACCCACCACACGCTGACTGCGGGTGCAGAGAGGAGAGTGGCCGGGCCCACCGCGCTCCGTTGCCGGGAGGACTCTCCGCAGCTTCGATCAATTTCAGTGCCTTTACCACTTGAACTGCTCACTTAATTTGACTCGGACTGTGTGTATGTTCTCTTAGCTTAGAGTAACGCCACCTCCTTGAGTATTACTTCACTCTTTCACTATTTAACACGGAAAGGTGTCGAGTGGTTATAAGTGACCGGATATTCGTTTGTTGGAAGAGAGACTGAAGACACGTTAGAGCAATCGACCCTACGAGCATGCAGTTCTTGCCCAACTAAAGACGGTTGACTTAGTAGCATGAGGTCTTTTGTTTGCATTCAGTCTGTGTAACTGGGATCCAGTATCAAGCGTACCCACGTTCTCTTTCAGCGACCACTGGGGCCACGCAGGAGAACTGAATTATTTAACTTGATCATCAGGCTGTGAGAGCAGAGGGTGACTGCCCAGCCCCACACATATCAAGTTCCCTGTGGAGCCGGAACAAGCTAAGGGACACGGACAAGCTGAGGCCAGTCAACCGGGAGCGCCCAGCGGGAGATGCAAACGAATCTCCAGAGGAAATGAGAACCATTTCATTTAGCCGGCTCCCTGTTGTTGGAGGTGGCGGAACCCCTTGCAGTTACTCACCCCACTCTTCTTAAATTTCTGAAATACTGAAGAGCCATTAATTATGCTGATCTGTGGGTCAAAGAGACCATTCATCTGTTTAGAGTAACCTTCCCTGTGTATCAAAGGGAACAAAGCACAGAGCGAAGTGTTACTTCATCCAGATACCGTGTGCTTCGCGTGCGGTGTTTTGTCTAAATAGGCAGCTGTGCTGCCTGAGAGGGTGGGGCGGGGCGACGGAGATGCGCTGAAGCAGAACATGGAATCCAATAATACCCAACTAAAGTCATTCACTAGAGAAAAAGTATGCTTTTCCAGCCGAAACAGAACATTCCTAAAGGCTCAAGGAATAGTATCCTCAGGTGTTGGCCAAAGAGGCTGAGCAGAACGTGGTGCTCGCACAGAGCGAAGAACACATTTGTGAATTCAACGTCCATGGGACGATCGTGGGTTGTCAGTGACTCGTGAAGTAAGAGCAGCGACAACATTATTTAAACAGTTAAAAAATATCTACTTACTGATAGTTAATAAATGCTCAAAAAGTTCCTCACTCTTTCGATCAGCTCGCAGAGGTTTGTTTTTTAATCTCAGTATTTTAAGGAATGCAGGCCTTAATTTATGGAACTGAACTTTCCGAAAATCTAATGTAGCCATGTTAGTTTACTTTTAGGTATACAAATAGTTCCCCAGGTCAGGATTCCTCTTTGAGAAATTGAAAGAATGTGCATGGCAATACGCTTATACTGAGAAAGGTACACGTCGTACGGAAGTCACTGGTTTTGGTTTTCGTGACAACTTACCTAGGAAGCTTAGCTGAAACGCCTCTGTTGATGTTCCTTATAATATTTTCATTTGCAGTTATACCACAGATACTCAGAGGAGACGTTTTCAGGAAAATCGTCCCCATGATTTTTTTAAAGTAAAACAAAAACCTCAAAGTGTTCATGGCGCACCTTCCTTTGAAGGCAGCTGGTCCCAGGCCAGGTGGGTCTCCCAAGTTCATGTCTAGTCAGCAGATGATCTTGGTCGGAGATGCAGCTTTCCTTCTAGTGGAACCAAGGTCACATTGTCCATGGCACTTCACGTGTGGCACTCCACCCTCAGAGCAATGGACGTGACCGGAGCTCTAACAGCCTAATTGTCGACCTTGATTTCCAACTTGACCGCATTTCTCTTATAAGTCTGTGTGTCCATAATTCATTTGGAATGGCAAAGAAAAAAAAGTTTGAAAGTGAGAGTTTCAGCAAGGGCCTGCAGGGGTCATGGGTGTCTGCAGAAGTAAATACACATAAAACATTTTCATTGTCAGCCTATCCTTTGGGTTTTATCTCTGATAAAACTAAGAAAAATACCTACTGTGTGCTTGTCTTCAAGCTGCCTTGGAAATGTTTTTGATCACAATATGCAGATTTGCTATGGAGAGATACTTATATAGGCATTTCTCTCCTCTCCTAACTTGGATGATGCCTTATTTTCTCATCAGAATCTGGGCATTTAAAAAGGTTGCTCTCGGATCAAGTGTAGACTGTATTAAGGGTTCCTACCCAAACCAGGCCCCAAACCCCCCCGCCCCAGGGGTTGAGCCATTCCACAGGGCAGCTCCGTCTCTGCAGAGAAGGTTCTGGGGACAGGGGTGGTCAGCTCCTGGCAACGTGTGGGGTGACATCTGCCCACAGTGGGAACTTCAGGGAGGACCCTCCCGGTTCAGCAATAAGAAATACTCCGATTCCTACCTTTCAAGTCCGTTTGTCACACTGAGTTTCATTTGCACAAGTCCATTCTGGCAGTAGCAGGTTGGTCTTTGTCCTTTCTCTGGGTCTCACGTCTGCTAGAAACGAGCGCTGTTACAGAATGTGGTCACCTCTCCTTGTCCTTCTCGACAGCTCAGCTCTTGGTAGCTACGGGGCTCACTTCCGGAGGACAGTTCCTAGACAGGTGTGAAGCACCCGAGGGGCAGCGTCTCCCAGGTGTCGACGACCACTTCCGGCCCCGGGGCCTGAGGCGTTAAAGAGCACAGGCCCCTGGCGTTGGGAGAGATCCCTCTTTTCCAGGCTGCTGGACTCATCTCCAAGAGCTGAGCAAACGCTGCTCGGATAGGTGGTAGATCCACACTTGCGGCTCTTTGCTGATGTGACCTTAATCTTGGCTTGGGCTTCCGTTGACTGAGTAGACAACGGGGGAAGTGTACTTCTGTTCAGTGCTGTTCCCGACTGTCTGCTGAGCCCCAGGGGTCTGCAGGAGTCGTGCTCACTGTGTGGGACATAGGTCATGCATGGAGCAGGCTTGGATGGAGTCTCGGTGTTCTGCTTTCTCAGGGACCACACATGCAACATTCACTCATTATCACGGGCCTTGCTTCCAAGAGTATGTCTGTGAGTTTTTCACATGTGTCACATTTATAGCTAGAGGTCTGTGAACGTGAGTGCAAAGGGGAAAGGTCATGCGCACACACCAGTCACTCCATAAAATGGTTTGTCATATCAAATACCTCAATATTCTTACCTCCACCTCACATTTGTACTGCTGATGAACTTTAACAGTCAGCCCTTTAGCTTTCAGTGATTTAATTTTTTTTAAGATTTTATTTATTTATTTTCAGAGAAGGGAAGCCAGGGAGAAAGAGAGGGAGAGAAACGTCAGTGTGTGGTTGCCTCTCACACACCCCCTCCTGGGGACCTGGCCCGCAACCCAGGCCTGTGTTCTGTCTGGGAATCAAACCAGTAACCCTTCAGTTCGCAGGCCAGCGCTCAGTCCACCGAGCCATGACAGCCAGGGGTTTTTGGTGACTTTTTACATCTGACCGGATTCTTATACCTCCATTGTGTACCTGCAAAGATTAAGAATAATAGTGATGGGAAGAAGGATTTGGCCCAATATCACACCTCATTTATTTTCATATAAGTTTCTCACATGCTGATAAATGCAACAAAAGAATTCTATTTTAAGCAAATGTAACCTTGTTACATAAAAAAAATCATCTAGTAAAAAGGTGATACTCAGTAGAACAAGGATCGTGTAAATAACATCTATTTCTAATGTAGCCAGTGGGATAGGAACATAGGCCAGGGCCCAGAGCATGACCAGGGAGAAGGATTTATTAGTTCTTTTCTCTATTTGTTCTTGAATCGTGCAACTCTAGGTGAGTCACTTTACCTTTCTGTGCCTCAGTTTCTCTACCTCTAAAGGGTTGGGTTGGTTCTCCAAATCGACTGTCCGAGGGTGCTTGTACTTGAGCCGGTGCCAGCAGCCTCGGGTGACAGTGTCATGTGCAGGATGGCCTGGGAGTGACCGGGGACACTCGTCTCATCTGGGCCTCCTGTCCACTCAGGACGAGGCTGTGGATGTGCAGCTTCAAGCACTGAATAATAAGCAAGGGAAGCACTGGCTGTGAAGTTTGCGTCATTTCATGAAGCTTTAGTTTTCTTCTTTGTTTATTTTAAGAGGAAGAATGTTCTATGTTCCACTGTAAAATAGGGAGGTTAAATGGGGACTTGGAAAGCGGCGCTGAATGGTCACACTCTGATGGGGTGATGCGCTTCTTCGGCATCCTCCGTAGGTTTCTGTTCTGCAGGAGATTCCACGGCTTGCAAACCAGATCGACTCTGTTGTGTGAAACGTGCTGGGAATGATGCTGAACTTCGTGCTTTCCAGCCGCTCTGCCCCGACAGCGGACTGCCTGACACCAGGTGATGGTCCAGCGCTGCTGGACCACTAGTGCCAAAGGATCTCTTTGAAAAGTTCGGCATTTCTTTTACTTATCAGCCTAGAATACTTTGCCACCCCCCACCTTCTGTTGGTGTTTTTGCACTTCGAAAAAATTTAAGGTTGCTAGTTTTTGAGAACCATTCCTGAGTCTTTTTCATTCACTGTTACTTCCTTATAAAAGGGAACATAATCATGAAAGAGAAGAAGACGACGAAATTTAAACAATGTAAAATGTGGATGGGTTGCATTCAAAGGTTTCTCATGTAAACGTCCCGGGAGCTTCCAGTGACCACGCTCACACATTTGTCAATGGCTGACTTGCTTACATTTTGCTGTATAGAACTAGTCATAGCATGTAATTGCCTTATGTAAATAAAAAGGCTATTTGTTAAGTTTTCCAATATTTATTAATCTGGATGTGTTTTAAAATAAAATAACATTTCTAGCCGAACACTCGTTTGTCTTCCCCTTTGTCGGAAATGTTTGTGTCGTCTCCGGTTTCATCTCGAGGTATTTTCTCAGTCACGTGTCTCCCATTTGCTTTGTAGAAATGAGTAGCCCTGGCCTCCATCCCGATGTAGAAAATGTCCACCAGTGCTCATCTTAGGGAGGAAACCCATGATGCATAAAGGCATTCACCAGTCCTGCCCGCGTGGCTCAGTTGGTTGGAACGTTGTCCCACAAACCACAAGGTTGTAAGTTCGATCCCCAGTTGGGGCCCAGGGCAGAGGCAACTGGTCAATATTTCCTCTCTCACATTGATGTTTCTCTCTCTCTCTAAAATCAAAAAGCATATCCTTGGTGAGGATAAAAAACTGTGCTCTTTTTTTTTTTAAGGAATTTACCATATAGTGATTACTTTCTGATACAACAAAATGATGGCATTAAAGAAAAGCACCTGCATTTTAATCTTAATACCTTTTACATACTTTTGAAATGTATAGCAACATTTTATTATTTTTTAAGCACGTAGAAAATTAGAGAATTAGAACACATTGAATATTCTGTCATCAGAAATATTGTCATTAATCTTTTTTATTTTAAATCATTTCTTTTCATGATAGTTGACATAAAATATTGTATTAGTGTCAGGTGTAAACCCCAGTTATTAGACATTATATAGCTAAGTGATCATCCCAATAAATCTTATTCCCATCTGACACCATACATACTTATTAGAATATTATTAACTACATTCCCCAGGCTGTGCTTTACATCCCCATGTCTATTCTGTTACTATCAATTTGTACTTCCTAATCCCTTCACCTTTTTCACCCAGCCCCCAGCCCCCTCCCATCTGGCAACTGTCAAAATGTTCTCTGTATCTATGAGTCTGTTTCTGTTCTGTTTGTTCATTTATATTGTTTTTTAGATTCAATTATTGATAGATATGTATTTGTTGCCATTTTATTGTTCGTATTTTTTCCCCTCTTCTTAAAAAAGATCCTTTAGCATTTCATGTAATACTGGCTTGGTGGTGATGAACTCTCTTAGCTTTTTCTTGTCTGGGAAACTCTGTATCTGCCCTTTGATTCTGAATGCTAGCTTTGCTGGGTAGAGCAATCTTGGCTATAGGTCCCTGCTTTTCATTACTTTGAATGTTTCTGGCCAGTCCCAACTGGCCTGCAAAGTTCTGTTGAGAAATCAGCTGACAGTCTTATGGGAGCTCCCCTGTAGGTAACTAACTGCTTTTTGCTTGCTGCCTTTAAGATTCTCTCTTTATGTTTAACCTTTGGCATTTTAATTGTGATGTGTCTTGGTGTGGGCCTCTTTGGGTTCATCTTGTTTGGGACTCTGCACTTTCACCAGGTTAGGGAAGTATTTTGTCATTCTTTTTTCTTTGTATAAGCAAATGAAGACATTGTTTTTAAAGATTTTATTTACTTTTTAGAGAGAGGAGAAAGGAAGGAGAAAGAGAGGGAGAGAAACATCAATGTGTGGTTGCCTCCCATGAGTCCCCCATTGGGGACCTAACCTACAACCCAGGTATGTGCCCTGACTGGGAATCGAACTAGTGATCCTTTGGTTCACAGCCCACGCTCAGTCCACTGAGCCACACCAGCCAGGCTTTTGTCATTGATTTTTAGAATAGGTTTTCAAATTCTCACTCTCTCTGTTCTCCTTTTGGCACCTTCATGATGTGAATGTTGTTGGTACACTTGAAGTTGTCCCAGAAGCTCCTTACACGACCCTCATTTTTTTCGATTCTTTTTTCTTTTTGCTGTTCTGATTGTGTCTTTTGCTTCCTTGCATTCCAAATCGCTGATTTGATTCTTGGCTTCATCTACTCCGCTGTTGATTCCCTTTTGATTATTCTTCATTTCAGTTAGCCTTCCTTTCTGATGGCTTTATCTGTGGTCTCCATGTCCTTATATTGTTGAAGGTCTCACTAAGTTCATCTGTCCTTCCCCTAACTTCCTTGAGCATCCTTATAACCAGTGGTTTGAACTCTTCATCTAATGGATCACTTGTCTCCATTTTGTTTAGTTCTTTTTCTGGAGTTTTGTTATGTTCTTTCATTTGGTCCCATGTTCCTTTGTCTCCTCATTTTGGCAGCCGCCCTGTGTTTGTTTCTATGTATTAGGCAGAGCTGCTATGACTCCCAGGTTTGATAGAGAGTGGCCTAGTGTAGTAAGTGTCCTGTGGGGTCCAGGGGCATAGCCTACTCGATTATCCAGGCTGGGCCCTCCCGGTGCACCAATCTATGTGGGGCTGTGTGCACCCTCCTGCTATAGTTGAGCCTTAATTGCTGTTGACACATCAGTGGCAGAGATTTACCACCAGGCTAATTGTAGGCAAAGCCTGGCTACAACCACTGTGGAGGAGTCCACCCCACAGGGCAGAACCCACTTCAGCAGGGCTCTGGTGCCTGCCGGGTAAACCGCTTGAGCGTGTCCCTTGTGGAGGAGATTGGGTGGTGCTTCTACGTGGTCTAAAGCTGTCCACCATGTGCACTGGCTCTGGGAAAGGTTCAGGCCAAGGTCAGCACTGCCTGTGTCCTAACAAGGGACACCCGACATGAACTGCAAAGTGACCTGCAGATGGCAGCTGCTCGTGCTGGGCTTGGAGGTGTCCGGAAGCCACGCTGGGAATCAAGGATGGCTGCTGCTAGTACCACACCTGGGGCCCCTTAGCCAGAGGCATGGGGCAAACAGGCCAGATGCTGCTTGTTTGAGAGAATTTAGGAAAATCTGAAGTGTGAGCCAAGACAGGCTGTTTGTAGGGAAAACCCACTGGATACAGCTTGTGTGGGCCTGAAAGTTGGGTGGGGGAACTCGGGGACTCACCAGAGTGGGGCGAACAGTAATAGCCAGGTTGACGGAGACTTGGATACGGTGCCTGCCTGCCGGCTTTGTGGCTGGAGGGCTCAGAAAAGGAATAATGGCCTCTGCCAGCATTTCCATCTGGGAGGACGCTGCCTCTGTAGTTCTTACCCTGATGCCAGACACTTCAGAACCCCCATATGTCCCTGGTGCCTTTTAAAAAAATGTTTATTTCAGAGAGAGACATTGATTTGTTGCTCCACTTACTTATGCACTCATTGGCTGATTCTTGTATGTGCCCTGACCAGGGATCAAACCTACAACTTTGGCATATCGGAATGATGTTTTAAGCAACTGGGCTACCGGGTCAGGGCTGTCCCTGGTGCCTGAGCTGCCCCAGGGCTGCAGCTTGGAGTGAGTACAAGTATGTTTGTGTGCTGACCCTTTAAGAGGAACTGCCTGGGACTCCAGAAGCCTCCATCTCACCCAACATCCTTGCTTATTTGTTTGTTTAAGATTTTATTTATTAATTTTTAGAGAGGGGAAGGAAATGAGAAAGAGGGAGTGAGAAAGAGAGGGAGAGAAACATCAATGTGTGGTTGCCACTTGAGTGACCCCTATTGGAGATCTGGCCCATGATCCAGACATGTGCCCTGACTGGGAATTGAACTGGTGACCCTTTTGTTCACAGTCCGGTGCTCAATCCACTGAGCCACACCAGCCAGGGCCCTTGCTTGTTTTTATAGCCAGAAGTCATGGGGACTTTTCTTCCTGACACTGGAACCGGCCTGGGCTGGGGGGCCTGGTGTGGGGTTGGAACCCCTCATGAGCTATCCCTCCCAATTTTTATCAGCCACACAGGTGTGGGACCAGCCCTTCTGTGTCTCTGACCCTCCTAACAGTCTCGGTGTGGCTTCTATACATCCTTAGTTGTACGACTTCCTTTGGGCTAGATTTCAGGCAGTTCTGAAGGGTGGCTGTTCTTTAGTATAGCTGTATTTTTATGTCATCATTAATCATTATTAACCCTGTAAGTCATTTCACTAAGTAAAAATAATAGTTTAACCTATCAAAATTGATTTCCCAGTTATTTTATTTTCACAGTAATTAGAAACATATATTTTAATTTTATATTTCAATTACAGTTTACATTCAATATTATTTGTATTAGTTTCAAGTGTACATTATTGCTAGTTTCAGGTGTACATTAGTATATTATTGTCTATTTAGTGGTTACACAATAATAGACTTTACTGATGTGGACCCCGACTGATGGGGTCCAAGGCATTATAGATGAGATGAGACAAATTCACATGGAATACCAAGTCCTGTGGAGGAAAAGGGACAGTGCAGCTTCTCTCTCAAGAGGAAAAAAGCTTCGGCCCTTGCCTTGACAAGCTTTTATTGCTTTTCTGGGCACATTACATGATGAATCCTCATTTGTTATGAGCAGGTTCACTTTAGGTGGTTACCTTTTACAGAAAACAAAGGAGAGGATGCCGCTAATCACATCACAGAAGAAGGATATTTGCAAATGCAAAGGGAAAAGTGGTCAAACTGGTTACATTCATCTTTGGAAGGTTTAGCATGGATTTTAGGAAGTTGCTTTAAAGCTATGCAGTTTGCTGCCTCAACTCAGGGTGAGGGAGTTTTAGCAAAAAGCAAGTCTCAAAGCATCCCAGGTACAATGCAGGCCTGATTCCCCACAGGAGAACCTATCCGTAGGCGTGGGTCCTGTGCATCTCTGAGTGGCAGCTGGGCCCATGCCACGCAGAACAATCTATACTTTTCAAAGTGTTTCCCTTTATGTTTCAAGTGCCCTCTGCCACCATACATAGTTATTACCATGTTATCAAGTATATTCCCTATTCTGTCCTTGACATCCCTGTTATAGGGAACCGATCTGCATGGCAGTGGCGAATGTAGCCCAGCCCAATTCGGAAAGCTGGCAGGAGCGAGGTGGCACACAGGAACCACGCCCATGGATAGGTTCTCCCATGGGGAACCATGTGTGCCTTGTACCTAAGCTGTTTTAGCTAAAACTCCCTCACCCTGAATTGAGGCAGCAAATGTTTACTGCATCTCTCTCAAGCAACTTCCTTAAGTCTCTGCTAAACCTCCCAAGGATGGAGTGTAACCAGCTCAACCACTTTTCCCCTTGATCTGTAACAGCCTTTCCTTTGTTATCTATCAAACATAATCACCTAAAGCCAACCTGTGCGTAGTAAATGAGGACCATCCTTGATGTAATGAGCCCAGAAAAGCAATAAAAGCTTGTCTAGGCAAAGGTTGAGCGGCTCTCTCACTCAGAGAGTGGCCATGCCGTCCCTTTTTCTCCACAGGACTTCTGCAGTCCATGTGAATTTGTTCATTGCATCCACAACACATGGGCCCTGCTGGTTGGAGTCCGCATCACCCTGTGACTGTTTTCTAACTACCAACCCGTGCCTCTTAGTTCCTTCACCTTTTCAGCCAGGCCCCCCTCCCCTCTGGCAACCATCAGTCTGTTCTCTTTGTGTTTGTTTCTGTTTTATCATTTTATGTTTTAGATTGCACATATAAAGGAAATTATATATTACTTGTCTTTTGCTATCTTACTTCCTGACTTATTACACTCAGCACATTTGATGATGAATGGTAAGATCTCATTAAACTATATATCCGGGATAATATATATGTAATTTCTTTTCGCTGTGTATCATGCGCCCCCTTGTTTCTGGCCCAAAGTTGCAAGAAAAGTCTTTTGTTTTAATTGGTAATTCAATTATTTATTTATTTCTATTCAAATACTCGTTTTTTGTATTACAAAGGAATGTTAACATTTATTTTTGGACATATGGTACAAGAAGTTTTATGTAACGAATCATGACAAAACACAGGAACAGACACAAGGTATTTTGGGTACTATCCATGATAATACGCATCCTTATTTCCCCTAAAAAATGTGGGTGAAAGTGTGCATCATACATGGCAAAATACGGTGTATGTATATCACTTCTCTTTTCATAGGCATTTAGGCTGCTTCCATATCTTGGCTGTTGTAGATAACGCTGCAGTGAACATAGACAGGCATATATTCTTTTGAATTCGTGTTTTGGGTTTCTTTGGACAAATACCCCGAAGTGGAATCACTTGGTCATGAAGCAGTCCCTTTTTTAATCTGTTGAAGACCCTCCATACTGTGTTCCACACTGGCTGCCCCAGTCTGCAATCCCACCCAGTGTGCATGAGATTTCCACATCCTCACCAGCACTTGTTTTTTTATTTGAGCAAAAATATGTTTTCTCAGGCTCTATCCAAAAAGATTGAATTATACTTTGGTCAAAGTATTATAATGAAATCAGGAACATTTTTATTAGATTTTATTTACAGATTTTATTTATTTTTAGAGAGAGGGGAAGGGTGGGAGAGAGGGAGAGAAACATGGATGTGAGAGAGAAACATTGACCAGTTGCCTCTTATATGCTCCCAGCTGGGGACTGGGACACAACACAGGCATGTGCTCTGGTCAGGAATCGAACCAGTGAGCTTTCACTTCATGGGATGATGCCTAACCCACTGAGCCATACCAGTCAGGGCAGAAACAAACATTTTTAAAAATCACCAAATATTTCTTTTTTAATTTAAGATTTATTATTTATTATTCATTATTATTCATTCATTTATAGAGAATGGGGAAGGAAGAGAGGGAGGGAAACATCAATGTGTGGTTGCCTCTCACACGCCCCCTACTGGGGACCTGGCCTGCAACCCAGGCCTGTGCCCTGACTAGGAATTGAACCGGCAACTCTTTGGTTCATAGGCCCTCGCTCAATCTACTGAGCTACACCAGCCAGGTCCCAAATATTTCTATGAATAATCCTCTACACTTAGGTTTTGGGGGTTGTGACGTACGTGAGTGACAAATTCTAGAAAAACTTGCCTGATTGCTTCCTACCAGAGAACTTTCTAGTTCCAGCTGCAAGTGCTGCAGCTCATTTTGAGGAGCATAAAAAACCAGGCCTGCTCCCTGACCTTCAGAGAGTCCGTGCTCCAGGTCCTCCATTGCTGAGTCACATCCCTGTGTGATGATGTAGGTGTGACATTGCCCTCATCTTTATAGCAATGTTAATCACACTCTGACCCCCATCTGGCATTCTTTTATTTGAAATATACATTTATTGATTTTAGAGAGGGGAAGGGAGGGAGGAGCATTGATATAACAGGGAAACATCGACCAGTTGCTTCCTGTACACAGTTCAAACAGGGATTGAATCTGTTACCTAGGTATGTGCTGTGACCAGGAATCAAACCCAAAACCTTTTGGTGTATGAGATGATGCTCCAACCAACTGAGCTACACCAGCCAGGTTAAGTATTGATATATGTCATGATGGTATATGAGTGAGATGGTGACCATATCCACCACCCCTAAAGTTTTTTTTTTGCCCCATTGTCATCCCTCTGCACTCCTCCCAACCATGTATCTGCTTTCTGTTGTTATGTGGGTCCTGCAGAAGTAACGCCATTGTGTGGTCGGTAGGGTATGTGAACGTCACACATGAGATAGACAGCGATTTAAATTTGAACATTTCACGTAAACTGTTATAGGGTGGGTTTGAGTGTGACATTAAGTGGCAGAATGACATGCTTATGATTTTGTAATGAAAGATTTTTATGTAATAAAAGGGGGTGTTATTTGTGCCAGACCCTGTATATTACCTTCCTGGAATTCTATTTATTTATTCCTAGAATTTTATATAAATATAATCATTTAGTACCACTTTTTTGGTCTGTCCTCTTTTACCTATCATAATTATTTTGAGATTTAGCCATGTTATAGCATGTGTGAATGGGTCATTTTCTCTTATTGATTAGTAGTATTCCATTATATGGATATACCACAGTTTATCCATTCATCTGTTGATGGACATTTGGGTTATTTCCATTTTTCTTTTTTGGCTATTACAAATAAAGCTGCTGTTAAATACTTACTTATATGTATTTTAAAGGATACGTGCTTTCATTTCTCTTGGGTAAATACCGAGAGTTAAAACAGCTGGGTCACATGGTTGGTATATGTTTAACACGTTATTTTTCAAAAAGATTTTATTTATTTTCAGAGAGAGGGGAAGGAAGGAAGAAAGAGGGAGAGAAACATCAATGTGTGGTTGTCTGTCACGTGCCCCCTCCTGGGGCCCTGGCATGAAACCTAGGCATGTGCTCTGACTGGGAATTGAACTGGTGATCCTTTAGGTTCTCAGGACAATACTCAGTCCACTGAGCCACACCAGCCAGGGCAAGTTCTAAGATTTTTCTTCAGACAAACCAAGCACAGCATTCATTACAATCATCTGCCTCCTAGAGGCATCTGATGGGATTTGAGTTACTTATGGCTACATGCCAACCCATGTCAAAATGAGTGGTTTAAAACAACAATCATTTATTCTTTCTCAAATATCAGTGCGTCAGCAGTGCAGTTGGGTGGACCTCAACCAAGTTGGCTCATTCTCAGGGCTCATCAATCTCTCATCTCTGAACACAGTATGGTTCAGCTGGGTCACATGGCCAGTTGCTCTGCTCCAAGTGATCTCCTCCTGCAGCAGACTAATCCAGGCTTCCTGGCATCACGATTTCGGTGGGAAACCACCATATTTTCTTGGCCAGAGATAGAGTGGAGCTGAAAGTCACTCTACTAAACATGTGTGCCATAGTACCTCCAGGCTGGGCAGGTTAACGCAGGATTCCAACAGCAGGAGGTAAACGTGTGTAGAGCTGTGAGGATGTCTGATTTGCCTTTATTCCAGGTGGGGTGATATGCGCGTGCGCGCCAGCAGGAACTCCAGCTAGGTGTCCACATTGGGAGGCATCACTTATAGGACAGAGCTTGATTCTGCGCATGCAGGCCCTTACTCAAGATTATATGAACCCCACTGAGTCACTTTTGCCCGGGCATCCAGGTGAGGGAGCCTGACTGTCTCCATTGTCCCTACTGTGTGGATGGGTAGCTACTCAGAGACGTTTTTCGTCAGAGACCCACTTACCCTTTTCAGATATTCATTATAATTCCTTATTTGACGTGTCATCCACCTAGAATTTGGCTGAGACCAAAGATGTAGGCAAAAAAGGTCCTCTGAGCCAGTTGTAAAATGAAGTTGTCTGGTTGTCAAGCTCACAGGGCAAAAGCTTTCAAATCAAAAGCTACGTAGCTACCTGTACTAAAACCAGAGTGGGAGGGGCTGTGTCGTCTATAATAAAACAGTCCAGTGGAGTTACAGTCTGAAAAGAGCAAATTAGATTTGGCATTTTTTGGTTAAGTACATAATTCATTGTAGGAAGATTCCCACCCAAAGAGGAATGATTTAAATTTCGAATAGCAGCGTTTTTGTATCTAGTCAAAAACCGGAACAACATCCCCAAAGGGTCTTTGCACCAGTAACCCAGGTAATTACTGATTCGGATGAGCCAAGGCAGGATAGCCGAACAGTGGGTTTCCTATGTACTTCATGAAAAATTAATCTCTGCTCCAAGGGTCTCGAAAGGCGCTTTTACCACACCACAAATTCCTACAGAACGTAATTCCGGGATTCGATTAAAATTAAAGGGCCCTGCCTTGAGCCCGGCCCTGCCCCGCCCCGCCTCCAGCACCTGGTCCCTTCCCTCGGCATTCCCCCAGGCACCCCGGCTTCCGGGTCCAGCTCCAGTCCCGCCCCCAGCACTTGGCCCCGCCCCCCGCGCTGTCCGACGGGCCTCGGCTTCCGGGTGCCGTTCTGGCCACGCCCTTGCTCTCTCGGAGACCGTACCCTAGGGGACCGCTAGAACATCGCTTAAAGTGGCTCTTCACACACTCACCGCGGGTTGGAGTTCGCATTTTAAGCAGCACACTGTACTTTGATTTTGATGCCTTGGTAGGCGAACGCTACCTTGTAACACGTTGCCTCCAACACATCTCCCCTCGGGCTCCCAAGCCGTCCGCTGTGCCCGCGCTATCCGGGCCCCGGTAAAGAAACCGGAACTCTTCCAGACAGCGCGCCGGGGTCGGGTCTTCTGCCGCTCCGCTAGGCGCCTGCGCACGCCGCCTCTTGCGTCACTCGACCGCGCCCACGTTCTCCTCGCGGTGGTGCTTGCTACCGGTAGCTGCCTGGGCTGGAGGTTGTTCAGGGCAAGTTGCCCTCGAGGCTCCCCCATGGAGGAGACGGCCCGTGCGGCTCCAGCCCCGGATGCTTGCACCTCCCACTGGACGGCGACGGAGGCGCTGGCCGCGCGAGCGCAGGAGAGATCGGCCTGCACGGCCTGTGGGAAGGTGTGAGTGGAGGTGAGCAGTGCCGGGTAACGGAGGGGAAGTCTCGAGGTCGCCTTCCCGCTGGGTTGAGGTAGCCACTCCATTCCCCTTTCGGACTGCGCCAAGGGGCTAACCGTGGGGGAGCCTTCTCCTCTGGGACTTGGGAGGGCGCTTCGTGGGCGTCCTCCTTTGCTCCGGGACACTGAGCCAGGCGTGTTCTGAGGTGGAGGCGGTTTTCTTCGTAACCTGCATTGAGGAATCCCGCCGTGGATCGGGTGCCGTGAACCACCTCGGGAACCTGGCTCAGCCCTCAGGGCGCGTGTTATTAAGTCCATTAAAACAGTTCCCTTTTGTCGTGGTGAGTTTTAGGCGATTGTTTTAGCTCCTGCGGAAATGCTGACAGTTGGGCAAGCTTTGGAAGTCTGTGGAGACCTGAGTAAGAGTGTTTTAATCTCCCAACTTTTATTACGACACCGAATCCTCTTTCCCTCTCCGTGCAACTGCGCAAAACTCTATACGTTTATAGTTTTGTGTTTCTTCAATCTCTTAGCTAGGTTTTTCAATTCGCTTGATACAAGACTACGACGCTTTAGTTTTGTTTCTAGAAATTCTCCATACCATGTGCTGTGTTATATATATATGTATGTATATTTGGCACATATATATTTTAGTAGTAAGAGGAAATATGAGAGAATATAGGTCTTTATTTCATGGAGGCTAGTAACCAGATTTTAAAAGGTAGTAACTAGCTAGTCTTGTCTACTTCTGTATTTTCTTCTTCCCATGCCGGAGCTACTCTGGCAGGACTTATAAGTTTAAATGACAATAACAGATATTATTTACAAGGAAATGAATCATCTCTACTTCCTCTACCCATTTTTTCCCCATAAGAGAGAACATATTAAACTTACATGTACGTGAAAATTTTAATTTATGACTTAATGTTGCTGAATCAGGGTTGGAGGTTCAGGTTAGATTCTGTAGCATTTACAAGGATGGCTTTTAAAAATAATTAGCCAAGTGAGAGGTTGGAAAAAAATTAAAGCTGTGGAAACCAGGCAGAATTAGTACAAATGAAGACCTCTGAAGTTTTATTATCATATGGGCAGGAATAGAGTCCCGTGGACACGGAGGTCCCAGTTCAGGCTGTGTCACTTTCTTTGGGGTCCTCTGCATGGGACTTAACCTCTGGGAGGTGGGGGTAAAGCTATTTTCTTATTATTGAATGGGTTAGAAATAATTTATAGCAATCATGTGGAACAGCAACCCTGCAGGTGTTTGCTAAGTGGTAGCTATTTCTGTTAGGGAGACAGAATAATAAAAAAGAATTACATGGATTTTTAGGCTGCCTGTATTATATAAAAGTACCCTGCTGTGGTACCCTCCCTCCCCACACGCACGCACTCTGTGTCAGCCTCGGTGGCCTTTCTCTTCTGAGAAACTGTGTATTGCTCATACCTCAGTGCCTTTGCACGTGCTTCTTCCTCTGCTTTGTTCTCCTCCCATCCCTTCCAAGCCTTCTTTTCATGTTATCTTCTCCTTTAGGCCTCCTAACCAACCCCACTCCCCGGTGCTGTTAAGATAAGGTTGACCTTTCACCCTAGCATTTACCACCTGATATAATGTTCTTTTTTAATTTTAGAGAGAGGGGAAGGGAGGAAAAAAGAGGGGGAGAGAAACATCAATATGTGGTTGCCGTACTGACGGCTTGGCCCATAACCCAGGTATGTGCCCTGACTGGGAATCGAACCAGCGACCCTTTGGTTCCCAGGCTGGCCGGTGCTCAGTCTACTGAGCTATACCAGTCAGGGCATATATAATGTTCTGCTTATTGTCTTGCCCTACCTCTAACAAGGTAAACTCCATGAGGGCCTGGTTTGGGCCTGTGTTATTTACTGCTGTATTCCCGTTTCTGGAAGGTAATGTGTATTCATGTAAACATTTGTTGGTTGAGTAAGTGACCTGAGTGTGCCCAGCCTGTCTGCAGGGAGCCACCATGAAGTGCACGTGAGTCTTGTACATAAGTAGCCAGAACGTAGTCTAGGAAAAATGTCCAAAGGCAGGTTAGGTTCAAGGCTTGGGAGTTCAGGAAAGGCTGATTGCTCTGGCAGATGGAATGCAAGCAGGGCTTCCTTGCAGAAGTGCTTTCTGAAGTAGGTTCTGGAATGAGCGGGAGGATATGTCCACCATGTGGAGCAGGGGGAGGGGTCGGTCAGACTGGCAGCCACGTGCGGACCTCGGGCAGAACACGGGGTATCTGAACCACAGTGTTGGGAAAGCAGTTTGAAAAGGCGGGTTCGGACCGAATGGTGAAAGACTGAGTTACTGGATTACAACATCCGCGCTTCCTTCTGCAGAGAGAGGGGCCGTTCTAGATTTCGAGCAGGAGATGGAGGTGGCAGGCGTGTGTTCTTTCGGGCAGTATGGGAGCGCCTGTGTTTACGCTGCGTTAGTTGGGTTAGGGTCGGGGGCGACATGCAGGGGCCAGGCCGAGTTTCAGGAAGGTGGAGCCGTTCTGGCACCCTGACTTCTGTATCCAGTTTGGGTGACGAGGACAGAGGTGGCGACCTGCGCTGGAGCTGGTTCTAGCGCCACGTGTTCGCCTTCCACCTGACTGAACGGACCCCATGGGAATGGCATCCCGCTCCGAATGAGACCTGGGGCCCTGGCCTGGTTCTGCTGCCCACTGCCCTGCCCACCAGAGAAGCTGCCTCATTAGCATCTCTGTGCCTGTTTTCTCATCAGAGGCCCTGGCCTCAGTCAGATCTTCTCTAGCTTTTGTGGAAGTGAAATGTCGCTGTAAACGGACTGAAGCTGGCACCACTTCTGAAATTCACTGACTTTGGTGATGTTGTTGCCTACTGTTATTCTTTTTTTAAAAAATGATTTAATTTATTTTTAGAGAGAGGGGAAGGAAGGGAGAGAGGGAGAGAATCATCAGTGTGTGGTTGCCTCTTGTGTGCCCCCCACTGGGGATCCAACCCACAACCCAGGCGTGTGCCCTGACTGGGAATCCAACCAGTGATCTTCCGCTTTCCAAGGCAACGTCAACCCCCCTGAGCCTCGAGGGTCAAGGCTGTTAGTCATTTTGTAAAGTGAATTTATTTGAGGCTTTCCTCTTGGGTGTTGGAAAGGTAGTCAGTCCATTTGTCCCTATTTCTTAAATTACCAGTTTCACAATTTTATTTTCTTTGAGATGTGTTTATTTCACTTTCAATACTTGCATTCAATAAAAGTTAATAACATATTTGTAAATATTAGTGAACACAGTTGTGAAACTTGTGTTAAAATTTAGAAAGAACAAGCTGGAAACTCTGAGTCCTATGAAAGCGTGTTTAAAATTTGAATAGGTTATTTTCAGAATTTTCAGTTCTCGCAACTGTGGCATCCTTGACGTCAGGGACTTTTGATCCCTTTTATAACTCCAGTGCCTGTGACATAGTAGTTGCCCAGGTGACCACGTATAACTAATGGGAGCAGCCCAGGGTGGGTGTGCTGGGGAGGGCGGCCATCCACCCAGTACCTCTGGGAGGTCGGGTGGCCAGGCACCCACCTGGGGCTCCTCTTCTCTGGTTTAGGAACCTTGTTGAAAGTTCCTAAACTGAGCAAGTTTTCTTGTTTAGCTGTCTGAAACTCTGGCTCTGCCTGGGAGCTAACCCTTAAGAATTAAAAAACAAAACAAAACAAAAAAAACTCCTACCTCTGTCAGATGTGGCTTGGTGCCTTGAGCCCCGGCCTGTAAACCAAAGGGTTGCTGGTTCGATTCCCAGTCAGGGCACATGTCTGGGTTGCAAGCCAGGTCCCCAGTAGGGGGCGTGTGAGAGGCAACCACACATTGCTGTTTCTCTCCCTCTCTTTCTGCCTCCTTTCCTCTCTCTCTAAAAATAAGTAAATAGAATCTTTAAAAAGAAAATTTTTAAAAGGTTTTATTTATTTTATTTTAGAGAGGGAAGGGAGGGAGAAAGAGAAACATCAGTGTGCAGTTGCTGGTGGCCATGGCCTGCAACCCAGGCATGTGCCCTGACTGGGAATCGAACCTGCGATGCTTTGGTTCGCAGCCGGTGCTCAATCCACTGAGCTACGCCAGCCAGGGCAGAAATTTTTTAAAAATCCTGTTTCAAGGCCTTCCAGCTTTGACTGACTTGCAGTTAGAGAGAGGGGAGCAGAGCTTTACCAGGTCTGAGAACAGCCAAGCAGCTCACTCCTCTCCAGACGATTGAAGTTGGCAGCTTGGCATTTTTATATTGCTTGCTGTCTCGCCCCCTCCCTCACCTTGCTTCATACACACAGGCGGTGGCAGGAGTGAGGAAATAAAACCTGAATTCCAGAAAGACTGATAAATCCAATTTGCCCGTGTAAATGAGTACCTTTTGTGGGAAACCAGCACAAAGAACCAAAAAGTCGTTGTCTTGAAGGAACTTACTGAGTTTATCTTCAAAGGTGGAACATTAACAGAATATTAAATTTTATGGGGCTGACTACAGACCCAAGTGCCAAGGAGGGGTCAGTGTCTGTGGGTTGGAGCCATTGACTTCTCTGTAGCTCAGCTTGAAATGTGACCCAGCCTGGTGTGGAGACCAGGCCTCTGGCAGTGGCAGGAGGGTGGGTCCTGGCGGGGTGGGGTGGGTGTCCAGACCCAGGGGCCTCACGGGAGCCACACCCTGTGCTGGGAACAGAAGTGGGCAGCAGGGATGACGCCACTCTCCAAAGCCACACGAATAAGAGTACCCACCCCGTCAGTGACGCCTCCTCTGTACCTCTGTGCGTTTGGCATTTTCCATGATAAATATGTTTTAAACAGCCTCCTGAAACTTTATACACATAAGTGGAGGAAATTCATGTGTAGACCTAGTAAAGCTAGGAATGCTGACCTTTCAGTGACCTTAGGATAAAATGAGTAAGATTCTGTTATAATGTATTGTGTTAATGGCCTCTTCCTCAGCTCGTTAGCAGGGGTGGGGTTTCCGCCCTGTGGCCCCGACACTGGGCTGAGGAGAGGGACCACATTTGTCAGTCACTTACGCGCTTCCTTGGTGGAGGGGGACACTGGCCACATACAGGGCCACGCGGGGCTGCTGAGTGAAAAACCAGGGGCTCTGGGAGGCAGACTTTGCAGGGAGGGTGTGTCCTCCCTGTGGGAGGGTGGGACCGGCCTCCTTTCACAACTCTACCTCCAGGCAGGGCAGCGGCTGAGCAGGAACCTCGGGGGTAGGGGGGCTATTGACTGTCTTTGGGCAGCAGAAAGGCGAAGGAAGCGTGTGGTTAGGTAGTTTTACCATGTGCCAAGGCAGCACACAGCACCAGGTCTTGGTTTTAGACCTTAACACTACCCATAGGGGGCTTGCGTTTACTGACAGTTAGTAGGAAGCGTTAGTAAGTGCTAGTAAATTAACACTGGGTGTTCGAAAAGTCAGGTTTGAGTATGGAGAGTGTGAGTGTGGATGTGGGAGGCTGTCCTTTGGGATTGGACTTGTAGATAAAGCTGTTGATCGCAGATAAGCTTGTTTCTGGGTCTGGTCTCACAGATAACGAAGTGCCATTTCATTGATTCCAGAGCGTTCAGACCTTCAACATGGAGATTTATGAACCAGGAACTAGAGTCACTTCCTCACTGGCACTCGCATGATTGAGAACAGAGTTCAGGACGGCAGTATTGTGGGGGGTGGGGGGTGGGAAGGGTGCCCTTATCACAGTGGGGCAACCCTTGCTCGTTGGGAGGGCGCACCTGCCCGCTGCGCTGCTCTGGGATGCTGATCCAGCTGATGCGGTGGTTTCGTGTCTGCTAACGACCTCTCAAGAGCAGGCGACTTTATTTTTTAGGCTCATTTCTATGTGATCCCATCCATCCGTACTTATCCCCAAAATACATGTATGAAGATGTGTTCTGAGACTTCCAGATACCTGGGTGCCCAGGATAGAAAAGCTGCTGGCAGGCCAGTGAGGGAGAGCGGGGTGTCAGCACGGACAGACCGGGCGTGCAGTGCACCGGCAACGCTGCAGGCGAGAGTCTCACAAACGGTAGTTCACTAGAGCTAGTTCACTAGAGCGTGCAGAGGGAATGCTCTCCCCTCGCCATTTCCTTCCCAGGCCTCCGCCTCCCCGCCCTGGTGGCACGTGCTTGCGTCTCCGTGCAAACCGACCATCTGGGTCATCGGGGCTCCCTGATTCACAGGGATCCCACAGGCAGGCTGAAGTGGAGGCTGGGTGTTAGCATAGTTTGGCACGTAAAATGGTCAATAGCTTATTCACTTTAAAATCCTCAGTGACCTTATAGATGGTTTAACTTCTTTCTTGCGTGTGTCTTCAGGTTATGATGCATTCACAGTGATGTCCCCAGCTAGAGGCAGACCTGAGTGTCCACATCCCAGCTGAGGACTTTTTCCCCACCGCGTTATCTTGCCTTCGGAGTGGCATTAGGAGGGCTGGGGGGATTTCATATAGATGCATAATCTCATCCATAGTTTCTGTGGCTGGCACTTAACAAAAACTCTGCCCTGGCTGGTGGGCAATGGATTGAGTGCCAGCCTGAGAACCAAAGGGTTACCAGTTTGATTCCCAGTCGGGGCACATGCCTGGGTTGTGAGCTGTGTCCCCAGTAGGGGGCACGAGAGAGGCCACCACACGGTGATGTTTCTCTCCCTGTCTCTCTCTCTCCCTCCCTCCCACTCTCTCTAGAAGTGAATAAGTAAAATCGTAAACAAAAAATATCAAGAAGTACCAGAAAACTGGGTGGTAGTTACAACCAATCATAAACCTTGTTGCTGACTAATGTTTCTCCCTCCACTTTCTACATTTTGTTTTCGTTCCTTTGTCAACAGTTCACCAGTTGGCCATTGGGTCTTGTGGCTTGAGCCGTCTGGTGCCTGTGGCCTTTGTGTTTGCTGGCAAGGCCACCAGCAGCACACCTGCAGCCTGGTGCACCTGTGTCTGCCAGGGCCACCACACTCTGCTGACGAAATTATGTGCAATCCACCTTGTCCCCACACCCCCCCAGATAGGCTCAATGAGCAGTGAATCACCATGTGCTTATATCCATGCAGCTTTCTAAGAAGAAAATGTGTGGGTGAGACACTTGGAGTTTCTTTATATAGATTATAAGGACACGTTTGCGAAATTAGGTGTGTTTATAAGCTAGATGTGTATATTTATGTCTCATGTTCATTGTGTAGAGTGTTTTTTCTTTTCCTTTTTTAATAACTATTTATTTATTTTTAGACAAAGGAGAGGAGAGGAAGAGAGGAAAACATCAATGTGTGGTTGCCTCTCAGGCGCCCCCTAATGGGGGCCTGGCCTGCAACCCAGGCATGTATCCCAGCTGGGAATCGAACTGGCCACCCTTTGGTTTGCAGGCCGGGCACTCAGTCCACTGAGCCATATCAGCCAGGGCTGTTTTTTCTTATAAGTAAAGCTTTGTCACTGTGGACTGTCAGTTAAAACTGGAAACATTTTTAAAGTATGAAACCAGCGTTTATAAACTCAGTGTCGATGTGGTTCTGAGTTAGCCTTGACCTGTAATACTGTATCTGTTTACTTAGTACCTAGCATGATAATTATGTATGTGTATATTGTGAAATGATTACCATAGTAATTGACATCACCGCAATACACATTTTTTCTTGTGATGAGAACTTTGGAGATCTACTCTTAGCCACTGTCAAATATCCAGTACAGTATTCACTGTGGTACCACCTGTACACGACGTCCCCGGGACTGCCTTATCTTGTAACTGGGAATTTGCACCTTTTGTCCCCCTCCCCCCAGCCCCCACCACTGGTAACCACCACTTTGTCCTCTGGTCCTTTGAGTTTGGGTTATAAGGACAGTTTTATGTCGCGATACCATCTTTTGCTGCAATCAGATTAGCACTACATATAACTACTAAATACATTGCTTTTCAATAGCAGTAACAAGGAAAGCACTATTGCTGTGTATGTGAAGAGAAATGAAGCCCAATTTTGGATCGCAAGGACGCTGTTTTGATCACTCCCTGAAGATCATCTTTTGTTTTGCGTCACGTAGGTCTGCAGCCCGCCTCGTCTTGCCTCCTGCACGGCACGTCCCGTCTCACTGTGACCGATGTGAGTCGCAGGGACCTCTTGAGTCACGAACGAAATGAGCCAGGGGCGTGGAAAATATGACTTCTATATCGGTCTGGGCTTGGCTATGAGCTCCAGCGTTTTCATTGGAGGGAGTTTCATTTTGAAAAAAAAAGGCCTTCTGCGACTTGCCAGGAAAGGCTCCATGAGAGCAGGTAGGTGGTGCCGCGGCGACGGTGTGACGTCAGTGCGTGCGTGCTGACGTCGTTGGGGGCTTGGACTGTGGACACGGCCCCTTTTTGGTTCCTAGTGAGGGTATTCAGAACTTCAGACCGCGAGGGTTGTAAACGTGGGTGGAGGATGCAACATCAGTTTTGTAATGAGAAAAAAGGGAAGGGAGATGATGCCTGATAAACTACTCACTCGCCCCTGGAGTATCATCAAGTGGGACCTGGGGGCGGTGCCGATTAGCGCCCAGCTGTTTACATTCTGATGACTCTGCTGAGAAAGGAGGTCTGGGTTGCAGAGAATCAGAACCTCATCAGGACGAGGCTCTTCTGTCCGGGATAGTGGAAGTTGCATTTTTACCTTAGGCATATTTTCCTTGGAAGAGAGGGCTTCCCCGGGGTGAAGAGTCCTGAGTCCAGTAAACTTCTGCACGGAGGTGTAGGTTGTTTCCCCAGAGACTACTCACAGGTCAGGGGGCCCCAGGGGACGTCTGAGGTGCTGGGCCCCGACTCTGACTTCCTCAGTGGCATTCACGACTGCGCCCAGCATTGCGTTGCATCCCACTCACGTTCTGCAGTTCAGCCTCTGCGTCAGTTCTAGACCTGGTTCCCGCCTCCTAGGAAGACCTGTTCTGACAGTAAAAAATGTCACCTCCCTATTGGCTGTGCCATCTGTGTGGCCAAACCTCATCAGGCACACTGTGAAGCTTAGCCTCTGTTGGGGTTTCATGGGCGGAGGGGAGCCCCTGGAACAAGTATATTCCTCCTCCTTGGCCATTCCTGTGGCAGGTACTCTCCTTGCCCATGACGGCCATGCTTGCCAGAGGCTCTCCTTGCTTCACTTTCTGTTTTGCACACTGCTTAAGGACTGACTACTTGACTTGATTACTTTGGTTGGGGTGAAGGTCAAGTGAAAAGGCAGGAGGAGCTTCTGGGAAGCTCCAGACCGTGAGCCGGGCTCTGTCTATTTATGTCTGGTCAGTGTGGGCCGCTCTGTCCAAGGTCACGGCCTCGTAGGGGCTGACCCACCACTGTGGGGCTTGTCAGCTCTCAGGCTAGTTCCTTGGAGGTTGGACCACTTTTGATTGGTTCATTGTCTTTACTTTTTATAAAAGCTGACTTCACAAAAGACTGAAGTATAAGGGTTGGTTTCATTCCTTCACTCAGTATGATACTAAAACCTAAACGCTTTTAGCATTCTGTGACCCTTGCATCCCCTTTTGTTATGTGATCATAAAAATGTTATCTAAGAAATCCCTTTATGCAGGAGAGAACCTGTAGTCAAAGCAGCACTGAGCAGCAAATGAGATCTGTTAAAATCTGTCATTACTAATAGTCATCCTAAATCTGTAGGGGCCTGGTGACCTTTCCAAGAAGTGAACTGTGTTTTCATCCACAGGTCAAGGCGGCCACGCGTACCTTAAGGAATGGCTGTGGTGGGCTGGACTGCTCTCAAGTACGTACAGAGTATTTTCAGAAAACGTTATAGTTGTATACTGAGATATTTGCAGATGCTATTAACAGCTTCATGTTACCAGCAACTTTTAAAAGATTAAATAAGTCCTTTTACTAATGAACAAAACTCAAAATATTTAACATTGGCCCTGGCTGCTGAGGCTCAGTGGATTGAGTGCTGGCCTGCGAAGCAAAGGGTCACCCACCAGTTCAATTCCCAGTCAGGGCACATGCCTGGGTTGCGGGCCAGGTCCCCAGTAGGGGGCGCTCAAGTGGCTACCACACATGGATGTTTCTCTCTCTCTTTCTCCCTCCCTTTTCCTCTCTCTAAAAATAAATAATAAAATATTAAGAAAATACAATTTAAAGTGGAAGCCTGTACAAGTCATTTAACAGTTTAATAGCTTCCTTAATCTGAATGGGAGGACTCTTTCACCTGTCCGATGAAAACTTGTCTGACATGTGTCTGTGTCCTTACACCTCTGCTCCATCTGACTCGGTGCTTTTGAAGGTGAAAGGGCACAGGAAGCACCCTTTTTTAACCCCCCACCTGCTGGGGGTTCCCAGCTGGGAAGCAGTGCCGTTGACAGGACTTTCCATAGAAAGGGACAGAGAAAAAGCCCCCTAAAACCCTGAGCCTTCCAAGTCTTCAGGGTTAAATCACGTAAATGTTCTTTCTAAGCCAGAGGGCAGCTGAAATAACAAAGCGACTGATTTGACTATTCACTCATCAAATACACTTTTTTGTATACCTGGTGGTGAGATGCACTAGTCAGAGAAACAGATCCTTACCCATGGAGAGGGAGCATTCCAGAGGGAAGACAAATAATAAGCAAGAGAATAAGTTACAGTGTGTTCGGAATAAATGCTAACAGTGGTTAGGACTGAAGAGGAAGGGAGGTTAAAGGAAGGATTGACAACTTAACATTTTAGAGGCGGGGTCGGGGCAGGTCTCATATAGGAAGTGAGGGAGCTGCCTATATGGATATTCGGGGGAAGAGCATTTTATTTATTTATTTATTTATTTTTAGAGAGGGATAGAGAGAAACAGAAACATCAATGTGCGGTTGCTGTGGGCCGTGGCCTGCAACCCAGGCATGTGCCCTGACTGGGAATCGAACCTGCGATGCTTTGGTTTGCAGCCCGCGCTCAATCCACTGAGCTTTGCCAGCCAGGGTGTTTTATTTATTTTTTAAAAAGATTTTATCCATTTTTAGAGAGGGGGGAAAGGAAGGAGAAAGAGGGAGAGGAAAATATCAATGTGATCAATGTGTGGTTACCTCCTGTATGCCCCCTACTGGGGACCTGGCCCGCAGCCCAGGCATGTGCCCTGACTGGGATCGAACTGGTGACCCCTTGGTTGGTGGGCTGACGCCGAGTCCACTGAGCCACACCAGCTGAGCAGAAAGAGCATTTTAAACGGGAGGAAACAGTAAATGTGAAGGCTGGGGAGGTGGGACGTGCCTGGGCTGTGCAGGGGTGTGGGGCAGCCTCCAGGGTGGCCCCCAGAGCCTCACCCCTGGTTTTCACACCCTTGTGTGGCGCCCTCCGGCGCCGGTGAGTGCTGGCCCCGGTGACCAGAGTGTAGCAGGAGTGATGCTTTGTGATTTCAGAAGCTGTAGCCAGAGGCATTGCAGTTTGGCCTTTCCCTCACCGGCTGCTAACTCAGAGTTGCCTGGCGAGGTACTCAGGCAGCCCCAGGGGCAACTGTAAACCTGGTTTTACCCCAGCCTGTATATATACAAATCCTAAACAAACTAAGGAGCAAATTAGATTTATTCTAGGGATGCAAAATTGGTCTAAATTTGGAAAACCAGTCACTGTGGTTTACCATGTTAACAAATAGAAGAGAAAAATTCTTTAAAGGAAAGGGAGGGAGAAAGACATGGAAAGAAACAGCAATGTGTGGTTGCCTCTCGTGCGCCCCCTATTGGGGATCTGGCCCACAACCCAGGCATGTGCCCTGACTGGGAATTGAACCAGTAACCCTTTGGTTAGAAGTACAGGAGACAATCCACTGAGCCACACCAGCCAGGGCTGGAACATATTTTTAAATTTCACAATAAAATTAAAAACTTCTTTTGATCAGGAGTTTAAGAGAATGGAAAGACAAGTCACAGTATGTAAAAATAATAATTACAAGGTTTTTAACCCGCAGCAAATTCATGTTCAAAATAAAATCACCTCAGTAAGAGAAAACAAGTAGCCTAATAAACAAATAGGGGGAAACTTGAGCAGCTGCTTCACGAAAAGATTTCACTTGGCCAGTAAACAACGGAAAAGGGGCAACGTGAGCTGAAAGCACAGTGAAATAGTCTCACTCCCCAGGAACAATGGCAGACTTACCTCTGAGTGCGGCACGCATTGCGGAGAGTGTGTGGCAGGTACTCACACACCACTGAGTGAATTTCAACGTGACCATTCTAGAAAACACAGCAGCTACTAGTGATCTTTCTAAGAGACCACATCTCTTTCCTGTGTACCATTCCCCAGTGGCATTTCCACTCAGGGGACCCCCTTCATGGGGCTCACAGAGGTGTCCAGACCTCTGACCCCCTTGCTGCACTCCATGTCCCGAGCTCCGCCGCAGCTCCCCAGCTCGCTCGCTGTTCAGACACGCCAGTCAGTGCCCTGAGTTAAGGCTTGGTGCATGCTGTTCTCCCCCTTTGGGACGCTCCCTGCCACCAGGAAGATGCAAAGTCACCCCCCAGTACATGTCAGAGCTGCGAAGCTTCCCCTTGTTGCCCTATGTGGGCGCCACGACCCTGCTTGCTGGTGTGCCATTCCTCGCCTTCATGTTTTTCTGCGTAACACATCGGACCCCTTGCCAGGGGTTTCGTCTGTTCCTCTCACTAAAATGTAGGTTTGTTTTATCACTAAAACGGTCATATCTTTGTTTTGCTCCCTACTGTGTTTATTCATCCTAGAATAACATCTGGCATTTAGTAGGTACCCAGGGATATGTAAGAGTTGGGTTTCTTTTTATTAAAAAAGAGCCCTGGCTGGTGTGGCTCCACAGATTGAACACTGGCCTATGAAGTAGAGGGTCACCAGTTCGATTCCCGGTCAGGGCACATCCCTGGTTTGTGGCCAGGTCCCCAGCTGGGGGCACACGAGAAGCAACCACACACTGATGCTTCTCTCCCTCTCTTTCTCCCTCCCTTCCTCTCTCTAAAAATAAATAAGTCTTTCAAAACAGAAAAAGTCAGTGAAAAAGACAAATATTTTCACACCAGTTTTAGCGGCTTTTAATTGATTTGTGTTTTTTGTCATAGGGTATAAATACCTGTTAAAATTGTTTACTTCAAACACTAAGTATAAATTACAGCTGTTCAGTTCACAGATTTGTATTGTGTCTGATTGGTTTTGACTCTGTTCTGATGTTGAGAATTTATGAACAGATGGGAGAAAATAAGGAAATTACCAGACACAGTTGAAGGAGTATATAAAAATACCGCTGTAAGTAGAGTGCAGGTATTTCCATTTTGAGTGAATATGTTTCTCTCTGAGACTTTTCTTTTGTCATCCCTCCCAGTGGGCGCCGGTGAGGTGGCCAACTTCGCTGCGTATGCCTTTGCGCCTGCCACCCTGGTGACTCCTCTGGGTGCCCTCAGCGTCCTTGTAAGGTAAGGGCTCGGGGCTCCGTGCTTGCGACACCGGACAGCGTTTTAGACCACAAGTGGGCGGGGCCAGCTAATGACACCTGCTCAGCAGAATTCACATTTAAACAGCCTGGAGAGTGTTTTTAATGCCATGTTGTAATTTGCTTTTAAAAGCTTATCTTCTGCGCACAGACCAGCCGGCAGTTTATAAGAGAAAACACTTTTGTGCTTTGTCTTCTTTGTTCAGAGCCAGCACTAGTTTTACTTCCACTTCAGTTTTTTAAAACTCCAAGTGGCAATTGTCACAGTATTTATCCCATGACACGTGCACCTGGTGGGGGTGGTTGGTGATGGACAGGTTTCTACCTATTCTACCACCATTCCACCTGTGCTGCCTATTGTGCTACCTATTCTACCTATTCCACTACCTGTTCTACCTGTTTCCACCACCAAAAATCGCTGACCAGGGCAGGGCAGGTGCCTCTCAAGACCAGCCTGGGTGCTTGTTTGCAGGGAGCCATCCAGGACTTGTTGGGTTTCTGTTCCTTTAATGATTCGCTAAGATGCTAAGTCCATATTGAAGGCTGGATTTTGGTTTCTGTCCCCAGAGTAGTTAATTGATAGGTATTTTTATCTTTTTTTAAAATGATGTGTCTATGACCCCCAAATACTCAGAATTTATTTATAAAAAACTGTGTATTTATTCTCACATGTTTCAACTTCAGTCACCTTCAAAGGATGTAATACACCTATCGAGAAGTTTTTTCCACTGGTCAAAACCGTTTTTGAACTCACCAATTCTGATGCCTTTAAATGCTTCTGCCATTTTTTTGTTTCTCCTCTTCCACATCCGCAGAACATTTTTCTTGAGGACTTTTTTCCTCTGGAGAAACAAAAAGGGTTGCTCGGGCTGAAACGGGGCGAATAGGGAGGATGGAGCCCAGGGGTCGTGCCGTTTTCTGTCAAAAACTGCAGAACACAGCGCTGTGTGGGCAGGTGTACTCATAAATCACCCATCATGAAATGGGCAAATGCATAGAAAGAGTCTTTGGAAAAAACTCACTGGAGCCTAATGCAACCTCTCACAACACCACCAGCTGGTGCACTGATACAGATGGGTTCCTGGAACACTCACCTGGTGGGGGAATCCTGGACTACAGATTATCTTCTGCCCTCCAGAAGATAATACCAGGGTTATTTTGGGGGGGGTCTCCCCTTGTATATATAAATATTACATGTAAATAACATTATTTTTCAAGATAGTATGTATTATATATAAAGATATCTTATGGTATATATCTTATATCCCAATCTTTCTGTATATTATACTAGTACATTTATAGATTTATACTGTATTTTGTAATATTTGGATAAAACTAGCTATAAAGCATTGAAACTTGATCATTAGTAGACCAACTATATAGAATTAAATGAACACGTAAGAGGGATGCGTCAGCCAATGAGGATAAATTAAAGTGAAGCAAATTTGAAACATCGGTTTGCATAGATTCTTAATTAGCAGATTTGTCCGTAGCTCCATTTATTATAAATTTCATGCTGATTTCCACAGCAGAAGGATGGTAAACTACCGGCTTAGTGTGCGACGAAGCAGGTGATTCCCAGAAGCTTTCATTTTGTGATCAAAGGCATTTTCTGTCCCTCGGCTGAAAGCCGGAATCTTTATAAGCCTCCAATGTTTTACTTCAAGTTCAACTATTTAATGTCTGAATTGTGTTGCTATTTAAAAATGAGAAAAGTAGCTGAATAGTTGAATCTTACCCACCTTCTCCCTCCCGGTTTAGTGCCATTCTCTCTTCATACTTTCTGAACGAGAGGCTTAACCTTCATGGGAAAATCGGATGTCTGCTAAGTATCCTGGGATCCACGGTTATGGTCATCCATGCTCCGAAGGAAGAGGAGATCGAGACGCTCGATGAAATGTCTCACAAGCTCGGGGACCCAGGTGAGGGAAAGAAAGGCTGTATTGGGCTCACTGTAGTGTAGCGTTTCAGTTTAGTGAGTGTTTTAGTTTGTCTGAACAATTTTTTAAGATTTTATTTATTTGTTTTTAGAGAGGGGAAGGGACGGAGAAGAGGGAGGGAAACGTCAATGTGTGGTTGCCTCTTGAGCGCCCTCTACTGGGGACCGGTCCCAAAACCCAGCCATTTGCTCTGATTGGGAATCGAACCAGTGACCCTTTGGTTTGCTGGACGGTGCTTAATCCACTGAGCCACACCAGCCAGGAGTCTTTATCTTGTGTGTGTGTGTGTGTGTGTGTGTAAATTTGTCATTTGACCTTGGGAGCTTTTAGGATGTTCTCTTTGCCCTCACTGTCTGAAATTCCTCACTCACTGCCTGCATGTGGGTCAGTTTTATTCAGTGTGCTGGGTTCTGGTTTGTTTTTTAACTTATTTTTTTAGAGAGAGAGGAAGGGAGGGAGAAAGGGGGATAAGCGTTGATTGGTTGCCTCCGAATGCGCCCCACCAGGGACGGAACCTGCAAAGTGCATGTGTGCCCAACCAGGAATCAGACCCACAGGCGCTCAGTGTGTAGGATGTGTTGGGTTCTTGATGGATTTTATTTTCATTTTTTCGTAGCACACAAAACAATACTTATTTTGCAAGAACCATGCCAATAGAAAGATAAACATTGCTTATTAGGGAAAAGGGAGCAGGCTCTGGTGCTAAAAAGGAATACATAACTAGGTAACTCTGCATTAAAGGGAAAATTTAAATGAGACCTTGATAAAACAGTAGGAAGAGGGGCACAGGAAGCGTTCCGGCAGGCCAGGGGGCGGGCGTGTGCGAGCATGTGGGGTAGAGGGAGGTCCGGTTGGAGCAAAGTGGGAAGTCAGGCTGGTGAGAGGACTGGGTAAGAGTTTGAGGGCCTGGGGAGCCCGGCCAGGAACTGAACGAGGCTGCAGGAGGTCAGAGCGCCCTGAGAGGGCTGAGCGGGGAGGACTAGAGGGAAGTGTGGGCGGGAGGTGGATGGGGCCTGGGGCCAGTGCCCGGGGTGGGCGCCCAGGGCGGAGGTGGATGCTCTGGGGAAGTTTGCATGCAGGATGCCGGCTGTCTGGCGGTCTGGACGAGGCTGGTGCTGGAGGTGGAGGCTGGAAGAGATGTTGGGATAGGATCCTGGCTGCCTGTGGACACTGACAGACAAGGTCAAGTCCGAGTTCTCTGTCGTCTGAGACGAGGAAGTTAGGGCAGAAAGTCAAGCGGAGGAGTAACTGAGTTCTCACGCTGGCAGCCCAGTTTCCCAGTAAATGAGTCACCGGTCTTGATCAGGCACCATAAGCATCTCATAGGCACGCCCACGTCAGAGGTGGCAGAAATCTTTGTTTTCCCGGTGACAGGTGAGAGGACCAGAGAGTTTCGGGTAATTGTCCGGAGTCACCGAAGTAACTGGAGAAGGGCCGGGCTGGGACCAGGCCTCTTCACTTGCAACCTGGTGAACTTGCCCGAACCGGGTTGGGTGTGTGGGGCTTGAAAATCAAGGCCACTTGCTTTGGCTCTCGGATGGCATGGCCATCAGCTGTCGGCTTTCACAGCAGGATTTACCGTCCCACGCCCCGCCCCTGCCGGCGCAGTGTCCTGTGCACCTGACGGGCTGGCTGGCTGGGCTTCCACCCAGACACTCCTGTGCGTGCGTTCCTGACCTTTCTCTGACCTTTCCGCGCCTGCCTGACAAGCGAAGACTCGCTGGCTGCCGGCCTCGGGGCCTGTTCCTGTGATGTTTCTCCTTTGTCTTTAGTTGTTGAGTTTGACTTCCGGCTGCTCGGGTTGACGTGGTATGTTGACGGGCAGGCAGGTCGGAGTGCAGCCGGTCACCTTCCCCCCACTCCCCGACGTGCTGCTTCCACTGTGCTGGGGCAGCTTCTTCCCGGTTCCCCATACTCTTGCTCCCAGACCTTCTGGCTGTGAACCCATGGCCTGCGGGGTGGGCTTGGACCCCCCTGCCACCCACGCTGCGGCGCCTTTGCAGCCTCCTCCCCAGGCGCTCTGCCTCCCCCTCTGGCTCCGTGCCAGCAGCTGGGCCCGCAGCGCCTTTGGAGAACTGCGTGCAGACACTGCACCGACCTCCCCTCACTGCCCTCCCTTCTGGGGTCCTGGCCCATTATGTCTCACGATTTCAACTTCCTTTGTTGACCTAGTCCACTGAACTCCCACCAGCCCCGGTGGCCCCCTCCTGCTGGCTTTCCGGCCCTGGAACTGGCAGTTGCTTGTGGGAACAGTCCCGCGGGGCTGGCCTCACCCCCTGTGCTCCGTTTCTGCAGGTGGGGCTCCCGGCTGCTCTGACTGCTGAGGAGACAGTGGCGGTTTTCATTGTTTCTGTGCAATGGAGGGTCCTCCGTTTTGAGGCAGTCCTCTGTCACCGTGGATCAGAGGTGTCGATTTTTTTCTGGATGTTTTGGCACCACTCCTGGGGATCCTTGGCCGCTTTCCAGGGTCGGGCTGGCCCTGGTCAGATCCCCAGCAGCACCTCTTGTGATCTGTTCTTGGCATTGTGTTTGCTCCTCTGAATGCCCTGTGACTGCTTGTGTTATTAGCAGCATCTGAGGCTCGAACAGTGGCTGCTGTGCCTGTTCCTCGCACTGCTGCCACGGCCGCCCCCCAGGGCCGCTGTGCGGAGCATGCGCACTCGGCACGCAGGGCCCTTGGGTGCTCTGGGCAATAGCGGGCTGCCACGGCTCTGCGTCTGCTGCTCCGCCGGAATTGGCAGCTGTTTCCATGTTTTCACATTGATTTGCTCTCTACCCCAGTGGTTGTCCCTAAATGTGTAAAAAATGTACTCCATTTAGAGCAAATGTGACTTGAAATTCCCGTTCTTGTTGAGCTCAAGGTCACCTTGTGATTCCTTCCACTGGACTCCGTGGCACTCTGTCCTGGGTGAGAACCCTCCCGTGGAGGACAGGCGATGCTATTTGCAGAACAGATGGCTGTACGTCAGCCTGATGCTGTTTTCTTTGCTGTAATTATCGGGGTGCCCAAGGTGCTGCCATAAAAATGTTAGTGGTGAGCCCACACCTTTGCTGGTGTGGCTTAGTGGATTGAGCACCAGACTACAAACCACAGGGTGGCTGGTTCGATTCCCAGTCAGGGCACATGCCTGGGTTGCGGGATGGGTCCCTGGTAGAGGGTGCATGAGAGGCAACCACACATTGATGTTTCTCTTCCTTTCTCTAAAAGTAAAATCATCTTAAGAAAAATGTTGGTGGTGTGAGTTTATGAATAGAAGCCTAGTTTACTCTTCCAGCGTGTGTGTCTGACTGAAGTTTGGGGAGTGCACTGTGGCGGGAGCTGCAGAAGCAGCTGATACTTATTTTAGGGCTGCACCGTCCCTCCTCCCTATCAAGTTAACACCTGGTTTCGGATTCCCGGTTTTCTTTAAGTGTGTAAACATTTGACTAACGAGAGCCCGTCCTCACCTCCTACAGGTTTCATGGTCTTCGCGACACTCGTGGTCATCGTATCCTTGATCCTGATCTTCGTGGTGGGACCCCGCCACGGGCAGACGAACATCCTGGTGTACATCACCATCTGCTCCGTGATCGGGGCGTTCTCGGTGTCCTGCGTGAAGGGCCTGGGCATCGCCATCAAGGAGCTGGTGGCGGGCAGGCCTGTGCTGCGGCACCCGCTGGCCTGGGCCCTGCTGCTCAGCCTCATCGTGTGCGTGAGCACGCAGATCAACTACCTGAACCGGGCGCTGGACATCTTCAACACGTCCCTGGTGACGCCCATCTACTACGTCTTCTTCACCACGTCGGTCCTGACGTGCTCGGCCATCCTGTTCAAGGAGTGGCAGGACATGCCCGCGGACGACATCATCGGCACGCTCAGCGGCTTCTGCACCATCATCGTGGGCATCTTCCTGCTGCACGCCTTCAAGGACGTCAGCTTCAGCCTGGCCAGTCTGCCCGTGTCTTTTCGAAGAGACGAGAAAGCCGTGAACGGTGGCCTCGGGACTATGTACGAGGTCCTGAACAATGCCGAGGAGGGTGTGACCTGCGGGCTGGAACAGCACGCGGGAGACAACGTCTCCCGGAGAAACGGCAGCCTGACAGCTTTCTGACAGCCATGTGATCGGAAGGTCCGTCCGCCACTGTTATAAAATGAATTGGAGTATCAGGACGTGTCTGGGAAAGGGTTCTCCTCAAATAATGTTCTCTAGAGACAATCTTTTTTAAGGTTTCACTAATTTGGACCAAGGAATTACTTTTCTTATATTTAAATGATGGGTAGCTCACTAAAATGACCTCAGTCCCCAGCTGATTCTTGTAAACATTGTGTTATTGTAGCAGTATTTAAAATCTTTTTTTCACCCAACTCTGAATGCACTAATGACAGTTTCGAGTCTATGAAAATGCTTCTTCAGTGGTGATGAGAGTCTGCAGCGTACACTTGTGGCCTCCATTCGCACCCCTACTTTAAGGCTTTTTGATTGAAAAAAAGAACAAATTATCTCCATGTATTATTCTGTGATTTAGCTTACCTACAAACATGACTCCCGTCTGATGAATTATTTTCACGTGTGAGAGGAAAAACTAAAAGTAGGGCGGCTCGTTGACAAGAGGGTGGGAAACCACCACACGGAATGCTTCTGGGGTGACTGGGCCGCGTGTGTCGCACGCCCTTCCCGGGTGCCCTTACTCCAGCGCATCCTGCAGCTGGTGGGCCGGTTCAGCCTTCAGTGACTCACCCCTGGAGCCCCGAACCTCGATTCCCATTTTTACAGCAGGTCTTGTACTGCGCAATGTATTTTCATAATGAGTTACGCTGTCATTTAGGTCTTCTAACAACTCTGGGAAAAGAAGGTAATTTTAAAAATTTAGCTTATGTTACAAATAAAGAGACATATGGAAACAAAGCTTTTTCTAAGTCTGAATGCTTAGAGCTTGTCTGTAAAATTGGGTTTCTTTCCAGGTATTTTAAGAGTTCGTTTAGAAATATCAATGAAAAATGTTTGTTTCTGGAACATTTCAACTGTGTGCAGAAAAGGTAGAACGGAATAAGGAACTCTGTCCAGCTCCAGACCTGCGATCATAGCGATTCGCTGGCTGTAGAAGAGACGACAGTTAATGTCCTTGGTGGGGGAGTGGTAGGGAGCTCTCGGGCAGTTTCCATTCTGCCGGTCCTGCACAGGGTCAGGGTCACACAGCTGCGCTTCCCCGTGTGACCGCCCACTCGTCACTCGCGCCCACACAGCTCCCCGCCAGCGTTACCGGGGAGGAGCTGAGAGGCTCCGAGTTTTATGAAAGAAATCCCTTCTCCCACCCAGTTTTATTAGACACCCTTTAGGGAGCCTTTTTAGACATTTTCCCCGGACGGATTCCCCGTGGGATTCTGTACCACAGATGTACTGTATGTTTCCTGATGAATTGTACCTGCAGCTGAGCTTCATACCTAATTTAAGAGCAAGAGCCAATATCACCCCACCCTTCAGGTGCGGTATTGCCCACTAGAATGCAGAGCTGAAGAGTAATAAATTCTTCATTATTTAAGTTAGAGCACTTGTCTTTTATATGAGTGCTTAGAACATTTCATTTTATCATTTTTTTTTGTTTTTTCATTGTATTTTTTTCCATTACCATTTGCCCCCCTCACCCCCGTGGTGTATAATTTTTATAAAACTCAGTAATATGAATAGTTTAAATGTAGTCGTTACAGTAACTTTTCATCATATTCTATACTTTCAGTGTGGGGGAGAAATAGATCAACTACCTCACTCAGAATGCTGGCCCCAGGGTTACTAGTTCACGTTAAGAAAACGGAATTCTGGCCAAGATGGAGGCGTAGGTAGACACTGTGCCTCCTCACACAACCAAAATAAGGTCAGCAACAATTCAGAAACAAGGTAACAGCCAGATCTGACAGAAAATTGAACTGTGGAAGTCGGACAACCAAAGAGTTAAAATAGATACATTCATCCAGACCGGGAGGAGGGGCAGAGTAGGGCAGCCAGGCGGAGAGGGATCGAGGCACAAAAAGCGGTGGGACCAGGCGCACAAGGTACCCCAGACGTGCAAGACCACAGTGGGCGGACCCCTGGCATGGGGTGGCAATGGGCATACCCAGTGAGGCGGCGATAGTGAAGCAAGGCACTGCGCACAAGGCAGCTGGCTGTCCGGGCGATCCCACATTCCTGCGCAGATAAACCAGGCAAAACCTGGTTAGTGAGACAGACCTTGCAACCCAGGGTCCCAGCGCTGGAAATAAAGCCTCAAACACCAATTGAAAACACCTGTGGAGGTTGAGGTGCTGGGAGAAACTCCCAGCCTCACAGGCGAGTGTGTTGGAGAGACCCACAGGGTCCTAGAACGTGCACAAACCCACCCACCCAGGAATCAGCACCAGAAGGGCCCGGTTTACTTGGGGGGAATGGGGGAAGTGACTGAAATCTGACAGAGGGTAGCAAGCGCCATTGTTCCCTCTCTGACCCTGCCCCCACATACAGCATCACAACCCAGCGACTGGGTTGCCCCACCCTGGTGAACACCTAAGGCTCCACCCCTCATATGTAACAGGCTCAACAAGACAGAAAAAAAAGGTCTGAATGGAAGAACAGATCAAAGCTCCACAGCAAATACAACTAAGCAATGAAGAGACAGCCAACCTATCAGATGCACAGTTCAAAGCACTGGTGATCAGGAAACTCACAGAATTGGTTGAATTTGGTTGCAAATTAGATTTAAAAAATGCAGGCTATGGTAAGTGAAATGAAGGAAAATGCACAGGGAACCAATAGTGATGGGAAGGAAACTGGGATTCAAATCAATGTAGTAGATCAGGAGAAAGAAAGAAACTAAACAAGAGAATGGAAAAATAATTCCAAAAAATGAGGAGACACTTAGGAACCTCCAGGACATCTTTAAACATTCCAACATCCAAATTATAGGAGTACCAGAAGGGGAAGAGGAAGAGCAACAAGTGGAAAACTTATTTGAACAAATAATAAAGGAGAACTTCCCCAATTTGGCAAAGGAAATAAAATTCCAGGAAGTCCAGGAAACTCAGAGAGTCCCAAAGAAGTTGGATCCAAGGAGGAACACACCAAGGCACACCGTAATTACATTACCCAAGGTAAAAATGAAGGAGAGAATCCTAGAAGCAGCAAGAGATAAGGGGACAGTCACTTACAGAGGAGTTCCCATCAGACTGTCAGCTGATTTCTCAAAAGAGACCTTGCAGGCAAGAAGGGTATGGAAAGAAGTATTTCAAGTCATGAAAGGCGAGGACCTCCATCCAAGATTGCTCTATCCAGCAAAGCTTTCATTTAGAATGGAAGGGCAGATAAAGTGTTTCTCAGATAAGGTCAAGTTAAAGGAGTTCATCATCACCAAGCCCTTATGTTATGAAATGTTAAAGGGACTTATAGTATAGTAAAATGACAGCAAACTCACAATTATTAACAACCACACCTAAAGCAAAACCAAAAGAAGCTAAGCAAACAACTAGAACAGGAACAGAACCACAGAAATGGAGATCACATGGAGGGTTTGCAACAGGGGGAGGAGGAGAAAGGGGGAAAAGGTACAGAGAATAAGTAGCATAGATGGTAGGTAGAAAATAGGGGGAGGGCAAGAATAGTATGGGAAATGTAGAAGCTAATGAACTTATGACCCATGGACATGAACTACAGGGGGGGAATGTGGGTGGGAGGAGCTGTGCAGGGTGGAGGGGAGTGAAGGGGGGAAATGGGACAACTGTAGTAGCATAATCAATAAAATATATTTTAAAAAAGGCAGAATGTTAACAATGAACACTTTCACCATATTTCACTCATTTCTTTTTATATGTGCATTAGCATATCATTTAACATGTCTAGTCTAAAAATGTTTCCAATAAAATTTTTTAAAGAAAAAAAAAATAGCTTGCCCTAGCTGATGTGGCTCAGTGGATTGAGTGCCACCCTGCAAACCGAAAGGTCACGGGTTCGATTCCTAGTCAGGGTACACGCTTGGGTTGTGAACCAGGTCCCCAGTTGTGGCCGTGTGCAAGACGACTGGATTCTCTTGCTCCCTCCCCCTTGCTCTAAAAATGAATAAATAAAATTAAAAAAAAAAAAACAGTTTTAGGTGACTTGGTGAAAACTAGTTTTATTTCCCTTCATCTAAGGTCAACCAGCACAGTGGGAGAGTACACACCATTTTTTTTTTTTTAAGATTTTACTTATTTATAGAGAAAGGGGAAGGGAGGGAGAAAAAGGGAAAGAAATATCCATGTGTGGTTGCCTCTTGCATGCCCCCTACTGGGGACCTGGCCTGCAAACCCAAGCACGTGCCCTGACTGGGAATCAAACTGGTGACCCTTTGGTTCGCAGGCCTAGGGTACATCCACTGAGCTATACCAGCCAGGGCTCCACACCATTTTCAGTAGTACATATGTTGCTCCTGGACGTCAGTGCTTCTCCTGGGCTGCAGGGACAGAGACCCAGACCTGTGCCCAGTCTGCACCAGTGGCAAAGGGGTGACAGTCAGTACCTGCCCGAGCCAGGGCACACGGGGGCACCGTCCATGAATGACCACAAATAGGTTTCATTAGTTTTATTTCTGTGAGCTTTCAATCGTCCCTCACAAATTAGATTTTGTTACAACCGGATTTAGTAGAAACAGGAATATTAAGGTCACTATTTTCTGAAACATTTGACAAAAAAGGGAGGGGTACAATGACTGAGAATGCATAAAAGACCGTTAGAAAAATCCCTAAACAAAAGCTAAATCATCATTCACTTTCATTCTAAGTGGTAACGGGTTTTATTACAATTCGCTGGTATTAAGTTTCTTGTTTCAGGTTATAAATCTCTCCCTAAATATCACTTGATCCTTGGCAACGGGGTAAAGGGATGAACTCAGCAGCACTGTATGACATTCCATAGAAAAACGGAGAATAACTTTGTGTGAAGGTGATGATGGCCACAATCGGCAGCCGAAAGTCACCGACTTCCTAATTACCAAAAGCATATACAAGTTTAGTCTAGAAAAATAAGTCGATTTTATAAAATTCAGCTTTCAGGTCGAAAAGCACCCCCTTGAACAGGTACAAAGATACTGACAAACAGTCCCTAAAAATCTCACTTTTCGATGAAAAACATGCCCTATAGTTACTGAGTGTGGTCAGGACTGGGATTCTTCAAAAGCAGGAGACGCGTGCGCCCTCAGCTGCTGGCCAGGGACTGGTGGATGGGCGGCTGGAAGCAGCGGACGTGCTCCACAGGCGTGCTCTCCCCGTCACCCGACTTCAGGTACTTGTCCAAGATGGCGATGATCTCGTCGTTCAGAATCTGGAATTTGCGAATTCTCTCCACCATCTTCTTCAAAGGCTATAACAGATAAAAGGAGGTGTTTTTCTCTTAAAACTTACATTGACTCTCACCCTGACTGGTGTGGCTCAGTGGGTTGTGCATCATCCCACAAACCAAAAGGTCACCGGTTCGATTCCCAGGCAGGGCACATGCCTGCTTTGGTCTCTGGTTAGGGGCATGCAGGAGGCAAACACACACAGGTTTCTCTCCCTCTCTTTCTCCCTCCCTACTCTGTCTCTCTAAAAATAAATTAACAATTTTTAAAAAACCCACAAAACTTCATAGGTAAAGGTGCTCGTTATCACCAAGCCCTTATTATGTGAAATGTTAAAGGGACTTATCTAAGAAAAAGATAAAAAATATGGACAGTAAAATGACAACTCACAATTATTAACAACCACACCTAAACCAAAAACAAAAACAAACTAAGCAAACAACTAGAACAGGAACAGAATCACACAAATGAAGATCACATGGAGGGGTATCAGTGGGAGAGGGGGAGAGAGGAGGAAAAGGTACAGAGAATAAGTAGCACAGATGGTGGGTAGAAAATAGACAGGGGCAGTTAGGAATAGTATAGGAAATGTAGAAGCCAGGGAACTTGTATGTATGACCCATGGACATGAACTAAAGAGGGGGGAATGCCGGTGGGAGGGGGTGTGCAGGATGGAGGGGAATAAAGGGAAATAAATGGGACAACTGTAATAGCATAATCAATAAAATATACATATATATTTTAAAGATTTTATTTATTTATTTTTAGAGAGAGAACGGAGGGGGAGAGAGAGAGAAACATCAATGTGCGGTTGCTGGGGGTCATGGCCTGCAACTCAGGTATGCACCCTGACTGGGAATCGAACCTGCGACACTTTGGTTCGCAGCCGGTGCTCAATCCACTGAGCTACGCTAGCCAGGGCAATAAAATATATTTTTAAAAAAGAAAAAATTCAGTGGAAAATAATTTCCACCAATATTTGAAGAACAAAATTGAAGGCTTTTTTAACCCTTCAGTTTTATTCATTTAATTCATTAAGACTTTATTCATTTATTTGTAGAGAAAGGGGAAGGGAGAGAGGAAGGGAGGAAGAGAAAGAGAAACATCAGTGTGTGGTTGTCTCTTGTGCACCCCCTATTGGTGGGGGGGACCTGGCCCACAACCCAAGCATGTGCCTTGAATGGGAATCGAAATGGCGACCCTTTGGTTCACAGGCGGGCACTCAACCCACTAAGCCACACCAGCCAGGGAACCACATTGAACTTTCAAATGTAAACTAACGATTTCCAAAAGTCAAAACAGCAGATTAGATGGCGCTGAAGCGAATTAGTTAAGCAAGTGGGAAGCAGGATGGCCCCTCAAAGATGTCCTCTTCCCAAATCCCTGGAACCTGAACATGTTCCCTCCCAAGGCAAAGGGACTTTGTCAACACAGCTGAGGCTAGACATTCAAACAGGGAGCGCGCCCAGGAGTGTGTGGTGGGCGCGCTCTCATCCTGACCACAGAGCCCACCCCAGCTGGGGGCGGGGCCTTGGAAGACCTGACAGACAAAACAGGGCCTTGACCCACGGCGGCCAGAGAGGTCACATGCAAAGCATGAGAAGGGGTGTGGGCCAAATAGCCAGCAAGGAAGTGGGGACCCCAGTCCTCCAGCCTGGAGGACTGCGTCCAGCCAACCACCTGCAAAAGCCTGGAGCAGATCCATCCCCAGGACTGCAGAAGGGAGCACAAGCCCCGGGACTCACTGATGTGGTCCCCGTGAGACTGAGCAGAGGCCCCAGCTTAGCCCTGCTGTCCCCGAACTTCTGAGAGATAGTAGGTGGGTGTTGTTTTAAACCACTAAGTCCGTGGCAATGCGTTCACGGCAGCCACAGAAACTCAGATAATAGGGGAAAGAAAGGTCAGGGGGTCAGAATGCCAGGGTGCCACACAGATCCAGGGGAGGCCCCAAAAGGACAGAATAGAGAGAATGGAAGAAAGACTACAATGTTTGAACAGATACTGGCTGAGTGTCTTCTAGAATTACAAAGAATCCATAAAATGCCCTGGCTGGGTGCCTCAGTTGGTTAGAGGGTTGTCCCGACACGCCAAGGTTGTGGGTTCGATCCCCAGTTAGGGCACACAGAAGAATCAACTGATGAGTGCATGAATAAGTGGAACAAAAAAATCAATGTTTCTCTCTCTCTTTCTCGAATCAATTAAAAAAATAATTCATAAGATGACAAAGACAAAAATATCTAAAGAGCAGTCAGAAATAGCACTTGGACTACCACAAAGGCCTGGACACTGGAAGAGAAAGCCAATGACCTGAAAATGTGGATTCTATGAAGCTCCAAAGTAGAACTAGAGAATCAAGTACCTTGAACTAGACCTAAGTAACTTGAAAGGAAAATAAAACAGAACACTTAGGATTTTAACTGCCCGGACTGCTTTACTTATCAATATTTATATTCATTTTGTGAATGAAAAGAAAGCTTCACATTATGCACTGAACACATTCTCTGAGCCCTGGCTGGCATGGCTCAGTGGGTTGAGTGCTGGCCTATGAACCACAGGGTCGCCGGTTCGATTCCCAATCAGGGCCCACACCTGGGTTTCGGGCCAGGCCCCCCCAGTAAGGGGGTGCACGAGAGGAGCACACACAGTGATGTTCCTCTCCTCTCTTTCTCCCTCCTTACCTACCCTCTCTCTAAAAATAAATGAAACCTTAAAAAAAAAAATTCCCTGAGAAATAAGCTGTAATACGTATGCTGCAAAGCATGCTTTTCTGTGACACATCCGTCTAGGACACAGCTCTTCCACGTACCACGTTTTTGATAATCTCGTCTTTGCCGTCGTGTTTCTGCACCTTGAGCAGGTGGTAGCAGAAATCCAGCACTGCGAAGCGCCGCTGCTGCCCGAGCAGGACGATGATCATGCAGCCGGCCCAGTGCAGCCCGTCGCCGAAGCACTGCCTGCGGACGAGAACCCGGGGCGGAGGGGGCACTCAGTGGGCGTCCCTTCACCAGTCCATCTCCCATCAGGGTCCACGCCGGCTGCTAGAAATGGGCCACACAGGACTACGGGGCAGCTGGGATGTGTCCCTGTTTTTGGTGAGCCGCATTTGGGTTCCTGTTGTTACCCCCGTTTCCTATTTTTGGATCACGGACCGTCCACGGAGGAGTTCATGAGGCTGTGGACCCAGTTGGAGAAACGCACACCGATGGGTCCATTTGTAGGGGTGACACTGGGAAGCCCAGCCCCGCGTCGTATCCTGCGCATCTAGTAAGAACCTCCACCCACGTTCTAGGAAGTAGCTTTAGTTCCACTTCTAGTAAATTCTAGTACGAACCTGAATGTTCTAGGAAGTAACTCTAGCTCTAGTAAGTTCTAGCAAGAACCTGCATGTTCCAGGAAGCAGCTTTAGTTCTAGTTCTAATAAATCCTAGCAAGAACCCGCACATTCTAACAAGTAGCTCCAGCTCCAGTTCTAGTAAGTTCTAGTAAGAACCTGCACACGAAGCAGCTGGAAAGCAGCTCGGCCAACGTCCAGGCGGTTTTCAGCGGAGCTCAGCCTCATGTGTTAAGCCCACGCCAGCGCCAGGCCCACCCCCCCACCCCCACTCCCCAGGCACGCACTTACTCGACCGTGAACTCGTGGGTCCCCACGGGGATGCAGTACACGAACTGCATGGCGCTCCACAGCCGGTGGAACTCGACGCACTCGTCCACGTGCATGACCCCGTTGCTGGGCAGAGGCCCGCGCCAGATGGGGTCATCCAGGAAGGTCCGGATCCGCGTCAGGATGACCTCGAACATGGACAGGCCGCAGCAGAGGCGCTCCTTGGTCAGCAAGTCGCCCTCTCTCGCGATGGCGATTTGCTGCAGGGAGGTCGGCGCGTGTCACAGGGCTATGGCCCGGGGTGGGGGTGGGGGTGGGGGCTGAAACCTAACGCCCCCAGATTTGCTTCTGACTGGGAAAGGATCTCAGCTTGCAGAGGAGGATTTTCAGAAGCATCAACAACGTTAAGTATGTCGGCTATTGCCTGTATGTCTTTCAAGCTTAAATATAATTCATGGTCAAGGACAACTATCAAGGATTGCTGCTGTTAGCTGAAGTGGTTTCCACGCCAGGGGACATTTGGCAATGTGTGTGGGCGTGGCTGGCTGTCACAGCTTGGGGTGGGTCTGGTAGCATCCAACGGGCAGAGGCTAGCCCACAATTCGTAGGAAAGCCCCCACAGCAAAGAATTATCTGCCTCGATTCAGAATGGTACAGCTTCCCCAGCCGCACATGCCTCCTGGGCCTCCTCATTCTGTTCTTAAAAACCCACAAAAAAGCCTCCTCCGTGAGGGATGGGCCACAGAAAACACAAGTGGCATTACTGCATCCATCTCACAGGGCACTTTCCACGGGGCAGCTCATTCGGAATGCCCAGCCACGCTCTGACCAGGCGCTGGTACGAACCCCCCAACTGCAGATACGGGTCTGAGCAGGGCGCCCGCCCGCCTCCCTGATGCCCCCGGTCTGGGCCGCCGCCCCGCCCCAGGCCTGACGCTGACCTGGAGCGCGTGTTACCTGAGGGGTCCCCAGTCTCTCAATCAGAGGGACAAGGTGCAGGGGGGCGTACTTGGATTCCAGCCTTTTCATTTTGGCATCGAGTCTCTCTCCCTCTGCGGTGAAAAAAGGCATTTTACACTCTGTCTTTTGTATGGAAAACAATAATACAAGTTACGTTTTCTATAAAAAAAAAGAAAGACTGCTAAGGTAACATGTTATTTATAGATTCTCTCTGAAAATTCATTTATAGGACTGGCTTATTATATATTTATTTATATATATATATATATATATTTAATTCAAAGCGACAGAACTGATTTTCTGGCCCACACTCACTTCTGAGAACTCACTCACTTTGGGGTGCACACACACGACGCAACACACAGATCACGCACCACAGAACTGTGCCCCTGAATCCTGTATGACCACATTAACGCAGGTCACCTCAATAAATGTAATTAAAAAAGCGAAAAGACATTTACTGAAAATTCCCAACATAACGGAAAGACGAGAGCTGTACCGAGAACCCTCTACATTTTCTAACTCCAGCCTCTCTGGGTTCCTGCCCAGCACCCCCCGCCCATCCGTTCTGAAGCATATTGGACACACCCCACCACTGCAGCCCTGAATGTTTCGGTTTCTCACTGTTATTTAGCTCCGTTGTATTACCCATCACCCCCGCTTATGGCTGAACAGGCGCAGGCTCAAAGAAACTGGCTTTATTCACAGTGACACGTGCCCGGCACAGAGAGCAGGCTCACCTTTCACATGCACCCTCGGCAGAATGTTCTGGAAGGGGGCCGCGTGTAGCAGGTCACACACTTCTTCCAAAGACTGGGACGAAGGACGAGAAGGCCGAGTTAGGAAGTCAGGAAGTTACCTCATGACACGGATGGACAGAGCCACCTGGGGCTGGCAGCCAGGCCCCGCTGACCCCAGCACAAGAGTGGAGTGACCTGTGCGGTCAGTCCACTACACACGGGGTTTTCTGCTGGCACGCGCAGATCAGACTCGCGTTAAGGCCACTGCCATGGATGGGGATCCGTGTGTGAGGAGGGACAATGGTCGTTATCTGTGGATTTCCTACCGAGCGGGAGGTCAGCACCCAGAACCACCTGCTGTGCCAGTTAAGGCGAAATAAAACATCACGGTGCACAGAACGCTCCGAGGTGATGAAACGGTCTTTATTCTGCCTGCTGGGGCTACTGCCAGCCACAGGGACTTGGAATGTGCCCAGTGCCCCTAAGAAACTGAATGTGTGTGTTTAATCCTCACCCAAGGATATATTTATCGATTTTAGAGAGAGAGGAAGAAAGGGGGAAAGAGAAACACCGATGTGAGAGAGAAACAAACATCAGCTGCCTCCACACACACCCTGAGCAGGAATCGAACCCACAACCTTTCAGTGTGTGGGATGATGCTCCAACCGAGCCACACTGGTTAGGGTGGATCACAAACTCCTTTAAAAAGGCCTAAAAACCTTACATATAACACCCATTCTCCAGGATAATGCAATGTAGAGAAAGTTTACCTCCAATGTCACAGGGTTTAGCATGCGAAACTCCTAAACACCTGCAGTGAACCCCAAGAGACGCAACAGCAGGGCATCCAGTTGGATTCCCAGTCAGGGCACACACCTGGGTTGTGGGCCAGGTCCCCAGTAGGGGGCATGCAAGAGGCAACTGTACAATGATATTTTTCTCCCTCTTTTTCTCCTTCCCTTCTCTTCTTTAAAAATAAATAAATAAGCCCTGGCTGGTGTAGCTCAGTGGATTGAGTGCGGGCTGCGAACCAAAGGGTGTCCAGTTCGATTCCCAGTCTAGGGCACATGCCTAGGTTGCAGGCCAGGTCCCCAGTGAGGCCATGTGAGAGGCAACCACACATTGATGTTTCTCTCCCTCTCTTTCTCCCTCCCTTCCTCTCTCTCTAAAAAAATAAATAAAATCTTTAACAAAAAAATTAAAATAAAAAAATAAAATCTTTTTAAAAAAGTAGTGAGCAGGATATAGCTCCAGAGCCTGAGGCTCCTCAAGCTCAAAAAAGGGCCCCTAGGACTGCGGGGCATGGAGTATGGGGAGGGCGCAAGATGTGAATGAGCTCAGTGCCTCTGGCAGTCTCAGAATTGCACAGCAATCAAATCACTACACAGAAAGCGCTGACAAGCAGCCAGACGCATACTGATGGGCAGGCAGTCCCTCTGATCTCCCCAGAGATGATGCAGAGCTAAGACATCCTGTGCCCATCACGTGCGTGCCCCGCCGTCACCGAACGTGAACCTAGGACACTACAGGAGACGGGCAGGTGCGCTGGTGAATCACTCATCGTGAAATGGGGAAACACCTTGAAAGAGTCTTCAAAAAAAAAAAAAAACTCACTGAAGCCGAATACAGCCTCTCACCATAACTCCAGCTGGTGCACTGACACAGATGGGTTCCTGGTACACTCACCTAGCAGGGGAAGCATGTACTGCAAGGGGCCTGCCCTGCAGAACATAATTCTGGGTTCTTTGGGTCCCTCTTGGTATGTCACACACGTTAGTGTGGCTGTAGCCAACACTACTTAATAAAATATTTTTTTACAGTGCTCACATAGTAACGCATTCTTAAAGGAACTACACTACATTTCTGTTTTTTTAAATTTAAGAAACAAATTCGAATAGAAGTCTCAAAGGTCATGAAGAGAAATGGTGTTTTCCTGCCCTCCCCTGCCATTAAATAGCCCCCATGGATCAAGCCTCTCAAAAGGGCTTTCTGGCCCTGGCTGGTGAGGCTCAGTGCACTGAGTGCCGGCCTGCAAACTGAAAAGTCACTGGTTCGATTCCCGGTGAGGGAGCATGCCTGGGTTGCAGGCCAGGTCCCCCAGTAGGGGGCGTGCAACAGGCAACCACACATTAATGTTTCTCTCCTTCTCTTTCTCCCTCCCTTCCCCTCTCTAAAATTAAATAAATCTCAAGTTTAAAAAAAAACCCTTACAAAAAGGGGGGTCTTCTGTTTCTACCCACGGGGCTGACAAGCTTGGGGCAGGGCTGGATGGGGCGGGGCTGGGCTGGCACTCACCAGACTCTGCTCGATGAGCAGGCAGAACAGCACAGCGTTGCCCACTTCCCGCAGGTTCTGGAAGCACACCGTCTTCAGCTCCGCGTACTCGACGATGTCCTTCAGCTGGTGGTGGAAGAACTCCAGGATGCCTGTGGTGGCGGAGAGTAAGCGGCAGGGGCGGCCACCACATCTGCCACGGAAATGGCCATAGGTCCCCAGACACCAGCACCCTCCCTGCGATGGTGGTCTGTGCAGCCCCCGGGCCTGGCCCTCGGCTCCAGAGCCTCTTTCTCCATCAACCTGCGTCTTCTGAGGAAGCAGCAATCAGGAGAATAAATGAGAAAGCCCACACCGTCATCTCCCGCAGAGACAGAAAAGGTATTTGGTCAAATTCCGCATCTCTCACAGACACAGACAGGAATGCACTTAATCTGGTAAAGGACACTGGCAAAAAAGAGCCTGCAGGTGGCGCCAGACTCAGGGATGAGACCTGAATACTTCCCCCCTGAGCTCCAAGGCAAGACATTGCATGTGCACCACAGTGCTGGAGTCCCGGACTTTGTAATAAGGCACGAAAAGACAAAAGGCGTGGAAACTGGAAAGAAAAATCACTATTCCCTAAATGGACCACGAATCCCGTCAATGCTGTTGAAAACCCCTAAGCTGAGTCCAGAATTTATAAGGTCACACAGAAGACCTGCAACAGTCAAAAGAGCCTTGAGAACAGCAAAGGTGAAGATTTAAGGTTTCAAACCCTTCATCCCAACAGGTCAGGCCCGAGTGCCATTCTGCAATGACCTGGCGCCCCACCGGCCTGAGGATCCCCTGCCAAATGCAGCCCTCAATATGCAGAGGATTTATTGATTTTAGGCACCGAGGAAGGAAAAGAGAAACATTGATAGGTTGCTTCCCACATGTGCTCTAACTGGGGATCGAACCCGCAGCCTTCTGGTGCACTGGAAGACATTCCCCCCAATTGAGCCACCCAGCCAGGGCCCCCTGGGGGCTGATCTTTAAGGTCCCGGTGTTGTAGGGGACCTGAGGGATTCCAGGGTTCAGAGCCCTGGCACCCAGCAAGACTAACTGGATGCTGCCCCACCTCGCTTCCTCACCTCTAAAGGCAACTACTCAACTCCAACACCCCTCCGGCACACACAGTTTGTTCTCCTGGAGACAACGAGCTCCGGTTGTGCCCCTCCCCCCACCCGGGAAAAGCAGGTGGATTCCGATCTGAAGTTGCCCAGGATTTCCCTCCCTGTGGCCTGCGGGGTGCCGCTGCACCGCCCCGGGCTCCCACAGCGGGGCGCCCGCACTCACCCGGGGAGCCGTACTCGTGCCGGGGCAGGCGGCAGATCTTGGGCATCACCTCCATCAGCGTCTTCACGTACTGCAGGATCGTGCCTTGCAGCTGCGGGGACACGGGCTGCGTCAGCCACGGGCACCCCTGTCGCGGAGGCGCTGGCCGACCATGGGGCTTTGTGGAAAGGGGTCTTTTCATCCTTAAAGCGCAGGGTACAGAGCAGGACCGAGACTCCTCCGGGCTGGGAAAGGAAGCCCCAGCCCCCGCCAGTGCGACCCTGACTGGCACCGCCAGGTGCAGGTTGAGGCACACCCCCTTTAGAGAGGGGCGGGGGCTCTGCCGAAGGGACGTGGTGGCAGCGCGGGTTCTGGGTTCCACTGGGTGGGGAGCCGCTCCAACACCCAGCCGATCACCTAGTGCACCCGCCACCTTCCACGGGGCCACAGGTTTGGGGCAGGGGCTCCTGCCAGGGTCCCCACAAGGCCCCGGTCGGTCAGGGGGTCATGGCTGTGTCAAACGACCCAACTCCTCTGTATTCTAACGGATGTTTGGCCCTGACTGATGTGGCTGAAGATTTTCTCATCTTTGTATAGGATTGTGTCAGCTTCTGGTTACCGATCCCATCAACCCCCTGCTGGGTCGCTAGTTTAATGATATGGCCAGAAATTCAGCTTCAAGCTTTCTGTCGACTAGCTTGTGAATTAGAGAAAGACATAAAAATCTCTACTTAGCAAAAAGAAAAACTCTAAGAAAAAGGGCTCAGGCAAAGAAAGACGATTAAAATAATGAAAAAGATTCGAGATTGAGATTTTATATAGTTCTCTCAGTTAAACAACAGAAATAAATTATGTAAACTAAATCCACGATGGCCAATAAATATCTTTCTTCCGTTCTCGTGTAAAAAAGACTTAAGGAAAAGGCTTGCGCACAGAAATCCTGACCTCGGTCTGACGTTCGACAGATGAGTGTCTGTCTGTCCCTTCACTCCTGACTGAACCCCCGCACCCACGACAGGGGCGAGCCCCTCAGCTTCCCAGTGCAAGTCAGCCACCTCTCGGGGACAGTGGCGTCTGGAGTCCTCTGGCCCTGCTGTGACCCTGCCCCCCTCACAGCTCCCCGCTCTTCGTGGCCAACTCTCCCCAGCTTCAGAGCTTCTTTGAAATTCGTGCTTTCAGAAGGATCGCATTGCAAGAACCAAAACAAAATCTTCGCAGAACAGTCCCCTTGCAGCCGCACCAGCTGACCCTTGAAGTTCTTCCTATCGCACCCTCGGGTTTCCCTTTCGCCTTCCATCCTGAGACCACGCCTTTGTTTATTATTCCAGAGCACGGTTGCTCCAACGCAATGGTCCTTTACAAACAGGTTCAGGGGACAGTACTTCTGCATATAAAGGGCAACATTCCCTCTTTTTTAGATTTTATTGATTTATTGATAGAGAGAGGAGGAGGAGGGAGAGAGGGAGCAAAATGTTGATGTTAGAAACATCCATCGGTTGCCTCTCGCACGTCCCAAACCGGGACCTGGTCAGCAACCCACACATGTGCCCTGACTGGGAATCGAACCAGCAACCTTTCGCTTTGCAAAAGGCCCAACGGAGCCACACCGCTCAGGGCTAAAGGGCAATTATTCTCTCACAAGGAAGGCTACGTTTAGATATATAACTTTTTCTATGAAAGAGTTGAAATAATGTGGGCCTATTCTTTTGAATTCAGAAAGATGGGGGAGAAATCAAACTACAGATGGTCAGAAGTATTTAGAGTCCAAAGGAACGGTTCAGGCGTCCTGGCTTGTTCCACCCTGGTGAATTCAAGGCCATGTGAGACACTGTGGTTTATGAGAAGAAACAGAGTCCTGGCCAGGTATCTCAGCTGGTTAAAACAGTCTTCTAGTCCCCAAGGTTGTGGGTTCAATCCCCAGTCAGGACACATATAAGAATCAACCATGAATGCATGGAACAACAAATTGATGTTTCTTTCTCCCTTCCTTTCTCTAGCTAAAATCGATAAATGAAAAAAAAAAGTGGCTGAAAAAACATGTATTTGATTCTTTTTCTCAAGATTTTATTCATGTATTCTTTGCCTCTCACACACCCCCAACTGGAGACCTGGTGCGCAACCCAGGCATGTGCCCTGACTGGGAATCGAACCAGCGACCCTTTGGTTCCCAGGCTGGCACTCAATCCACTAAGCCACACCAGCCAGGGCCATGTTTGATTTTTATCCAATTTCTGGCACAGTGCTCAAAACCCCCACATTTCCTATGTTGAGAGAGCCTCCGAGGGGGCTTGTTACATTCTGAGGCGGCTTTGGGAGGCATCCAGGTCATACTGAGGTTGCCAGGACTGAGGTCAGAGGGTTCTAGAACCCTCAGTCTTACCCCAGACTTCAGGGGAGGATGAGCCAGTCACCAGTAGCCAATGATGTAACCAGCCATAAAACTATGCAATGCAGCCAGGAGCTTTCGGCTGGGGGACAAGACCCTTCCTTGTGCAACCGTGCCGGTCCCCAAACTGCGTGGGGAGAGGAACTCCTCATTGAGGACTGTGCCCTGGGCACGTCTTTAAAAAAAAATTGTAGAATTGTAGAGTGAGGGGAAAGGAAGGAGGAAGACAGGGAGAGAAACATCAATGTGTGGTTGTCTCTCACGCACCCCCTAATGGGAACCTGGCCCGCAACTCAGGCATGTGCCGTGACTGGGAATCAAACCAGCAACCTTTCTGTTCACAAGCTGATGCTCAATCCACTGAGCCACACCAGCCAGGGCCTTTAATGTCCTTTAATGCACTGGTCATCTAGGGAGGGACCTGGTCTCTTGAATTCTGTTAGCTGCTCTAGCAAATTAATACAACCTGAGGAGGGGATTGTAGAGCCTCTGATGTATAGCCAGTCGGCCAGGGGCACAGGGGACAACCCCAACTTACAGCTGGCGTCTGGAGGGGCCCAGGAGGAAAGCAGACACTTGTGGGATCTGATGCCATCAGGAAGACAGTGTCAGAACCGAGCTGAAGCACAGGATGCCCAGCTGGCCTCCAAGAGCTGCTCAGAAGAGGGGGACACCCCTCCCCACACCGGAACTGGGTGCAGAACCCCTCGCCGAGTGAAGGAAATACACCTGCGGGAGACATACCAGGCTCTTGACGACCTTCAGCAGCTCCTCCATGACCACGGCAATGCCCTGGTAGCCGAGCAGCCGGCAGATGACCTGGAAATGCGGAGGCCCCACGAAGTTCCGGTAGCTGCCATAAATGCTCGAGTAGGCCAGGTTCAGCGCCTGGGGGACAGAGAACACACGTGCCTCATGGACTCTCGAGTTTACAAGGCTGCCCTACGCAAGGTGCGTTCAACACACAGCACCCTTAGGCGGGGGAAGGGTTGTCACCCACAGAATCTGCTGGGCTGCCCTTATTAGCACTGACGTGTTCAAGCTGAAGACAGGAAAACCAATCTCGCTAAGACAGAAAAAATAAAATTGGTTTTCCAACGGTTACTGAACTGCCCCTTCTACAGATGCCACTTGGAGGTCCTGGGATGACAAATGAATACATCTTAGTGCCCTGCTGCTGGGGACACACACGAGCACACACCCCTAATAAGATTTCCTTATTGGGGTCACCAGGGAGCTAAGAACGCAGCCCTGCAGATGGGCAGGTGGGAGAGGTGGTCAGGGTGGCTTTCTGTAGGAGGGGACCTCTGAATCACCTAAGGACGTGGGCGCATACACAGCAGTAAGCATCTGTGCTATGCATTGTCCTCTGAGCACAGCTTTAGCCGCATCCCCCAGATTCTGATACAGTTGCATTTCATCAGTTCAGTGTCTTAAAATTTTCCTTAGGAGACTTTCTCTTGACCCCAAGATCATTCGGATTTCTGTTAATTTTCAAGTGTCTGGAGATTTTTGGGGTCCGCTTTTTGTTACAGATTTCAAATTTGGGTTCACTCAGTAGTCAAGGAAAACACTTTGTGTGATAACTAGTCTTTTTTTTTTTTTTTTGAGGTTTGTCTGATGACCAAGAATACGGTTTATCTTGGTAAACGCTCATGGAGGTTTAAACGTGACGTGTGGTCTGTTGCTGCTGGGTGGAGGGTTCCGTATGCGTCAGTGGTTGACGGTTTTCAGGTCTTCTTTATTGTTGTTGATTGTCTATCTAGTTATTCTACTGAATACTAAGGGATGAGAATGTTGAGTTCCCCAATTTTAACTGTGGAGTTTGTTCATTTCTTTCTTCACTTATGTCAGTTTTCACTTCAGGTGTTCTGAAACTCATTGTTTGATGCATAAACACTTCAGAATGCTATATTTGCTTCGTGCCTTCAGCAATTTTATAATTAGGTAATGTCCCTGGTAATGTTCTTTACTCTGAAGTCTACTTTATTTTATATTAATACAATCACTCCAGCTTTCTTCTGATCGATGTCTTCATGATATCCTTTTACTTTCAACCTACCTGTTATCATTAATTTGAAGTGAGCTTCTTGCATGATCTTTTTCAATTCTCTATGCCAATCTCTGTCCTTTAAGTGTATTTATACCACTTATACTTAATACATCTACACATAATATAATGATATTTATTTTTTTCAAGATTTTGTTTATTTATTTTTAGAGAGAGGGGAAAGGAGGGAGAAAGAGAGGAAAACATTGATGTGTGAGCTACATCGACCAGTCGCCTCTCGCGAGCCCCCAACTGGGGACCTGGCCAGCAACTATACATGTGCTCTGACTGGGAATCGAACCAGCACCCTTTCGGCGCTCAATCCACTGAGCCACAACAGCCAGGGCAAATGACTGATATTTAAATGGGCTCTTAAGTAGGCTTTGTTTCTTTCTTCCTGTCTTTCTGCGAGTCACTTAAACATATTTTAGAATTCCATTGTGACTTACCTATAGTATTTTTGAGAATATGTCTTCATACAGATCTTTCGATGGTTGCTCTTGGCTTTCCCTCATACGTTACATGATTACATGAGTTATCACAATCTACTATTACAGGCATTTCCCCACTGCAAGTGAAGTATACCGTGCTCACCCCAATCTGGGTCTGTGACTCCAGGGCAGGCAACCCGGGGACAGGTTGAGGACACCGGCCCCTTTCCTTTAGCCTATTTCTACCCTCTTACTTCGCAACACGGCCCATCCGTTCACCAGCTGCCAGAATCACAAGAAGTATCGCTGGTGTTCCCTCTCCCTCACCCTCCACGTCCAGGTAATCAGCAAGTCCTAAGCAAGCCACCTCCAAAATACACCCGAAATCATCTGCTTCTCTCTGTCCGTCAGTGTCCTAGGGTCCAGGCCACCACCTCCTACCTGGACTCTGAGAACATCCTTCTACTGGCCGTCATTCTCCGTTCACTCCCTGACCCCCGCAGACCTTGGCTCTGGCCCAGGGGTCTCAACGCGCCACCCTGCCTGCCACCACCCCCCACCACCACCGCCCCCAGGCTCCTCCCCTGAGGCCCTCTGCAGGGCTGGCTCCTTCTCAGCATCCAGATCTTCCCAGAGTTGGGCTCCCCGCAAAAGCAGCTCAAGGCTCCATGACAACGGTGTCCGCAGAGTGTCCCTAGCAGTGCGATTCTCACAGGGACACCCCGCCCCAGGCACCGTGCAGATCACACCCGCCAGCTCCAAAGGGCGGCAAACACGGCGTCCCTTGCAGCTTGAAATGCCACACGGCCTAAAACTCACAGGCCGCTTTGGTTCCCACCAATGCTGGTTTCCCATCTGCCCCAAACGTTTTCTCCTCCTCCTAACACCCTGGCTGGTCCCACTGGCACCCATCGTTTCTTCCGCAGCAGACCAGGTGAGGACCCGAAGCAGCCACACCACCTCACAGTGCTGTGACGCTGGCGTACATCCAGTGGATGGCTGAGGGGCCCGGGTGCGAGCACACGGTGACGACGGTGCAAGGCAGGCAGGGAGAGAGGGAGGAAGGGCACTGCAATAACTCACAGTGTGCAAGTGGCCCTTTCACGCCATTACGTGACCTGCACTTTGGAGCAGACGCCCTGCCCCAATCTCAGCCCGAGCTTCGGATCCCCGAGCTGAGGGTGAGGCCACGGGATGCTGTGGGCAGAGGGCCTGGTCCCCTTCCCTGCACAGCAGGCAGGCGACACCCACATCAAAGGGACAGTTCACACCCAGCGAGAACGGTGCAGACACACCATGCCTCAGGCTCAGAAGAGGAAGCCTTTTGTCACTCGCTGTTTATCTTCCCCAGGCTCTTTGCTGTGGGTATGTCTTTCTGGAGTCTGATTTTTTTTTAACTCAATAAAATACAGCCAAAAATAAAAATAAATATTGCCGCACCATATTGCCCTGGCTGGTATGGTTCAGTAGATTGAGTGCTGGCCTACAAACCAAAGGGTGGCCAGCTGGTTCAATTCTCCATCAGGGCACATGCCTGGGTTGTGGGCCAGGTCCCCAGTAGGGGGCGCGTGAGAGGCAACCACACATGGATGTTTCTCTCCCTCTGTCTCCTTCCATCTCCCTCCTTCCCCTTTCTCTAAAAATAACTAAATAAAATCATCTTAAAGATTTTTAATAAAATCCTTTCTGAAATAAAATCCTTTTTAAAATAAAATAAAATAAAATAAATAGCAAAATAAAATACAGGTCCTCTGGCCTGTCACTAGATCTACGTGACTGGCCATTAAAGACTCCGTGGACAAGACACTCCCATGTTCCCACAGCCAGGGAGGCTGCTTCCGGGACTTACTTTCTTAAGATCCACTTCCTACAAGAGACAGTATTTAAATATCTTAAACATGGGCCGGTTCCCCAGAATCCCACGGTGGCACCACGCGGCGGGCGGGGGGGAGGGGGGGGTCTCGCTCCCCAGAGCCTTCTCCGATCCAGTGGCCAAAGCCGTCCTTGCTGCTGCCGCCTCTTCTGCCCAGGAGGTGCTGAGGCTATATAGCTGCTTTTTTTTTTTTTTTTTACCACATTTGGGGGAAATGGCTGTTCATTGTATGCATTTCCTTTTTATCACTGAGTGTCTGTATTTTTATTATTAAACTGTATGAGGGCGTTAAATACAGAGTAGGGGAGAAGCAGGTTTACAGCTGTGAGTATATAAAACAGAGTTTTTTCTTCTTTTTTTAACCTTCCACCTGAGGTATGTTTTTACTGATTTTAGGGAGGGAGGGAGGGAGGGAGGGAAGGAGGAGAGAGAAACACTGATCAGTTGCCTCCCTCACGTGCCCTGACCAGGAATTGAACCTGCAACCTCTTCTGGTGCACAGGATGACGCTCCCACCAACTGAGCCACACAGCCAGGGCGATAGTGTATTCTTCTTGTGTTATTATTTACTAATTATTGTATTGTTTCCCAAACAACTGCAAACCTACTTTCGCACCACCCTGTATAACAACACTAGCCCTTAATAATCCAGCCGCCCTCGGCCTGGACTCACGTCTTATCTTATAAGACACTGGTGCTGTGTGGTCTCTCGGGGGTGCTATGTGGTCTCTTGGGGGTTCCTGTATGGTTTCCCAGGGGTGCTGTGTGGTTTCCCGGGGGGTGTCGCATGGTTTCCTGGGGGGGTGTTGTGTGGTCTCCTGGGGATGCTGTGTTTTCCCAGGGGTGTAGTATGGTCTCTAAAGGGTGTCGTGTGGTCTCCCGGGTGTGTCGTGTTGTTTCCTGGGGGTGTCGTGTGGTCTTCCAGGGGTGGCGTGTGGTTTCCTGGGGGTCCTGTGTGGTATCCTGGGGGTGTCGTGTGGTCTCTTGAGGGTGTTGTGTGGTCTCTCGGGGGTGTTGTGTGGTCTCTCGGGGGGTGTCGTGCGGTTTCCCGGGGGTGTCGTGTGGTTTCTCGAGGGTGTCGTATGGTCTCTTGGGGAGTATCGTGTGGTCTCCCAGGTGTGTCGTGTAGTTTCCTGGGGGTGCTGTGTGGTTTCCTGGGGGTGTTGTACGGTCTCTCAGGGGGTGTTGTGTGGTCTCCTGGGGGTGTCATGTGGTCTCTCGGGGGTGCTGTGCGATTTCTCCATGGTACTGTGAGGTTTCTCCATGGTGCCGTGCCATTTCTCCCAGCTCGCCTGTGGTTTCTGCATGTCACTCTTGTCTGCGCGCTGCCCCCTTTACGGGTCACCCGGGGCAGACAGGCCGCCCCGGCCTCCCTCACAGACGTGCCCCCGAGCCTCTCTGCATGCAGTTTCCTGGCTCCACACTTTTCAGCCTCTAAACCGGCCAACGATCTGCCTCACTTCGGTGCCGGGAGGGAGGCCAGGCCCAGCCAGACCCCATCCCGCCGTCCCTCAGCCAGAGCGCTGTCTCGCCGGTGCCTTGCTTTTTAGAAAACAGTGAGATTTTATACATGGCGTGAGACACCCACATCGTCCTAACTAAACTGAATTAAGCTAAACTTGGAAATAAGCTTCATTGTGAACGCAGATATTGTAGCAGAAACACGAAGACGCCTACCTTGGATCCGTGCAAATACTGGGGCTGTGCATTGGGCTGCTTGTCTCTCTGAAACTCTTGAGAAAATGGTAACACTGTCCGAACAAACCTAAACAAGAAAGAAAGAGAGGAAACCAAAAATGTAATGGTTCTTTACAATTCAGAACTTCTCCATTACCCATCAAGTAAATCTTCCGGTGAGCTGAAATAATCATCACACAGAAAAACTCAAGGAAATCCAAAATCAGAATACAGATGAGATGCAAATACCCTGCAGTCTGACAGATGTAGTCCAAGTTCAGGAAGGAAGAGCATCGGGGAACCCCTAAACACAGTCTGCAAACCCAGGGAGGGGGTCCGGTCCATCAGCAGCAGGACAGTCTCCAACCTAATTCAAGCCCTTGTAAGTGGAAGTGACCGAGCACTTGGCCTTGCCGGGCCTCTGGACGGGGCAGGGAGGTGGGGACCAGGGCGGGCAGCCAGATGTGGGCGCTTGTCAGTCACTCAGGTCCCTAGTTAGTAGCGAACGGGAAGAACCACCACAAACATTCACCCGAGAGAATGCTGTTTAATAATGGATGAAGAGCCACTGAAAATCAAATGCCTGGATTTTATTTTATTTTTTTTATTTTTAAAGATTTACTTATATTTAGAGAGGGAGGAAGAGAGGGACAAAGAGAGGGAGAGAAACATCAATGTGTGGTTGCCTTTCACACGCCCCCTACTGGGGACCTGGCCCGCAACCCAGGCATGTGTGCTGACTGGGAATTGAACCAGCAACCCCTTGGTTGAGCAGCCCATGCTCAATCCACTGAGCTACACCAGCCAGGGCCAAATGCCTGGATTTTAAAGCAGAAATGTCAAACTTGGCCAACCCTTTCAAGTTGGAAGTGTTGTCGTAAACATACAACTTTTGCAAAGGAGCGTAATAAAGAAAAAGGAGCATAATAAAGAAAAAGAAAAAGAAAAAGAATACACAAAAACTGACTTGCTAATTATTAAATTCCAAGAACTTGATTAATGCATGTACTTTAAAAAAATTTTTTTAATCTTCACCCCAGGATATAGTTATTGCTTTTAATTTTAAAAAATTATTTTATTTATTTTTAGAGAAAGGGGAAGGGAGAGAGAAAGAGAGGAAGAGAAACATCAATGTGTGGTTGCCTTTCACACGCCCCCTACTGGGGACCTGGCCTGCAACCAGGCATGTGCCCTGACCGGGAATCGAACCTGCAATCTTTTGGTGTACAGGACGATGCTCCAAACAGCTGAGCCACCTGGCCAGGACAACACATACATACTGCATTTTAATAAATAAACAAAGAGTGCAGCTGTCAAAATACCGCCAGTACATGAAAGAAATGTGAATGTTGAGGGGAGGCCAGCGGCCTGCAGCGCTGAGGGCCTCTAATATAAGTATGTTGTTGAGCATCAGAGTTTTATTGTGATGAGTTTTGCCCTGGCCAGTATGGCTCAGCTGGTTGCTGCACTGTCCCATAACCAAAGGGTTGCGAGTTCGATTCCCCGTCAGAATACACACCCAGGTTGCAGGTTCAATCCCTGGTGTGGGCACCAATGGTCTCTGGTCCAAGCATGTTCAGGAGGCAACTAATCAATGCTTCTCTCTTGCATCGATGTTTCTCTTTCTCCCTCTCTCTTGTAAAAGCAATGAACCAATGTCCTGGGGTGATGATAAAGAATAATAATAATAATAACAATAATAAAATAAAGACTGCTGACTTTTGGGGGGCAGCCCCTTAAACTATTTGCACGTCAGCCGGACCCTTTCCCGAGTCATTCCGGTGGCAGAAGTCACTACCCCATGGCTGGTACCAAGGTAGGCCCCTGTGGCGAACCCATCGAATGCCTGGGTATGTGAGGAGGTTTCCGCAAACCTGTGGGCGGGGCCTAAAAGGGCCCCCAGATCCTGGGGTCGGCCTCTAGCTCGCTGGCAGGGAGCTCCCTCTGCCTGGAGCCCCACCCAACAAGGGCAGCTCAATACTCAAGCAAAGACGAGGGGCCCGGGTTGGATGGAGGGCCACTTTGCTTCTCTGCACGGCCCTCTGTGCTTCCGCGCTCCGCCCTGAAGACTCCAGCTGCCTCAGTTTCCAGTCTTGGCTCCTGTGCCAAGTGAGACTCCCAAGCTGTCCGTGGGGTGCGCCCCCCACACGGCTCCCCGTCTCTGTTTCCTTCCCCTCAAGCGATGGCCCATGACTGAAAACAGTGGTTTCATGAATTGTGTCCATTTTCCACTTGTTTAAGATGAAAAGCTAAACCCCAACCCTGGGATGGCCACCATCCCCACTAACTTTGAAAAACCCTATTTCCATTCCATATTCTGAATTTAAAGACAAAAAAAAAAAAAGCATTGGAAAAAATACTGAATTCAAGTTAGCAGGCTTATTTCACAGTGGGAAGGATTAGTAATGCTGAAACAACTTGCGGTTTCTAGAACCAAGCAAATGAGTAAATACACTAACAATGAAACAGGACTCTTGGTGTAAAAGGAAGTTACAAAAATGGGAAGGAGGACGAGTGGAATGAACCCAGCGCGGCTGCACAGGAACCCAAGACAGCGGCGAGTTCCCGGCTGTAATACAGAAACAGCTACAGCGAGGAAGTTGCGGGCACACACACATTTCGAGTCTTTGTCCCCTGAAGAGACCATCTGCCCCGAACAGACACCTCTCCCAAGAAGGCATACGAGTGGCCAACGGGTACATGAAAAGATGCTCAACTTCGCCCTGGCTGGTGTAGCTCAGTGGATTGAGTGCTGCCCTATGAACCAAGGGGTCTCGGGTTCGATTCCCAGTCAGGGCACATGCCTGGGTTGCTGGCCAGGTCCCCAGTGGGGGGCCATGTGAGAGGCAACCACACACTGATGTACCTCTCCCTCTCTTTCTCCTTCCCTCTCTCTAGAAATAAATAAAATCTTAAAAAAGATGCTCAACTTCAGTAGCTATTAGGGACACACAAAGCAAAACCGCAATGAGATGCCGCCTCCCACCTGTCAGCACAGCTGGTACTAATGAGGGTTGTGGGGAGAGGTTGTGGAGAGAAAGAACCCTTGTCACTGCTGGTGGGATTGTAAATGGGGGGGGGCAGCCACCACAGAAAACAGTCTGCAGTTCCTCAAATAAAGAACTGAATCACCGAATGACCCAGCGATCCCTCTCCTGGGGATCTACCCAAAAAACTCGCAAACGTGTCATTTGTGAAAATGCATGCACCCTGATGTTCATTGCAGCGTTTTTCACCGTGGCCAGGACACGGGGACAACCGAAGTGTCCTCCGGTAGAGGACTGGATGAGGCAGATGTGGCCCACATTGCATACAATGGGACACCACTCAGCCACGAGAAAAGATGACACACTGCCATTTGCAACATCGTGGATGGATCCTGAGAATATCACCCTAGGTGGAACAAGTCAGAAAAAGCTAATAAACATAGGATTTCACTCGCATGTGGGATACAGAACTGAAACTCATGGACACTGACAGCTGTGTGGTGGTTACCACAGGGAAGGGGGTGGAGCTGGGGTGGAGTGGGGGGCGGAGGGGCCTATATATGGTGACCGAAGATGGTTGGACTTTGGGTGGTGGGGGCACAGTGCCATATACAGATCTAGTATCGCAGAAATGTACACTTGAAATCCATATGATCCTATTAACCAATGTCATCCAATAGTTTAATTAAAATGGAAACAAAACAACAGAAAACCCCAGGAGAGCCTTGGCTGGTGTGGCTGCATGGATTGAGTGCCGGACTGCAAAGTAAAGGGTCGCTGGTTCGAACCCCACTCAGGGCACATGACTGGGTTGCAGGTTCAATCCCCAGTGGCAGCCCACACAAGAGGCAACCAATCCATATTCCCCATCAGGGCCCCACAGGCGACTCTGGCCTGAGGTTTTCGTCTTCACCAGGTCACACTGCTTACCCAGCACCAACGTCCCCATCTGGCAACTCTGTCTTCGAAAACAAGACCCCTGCTGGCAGGGCAGGCGGCAGGAGGCCAGCGGCCTCAGACAGCGGGATGTGCTCCATCCTTAGCAAGTCCGGGTGACAGCATCCTCCAGGCCGCTCCAGTGGGTGGGGCGTCAGACCCATACCCAAGTCCCTAACTGCCCGCTGCTGCCTAGCCTTCCTTCAGGTGCCTAGTGCGTCTTTCAGGACACAGTAGTGCAACTAGAAGGGCAGAGCTTGCATCATCCAACATGGACCCTATCCTTCTGACCTTCATCGGGGGTCCTCTGGCACTGCGGAGGCCCCACCCCTGCACTGTCACGGACCGTCGGGCTCCCACAGGAGCACGTGAGGCTCACGGGACAGCTTCTATCCTTCCCTTTGCGAGATCTCTGGGAAATGCTGTAAAGGACAGTGGAAAGCTAAGTAATTAAAACTATTATCTTAAGTAATACAAAATCAGGCCCTGGCTAGGCAGCGCAGTTGGTTAGAGCATCGTCCAGATACATCAAGGTTGCAGGTTCGATCCCCAGTCAGGGCACATACAAGAAGCAACCAATGAATGAATGCATCAATAAGTGGAATGACAAATCAATGTTTTTTAAAAAATAAAGATAATTTTAAAAAATTATAAAAAACTTAAAAAACACAAAATCACAATTCCCAGTCCTTTCCTCAGTCCACTGACCTGGGTTCTGTTGCAGCCTAGCTTTGCAGATGCCCATTCCAAACACAAGGCAAGACAATTTAAGGAAAAGTAATAAATTCATTTCAAATGTTCCAAGTGGACCAAACCAAACCAAACCGGGACTGCTGTGAGCGTCGGCGAGGACTTGGCCAGGTTTTCAGTGGAACGGGCAAGCGCCCTGCGTGGGAAAAGCATGTGTGTAAGAGTCTGCCTCCAACTACGCATTTCTGCAAAACAGAGAATGCTCGTGTCCACCCGGCTGCCTGGCAAACACTCTAGCGGATACCTTTTTTACATGGAAAACGTCTGGGGATTTAGTTATTTTTCCCTTCATATATATATATATATATATATATATATATGCATAAATACACAAATATACACACATAAGGTGTCTAGCTTTTCTACAGTCACGATGCACTATTTGTGTAATAAACATGTATTTTCAGTTAATTCAGACTCCATAACTGCCTGGAAAACACCTCCCGGCGCCTTAAAAGGGAGAAAAACAGAACAGTGGCCTCGAGAGCCAGGCCCGGGTGTCCTGACTGAAGGGGCGGCAGGGCACCTCCAGCACCCAGAGGCCGTGGCTGCATCCCCACCACTACTGCTGGGCCGGGGAGGGGCTGCGCCAGCCCCTGGGGCCGTGGGTCTAGCAGAACAGCTCCACACACTGCCGCAGGCCTGGGGCCCCCAAGGACAAGCACCCTGAACAGCAGGGGCACCAGTGGGAACTCCACCCCCCGACCTGCCCCCATGCTCAGCACCCCACCCCGCTGCTCAGCATCCCGCTCCAGGCCTGAGCGTTGGTAACACATCAGCCAACACGTGATGGAACATTCAGAACCACTGGCAGAGCAGAGCGAAAGCCACTTACACTCTCACACTTACACACACTCGTATCTCTCACTCAACTCCCTCTCCCACACCCTTACTCATTCCCACCCATGTTTTCTCACACTTGTAGTCTGTCTCACACACGTGCACTCACTCCCACGTGCACATACATGCACTCGTACACTCATTTTCGTGCAAACACACTCACGCGCACACTCAGAAGCTCACGTGTATGAGTGTGTGTGCGTGTAAGCAATTGTGAGAGCCCATGCACTCTCGTGTGCACTCACACACACGTGCATGCACTCACTCTTATTTGCATGCATACTCTCACACTCAACCTCCCTGGCGTGTGCTCACAGAGACGGGAGCTGAGCTCGGTGCATGGGAAACATGCCTCAGACAGGCAGAGGCCAAGGCAGGAGGTGGGACCCCAGAAAGTGGCAGTCATGTCCCCACCACCCACCCAGCGGGCCATGCGGTCTGACTCAGCGCTGCCGTAAACAGGCAGGTAGGTGGGAGGGTAGCTCACTGAGGGGGCCTCACCTGCCCGACACCCCAGAAAGGAGCCGGGAAAAGCCGCCACCCTCCACACACCAACCCTCGATGGACGTGGAGCCATGGGTGGGCCACAGACCCTGCGGCCACTGCCCAGAGCGCCCCCCCCCCAAGCAAGTGCCCAGAAAGGGACCCCTGCCTGCCATGCTGTCCACATGGGACGCCGCGACCACCGCCCAAGGGCTGGCCTGGCCTGGGAAACGGCGGGAAACAAAGTGCTGGGTGGCAACCTAGGGGATGTAGTGGCCGCGCCCAGGCCACCCCGGCAGACACTCTGGGGCCGGGCACCTGGAACCGCGACGCAGGCTGCACTCACCGGTTGGTGGAGCCGTTGTAGCAGTAGTTGGGCAGGAAGTCGTAGTTGAGCTCCCAGAAGACGTGCAGGGTAATCCTCCCGTAGGGCGCTGACACGTTGTGGTTGGCCTCCCGGAACATGGCGTCGAAGCTGTCCAGCGTCAGGTACCGGCTCAGCAGCTTGTGGGTCATGCGGTTGATTTCCAAGAGGCCGTCCAGCTCCTGCAGGGCCGCGGGGACAGGAGTGAGGGTGGAACGGGGCCCGGGCAGCAGCCGCCATTCCCTACAGGTGCAGCGACACTCGTGGGGCTGGAGAGTGCTGGACACACGGGGGAGGGGTCAGCGCGCCAGGCCAAGAACGCACGCAGTGGGAGTTCCGTGGGGGACAGGAGCGTTCCCCTCACTCCTGAACCTCTCACGCCCTGTCTGCTGCCTCTCAGATGCCCCTCCACACCATGGTTGCCCCCTTAGGGTCATCGCCTTTCTGCACTGGGGTCACTTTTGCACAGCCACTGCTGGCCTCCCAACGCCCACAGTGCACAGGCCACTTGGACATGTGCCCCCAACTCCAGGCTGGCACAGCGTGTACCTGCTGGCAACGCCCTGAGCTGGCTTCTCTAACGCACCCGGAGCTGCTCAAAGGCACGGTGTGCGGTAGAGCCAGCAGGGTCAGTCCCAGACGGCTCGTGAAACCTGCCAAGCTCTGCTCTGTCCCCCGCACCAACTACTGGGTCACATGCCAATGAGAACGTGGCTGGTCCGAACTCAGGTGTGCTGGGTGTATGACACACACCGGGGTTCGAAAACCAGGTGTGAGACAAAGGATGGGAGACATCCATCCAAGTCAAGATTTTTATGATAGTTACATGGTGGATTGTGAATTTTGGTTACACTGGGTTGAATAAAAGAGATGATTAATTTCACCTGTTTCTTTTTCCTTTTCTAATGTAACTACAGGTAAACGTAAAATGACCTACGGGGCTTGTATTATATACATATTTTTAATGGTTTTTAGTTTTTAAGACTTCATTTATTTTTAGAAAGAGAGGAAGGTAAGGAGAAAGAGAAACATCAATATGTGAGAGGGACAAGGAGTGGTCATCTCTCCCACGCCCCTCCCTGGGGACCTGGCCGGCAACCCAGGCATGTGTCCTGGCTGGGAATCGAACCCGAGATGTTTTGGTTTGCCGGCCCAGCACTCAGTCCACTGAGCCACACTAGCCAGAGCTGTTCCCCCCCCCTTTTATTTTTTTTAAATATTTTATTTATTTATTTACTTATTTTTAGAGAGGGAAGGGAGGGAGATAGAGAGAGAAACATCAATGTGCGGTTCTGGGGGTTATGGCCTGCAACCCAGGAATGTACCCTGGCTGGGAATCGAACCTGGGACACTTTGGTTCCCAGCCCACACTCAATCCACTGAGCTACGCCAGCCAGGGCTTGTTTCCCCTTTTTTAAAGCCATACCCACTAAAACACCTCTGAGACCAATGCCCCAAAGCTTAGCGCCTATGTTCTCTGCTATGTCTTTTATTGTTTCAGGTCTTACGTGCATGTCCTACCCCATCTTGAGTTAACTTTTGTGTGTGGTGTAAGACAGTGGTCTAACTTCATATGGTGGTCCAGTGTGTCCAGCACCATTTACTGAAGAGACTTTCCTTTCTCCACTGTATATTCCAGATTCCTTTGTCGTAAATTAATAGCCCACACTTATACAGGTGCATTATGTGGAGTTATGTTGTCTGTTTTGCTGTGATAACCACACTGTTTTAACTCCTATAACTTTTCATACAGTTTGAAACCATAAATGCGATACCTCTGCCCTTGTTATTTTTTCTCAGAACCACTTTGGCAATTGAGGGTCTTTTGTGGTCCCATATAAATTGGAGACTTTTTAAAGCAATTCTTTGGAAAAATGTCATTGGCTTTTGGATAGTGATTGAATTGAATCTGTAGAGTTCTTCAGATAATGTGGGCATTTTAACAGTGTTAATTCCCCCAATCCATGCACTTGGAATATAATTCCATTTCTTGTGTCTTCTTCAAGTTCCTTCTACAATGTCTTACAGTTTTCAGTGTACAGGTCTCTCACCACCTTTGTTCAGTCTTGTTGTGACTGCAAATGGAATTATTCCCTTCATTTCTACTTCCGATAGTTCATTGTTAGCATATAAAAATGCAACAAATTTTGGTGTATTAATTTTGTCTACTGCAACTTTACTCTAATCTGTTTATTTCTAACTGCTTTGTAATGAAGTCTTCAGGATTTTCTATGTGTAAAAATCATGTCAACTCCAAATAGTGAGTTTAACTACTTTCTTTCCAACATGAATGCCGCTTATTTCTTTTTCTTGCCTAATTGCTATGGCTAGGACTTCCAGTACTATATTAAATAACAAGGGTGGGACTAGGCTTTCTTGTCTTGTTCCTAATCTTAGAGGAAAACTTTCAGTTTTTCGCCACGGAGCATATTGCTAGCTGTGGGTTTGTCGTATGTGGCAAAGGTACTTTCCTTTGATACCCATTTTATTGTTTTGTTTTGTTTTGTTTTTACCATAAATGAACTTTGTATCCTGTCAAACATTTTAACTGACCTCGATAGTTACAGTATCGTTGATTGTGTTACCATGGTGCATCGCACAGACTGACTGGATGCTGACTCTTCGCCGCATGCCTGAAATGCATCCCTCTCGGTCATGGTGGATGATCGTTTTAATGTGTCATCCCATTCAATTTGCTAGAATTTTGTTGTGGATTTTTGCATCAATGTTCATCAAAGAAACTGGCCTGTAATTTTCTTGTGTTGTCCCTGCCTGGTTTTGATATCAGGGCAATGTTGGCCTCAAAACAAGTTACACAGCACACCCTCCTCACAAGCTTTTCAAAGAGTTTGAGAAGGATGGGTGTTAAATCTTCTCTAAATGTTTCGTAGAACTCAACAGTGAAGTCATGTGGTCTTGGTTTTGTTTTTTAGGAGGTTTTTGGTGGTTGTTTCAATTTCCTTGCTAGCGATTGGTCTATTCAGGTTTGCTAATGCCTCATGGTTCTGACTAGGAAGGTTGCACACTTCTAAGGATTTCTCCTCTTCCTTTAGGTTGTCTGATTTGGTGTTGTATAGCTTTTCCTAGTATTCTTTCACGATCATGTTTCTGTGGTATCCACTTTGTCTTTCACTTCTAATTTTATTTATTTGAGTCTTTTTATCTGAGTAGCTAAAGTTTTACCAATTTTATCTTCTCAAAGAACTAGCTCTTTGTTTCATTGATTTTTTTCTACTTTTAATCATGACTTCATTTATTTTCATTTCCTCCCTCCTGATAATTTTAGGCTTGGCTTGTTCTTTTTCTAGTTCCTTCAACTGTAATGTTAGATTATCTGAGATTTGTCTTGTTTCTTGAGGTAGGATTGTACTGATATAAACTTTTCTCAGTATCATTTCTGCTGCATCCCACAGATTTGAGTATGTCCTAGTTTCATTTTTATGTGTCTCCGTGCATGTTTTGATGTCTTCTTTTATCGCCTCATTCACCCACTAGTCATTCAGTGGCATCTTACTTAATCTCTATATATCTGTGACTTTTCAGCTCTCCTCTTGGGGTTGATTGCCTGTTTCATACTGCTATGGTCAGAAAAGATGCTTGATATGATTTGAATCTTCTTAAATGTATTGACTTGTTTTGTATATGAACATGTGGTCTATCCTAGAGAATGTCCCTGGTCTCCTGTGTCACTTGACGCTGCCATTTCCCTGTTGACATTCTGTCTGGATGATCTACCCATTGATGAAAGTAGGGTGTTCAAGTTCGCCACTATTATGCCATTATGGTCAATTCCTCTCTTTGATCTGTTAATAATGGCTTTGTATATTTTGGTGCTCCTAGGTGGAGTACATATATATTAATAAATGTTATGTCCTCTTGGTGGACTGTCCCCTTTATCATTTTTAAATGTCCATCTTGGTCTCATTACCTTTTTTGTCTTGAAATCTATTTTGTCGGATGTAAGTGAGGCCATACCATTTTCCCTAGATACCATTTGCTTGAAGTATCATATCTAACCCCTCACTTTGAGTTTCTGTTTGTCTTGATAGCTAAGATCAGCTTCCTGAAGGCAGAATATAGTTGGGTCTTCTTTTTCTTAAAAAAAGATTTTATCTATTTATTTTTAGAGAGAGGGGAAGGGAGGGAGAAAGAGAGGGAAAGAAACATCAATGTGTGGTCGCCTCTCACATACCCTCTACTGAGGACTTGGCCTGCAACCCAGAGATGTGCCCCAACTTGGAATCGAACCAGGGACCCTTCGGTTCACAGGCCAGCACTCAATCCACTGAGCCACGCCAGCCAGGGCTCTGCTTCACATCTTAAACACAGTGTTGCTGGATAAAGTATTCTTGGCTGGTGATTTCGTTCTTTCAATATTTTGAATGTATTTTTCCTCTTTCCCATTCTGTAGGGTTTCTCCTGATGATAATCTGATGTTTCCTTTGTAAGTGACTATCTTTTTTTTCTGGATACCTTGAGAATTCTTTTTTTCTTTCCTTTTTTTTTGTAGGTTATGATTAAAAGGTCACCAGAAAAGCTCTTCTTTAAAAAAAAAAAGATTTTATTTATTTATTTTTAGAGAGGGAAGGGAGGGAGAAAGAGAGATAGAAACATCAATGTGCGGTTGCTGGGGGCCATGGCCTGCAACCCAAGCATGTGCCCTGACTGGGAATCGAACCTGCAATGCTTTGGTTTGCAGCCCAAGCTCAATCCACTGAGCTATGCTAGCCATGGCGAGAATTCTTTCTTTATTAACTTTTGATAGTTTTAATATGTGTTTTAGAGAAGGCCTTTTTGTGTTGAGATAATTAACTTATTGTACTGGGTTGGCTAAAAAGTTTGGCTAGTTATTTACATATGATGGCCCTAGTAGCACTTAGTGGTCTTTAACTTCATTTGAAACACCTTTTTTAGATTGTATTGTGACAGCTGTCCCATCACCATGCATTTTTAAAAAATGCTCATCAAAATTGGTGAATTTCTGTGCAGTCACTTTAACAATGAAGATGGAAAAAGATACGCAGCGTTTTTGGCATATTATGTTTTAGTACTTCAAGAAAGGTAAAAATGCCACTGAAATGCAAAGATACGTACAGTGGATGGAGAAGGTGCTGTGACTGGTTGAACATGTTAAAAGTGGTCTGCAAAGTTTCTTGGTAACATTGACATTTTGGCCGAATAATTCTTTGCTTTGGGTGGGGCTGTCTCATGCATTGGAAGATGTTCAGCAGCATCGCTGGCCTCTCCCCATTAGAAGACAATGGCAGGAGAGAGCCAACATACTCAGAATATCCCAATCAACAAAGTTATTGGTGCCAATGAAAAATGTGTCTTGGCTCTGGCTGGTGTAGCTCAGTGGATTGAGCGTGGGCTGCGAACCAAAGCGTCGCAGGTTCGATTCCCAGTCAGGGCACATGCCTGGGTTGCAGGCCATGGCCCCTAGCTACTGCACATTGATGTTTCTCTCTCTCTCTCTTTTTCTCCCTCCCTTCCTTCTCTAAAAGTAAATAAATAAAATCTTAAAAAAAAAAAGAAAAGAAAAACGTGTCTTGTATTTCGTGGAAAAAAACTAAACCACCATTCTGGCCAGCCCAATACTTTCATGTCCTCTTCCTACCCCAGGTTTGGAAAATTCTCATCAACCCTTTCTTCAAACAGGCTCTCTGTTCCCTTCGGTTTCTCTTCTCCTGGGACACCCGTTTGTCCCCAGTCCGCTCCTCTCAATGGAGGCAGATAGTTCTTGTAGCATTCTCAGTTTTCTCTTCTCCAACCTAAATCTTTTCTAGATTTCTCTCTTTGAGCTGGCTAGTTTTCTTTTCCATCTGGTCCACTATTTCCAATACTTTCTATTATTCTTCATCACATTTACTGAGTTCTTCAGCTCCAGAATTTGTTTCATTCTTTTTTTTTCCCCTCAGACAGAGAAGAAGGGAGAGAAGAAGACAGAGAAACATCGATGTGAGAGAGAAGCATCGGCTGGTTGCCTCCCTTACATGCCTGGACCAGGGATCGAACCTGCAACCTTTTGGTTACGGGACAACGCTCCAAATGAGCCACACCATCCAGGGCTCGTTCTTTTTTATACTTTCAATCTTTTTGGTAAAGTACTCCTTTTCTTCATTAATTCTATTCCTGGGCTCATTCAGAAGCCTGAGTTTTCCTCATGATTGCCATCTTGAACTCTCTGTCATTCAAATTACAGATGACTCATCACTTTGTTACCACACTGCCTTGGTGGTTCACAGCACTCGAGACACTGTCCATCTGCCTATGTGTTTGAGGTAGTAAACTCTTGCTTAGTTTTTCATCTTTTTACTTTTACTTTAATTTTTTGCTTGTTTTTTAAATATATTTTATTGATTATGCTATTACAGTTGTCCCATTCCCCCCTTCACTCTCCTCCACCCTGTACTCCCTCTCCCACCCACTTCCCCCGCCCCTTTAGTTCATGTCCATGTGTCATACTTATAACTTCTTCAGCTTCTACATTTCCCATACTATTCTTACTCTCCCTCTATTTCCTACCTACAATCTATGCTACTTATTCTCTGTACCTTTCCCCCCTCTCTCCTCCTCCCACTCCCCTGTTGCTAACCCTCCATGTGATCTCCATTTCTGTGGTTCTGTTCCTGTTCTACTTGTTTGCTTAGTTTCTTTTGGTTTTGCTTTAGGTGTGGTTGTTAATAATTGTGAGTTTGCTGTCCTTTTACTATACATGTTTTTTTTTAAATCTTCTTTTCTTAGATAAGTCCCTTTAACATTTCATAAAATAAGGGCTTGGTGATGATGAACTCCTTTAACTTGACCTTATCTGAGAAGCACTTTATCTGCCCTTCCATTCTAAATGAAAGCTTTGCTGGATAGAGTAATCTGGGATATAGGTCCTTGTGTTTCATGACTTGAAATACTTCTTTCCAGGCCCTTGTTGCCTGTAAGGCCTCTTTTGAGAAATCAGCTGACAGTCTGATGGGAACTCCTTTGTAGGTGACTGTCCCTTTATCTCTTGCTGCTTCTAGGATTCTCTCCTTCATTTTTACCTTGGCTAATGTAATTATGATGTGCTTTGGTATGTTTCTTCTTGGGTCCAACTTCTTTGGGGCTCTCTGAGCTTTCCTGGATTTCCTGGAAGTCTATTTCCTTTGCCAGAATGGGGAAGTTCTCCTTTATTATTTGCCTAATTACTTGTTCAATCTGTTGCTTTTCCTCTTCCCCTTCTGGTACTCCTATAATTTGGATGTTGGAACGTTTAAAGGTGTGCTGGAGATTCCTAAGCTTCTCCTAGTTTTTTGAATTCTTATTTCTCCATTCTTTCCTGTTTCGTTGTTTCTTTCTTCCTTCTGGTCCACTCTATTGTTTTGAGTCCCAGTTTCCTTCCCATCACTGTTGGTTCCCTGTGCATTTTCCTTCATTTCTTTTATGGTAACCTGCCTTTTTTCATCTAATTTGTGACCAAAATCAACCAATTCTGTGAGCTTCCTGATTACCAGTGTTTTGAACTGTGCATCTGATAGGTTAGCTATCTGTTGGTCGCTCAAAAGGATGAGTTCTGGGGCACTGATTTGTGCTTCTGTTTGAGCCATCTCTCTCTCTCTCTCTCTCTCTCTCTTTTTTGGTCTGGTCACTCCTGTTACAGTGAGGGGCAAAGCCTTAGGTGTTCACCAGGGCTGGGCACCCCAGTGCTAGATTGTGATGTTGAATGTGGGGGTAGGGGTGAGGGGGAACAATGGTGGTAGCTCTGTTCTCCGTGGGATCTCAGTCCCTTCTCTGGGATCCTGGCTTGCGGGCTCTGCTCTGGTCCACAATCGCTGCCTCACTGGGTCTGCCAGCTGCTGCTTGTGCACTCAGGGTCCACCCACTGTGATCTTGCACGCCCCAGATGCCTTACACACTCCTGGTTGCCTTATGTGCCCAACTCTCCCTGCTCTCTGCGCGGTGACCCAGGCCCGACTGCTTGTCTCCGCCCCTCCTACCTGTCTGGATGAATGGGTCTACTTCAACTTCTTGGCTGTCCGACTTCCATTCAGATAAATTCTCTGTCAGTTCTGGGTGTTATTCTGCCTCTAAATTGTTATTGTTCTAGTCTTGGTTGTGCGTGGAGGTACGGTGGGTCCACCTATGCCTCCATCTTGCCGGAAGTCTACTTTTTCATCTTGACAATTCTGCAGGTTGATAAATAGGTCTTTCTTCGGTTTACCAGTGGATGGCACTGTAGTGGAAGTTTTTACGTGTATTTTACCTGTTCTACCTGCAGCCCACAGGTTGTGTGGGGTGGGTGGTGAGTGGGGCACTGCTGTGGCTGTGGGAATCAGTGCCTGGAGGACTCGGTGGAGGTGTTCCTGCTGTGTCCTGGTTGCCTTGGTATCAGGACACAGCCACTATGGGGGGTGGCGGGGGCGGGAGGTTGAGGTGTGGCAGGTGGTAGGGAGTCGGGTTCATGAGCCAACAGCGCTGCTTCCTTATTCCTCACGGCCACAGGGCTGTAGACAGATTTCCTCTGCTGCTACTGGCTTCTGCTGCCACGGTGGGAAAGGAGGCCGGATTCTCAGGCATCGACACCACCCTCCACCACGGAGCAGTGTGTGGGCCACACTCTCTGCTGTGTTAACTGCAGCCGACACTTCCCCTACCCAACCTCCCCTAGCATTCCAATGCATTCCACCTTCAGACCCACCCACGTGTGTGCCCCTCGTGTGCCTGTTTGCTGAGCAGAGAAACCTCGGCTGGATTCGAGTTGTCTGATCTGTTGCAAATTCAAGGGCAATACAAGGGACAGCACGCAGCCACGATCCTGACGTCCCTCTCCAATGCACAGCTTTTAACGTCCATTCCATCCCGTGCCCTGGTTTTCTTCTCCGGGGACCCTGTGATATGTATGTTGGACCTTCGCTGTCCATGTACGATACAATGTTCTCCCAAATTCTCTTTCTCTGTCTTCATCTGTTTTTGATTTTCAAAATTGTTTTCCTTTCATGCTTTTGCCATGATGAGGTGAAATTTATTCAAGTCGGGGATTACTCATTCTTTGCAGTCAACTTAGAATTGTGAACATCGAGAGCAGATGCTAAAAAGAAGATACTCAGGATAGGCCAAGCTGAATGGATCTCTATGCAAAAACTGAGCATATCATTGGCTCAAAAGTCACATCAGCCAGCATCCTTGTGATCCGTCTCCAGCAAATCTGCCAGGAAGGAAAGAGCACTTACAACTATTGAGGTGAGGTCTTCACTTTCGAACCGTCCAATTGCCAGTTCCAGAGACTTGTACATGGCCACCGAGACGCGCTGGGTAATCAGGCGATTGAGGTCAATGGACCTGCCCAGGAGCTGGGGATGCAGGGGAAGAAAAGTGTCAACAACAGAAACAAGCACGGATATGTACGTATCTCCACCCTAGCGGCTGCTTCTAAAAGATAAGACAAATAACGTACACAGTTTAAACACATAAGCCCTGGCTGGTGTGGCTCAGCGGACTGAGAGCCGGCCTGGGAGTCAAAGGGCTGCCAGTTCAATTCCCAGTCAGGGCACATGTCTGGGTTGCAGGTCAGGCCCCCCCAGTAGGGGGCGTGTGAGAGGCATTTGCTATTTCTGTCCCTCACTTTCTCCTTCCCTTCTCACTCCAAAAATAAATAAATAAAATCTTTTAAAATTAAAAAAAAAACATGTTAGATTAGATTTTATGTATATATGCCTATACATACAGAGGCACCCTCCCTTCCTGTAGCTGAAATTCTGCAAGTCAAAGCTGAAAAGAATTTTCATAGAGTTGTTTGCTGACTTTACCATTACTTCCCGGACAGGAACCACAAGGCTCAGCAGACAGCCCTCAGGATCGGGGGCTGTCGGTCAGCACACCCCTTACAACACTGTCCAGGGACATCCCCCTAGCGGAGCCCGCGCATCGTGACCTCCACAAAGTCACAAGGTCAGGGAAGAAAAAATTACTGCATCTTGATTGTGGAGTTCTAACCACATATGTGCATCTCAAAATCACTCCATAACATAAACATACAAACCGAACCCTGGTGAAAAATGCTCCTGAATGTGCATGGTGGTTGTCTGTAGTTAATAGCATGGTAGCGATTTTCCGCTACAGTTCTATTTCCCTAAATTTTTATGATGTATACATATTGTTTTTAAAGAAAAGATGAACCCTGGCTGGTGTGGCTCAGTGGATTGAGCATTGGCCTGAGAATCAAAGGGTTGGCAGTTTGATTCCCAGTGTAGGGCACATGCCTGGGTTGCGGGCCAGATCCCCAGAAGGGGGCGCATGAGAGGCAATCACACATTGGTGTTTCTCTCCCTCTCTTTCTCTCTCCCTTTCCCTCTTTCTAAAAATAAATAAATAAATAAAATCTTTAAAAAAAGAAAAAAGAAAAGAAAAGAAACAGAAGATGAGCAGTGTATTTTTATTCTCTGCACTAGCCAGGAGAAAGCTCTTCTTCAACACCTCTGACCTGACAGGTGTTTCTCATTTCTCAGAGCTGCCTCTTTAAAAAATCTTCACCTGAACATACATTTATTGATTTTCAGAGAGACAGGAAGGGGGAGAGAGAGAGAAACACCAATATGAGAGAGAAACATAGATTGGTTTCCTCCTATATGTGCCCTGACCAAGGATGGAACCTACATCCTAGGTATGTGCCCTAAGTGGGAACGGAACCTGCGACCTTTTGGTGTACAGGACAATGCTCCAGTTAACTGAGCCACCCAGCCAGGGCTCAGAGCTTCTTAAGCTCTGGCATCTGGGCTCCCAGAGAGGAGCTGAGGCCTCTGATCCCACACATGCCCTGGGAGCGGGGAGCAGAGCCAAGGGGCACAGAGCTGTTAGCTTTCTGTTTTGTTTCAGGTTATTTAATAGAAAGCGCGTGTCTTTAAAATCTTTTTTTAAGATTTTATTTATTTACTTTTAGAGAGCAGGGAAGGGAGAAAGGGAAGAGAAACAACAATGTGTGAGAGATACATCATCAGTTGCTTCTTACTCACCCCCTACTGGGGACCTGGTCTGCAACCCAGGCATGTGCCCTGACTGGGAATTGAACCTGCAACCTTTCCGTTTGCAGCCTGGCGCTCAATCCACTGAGCCACACCAGCTGGGGGTATCTTTAAAATCTGAACCCTTCATAAAGATGTTTCCACAGTCATATAACATACTGCCATCTATTAAAAACCAGTGAACTCAAGGAGAATGCCGCTACTTCAAAAGTCACCTGCAGATCACCACGCCAGGAAGGGCCTCGCTCACCTGCACGTGCCTCTGTTTGAGGAGCGTCTCATAGCGGTTGGATGGTGGGAGGTGGATCGCTGCCCCCTGATTCTTGCACTCAGATCGTAACCGTTTATCAAGAAGCAAGCTAGAAGGGAAGGCAGAGAGGACGGTTCTCACTCGCTCTGAGTTTCAGTGCAAATAATCAGATCAAGTTACCCGAGGTTTCCTAGGCAAACCACAAACCACACACTCACCTTCCGGCCATGACCTTATAATAGGCAAATATCTGGTCCGCCAACTTGTAAACAAACTGGTCGAAGCACAGATTTACCTGAAAAACAAAATAAGCAGACATTCCACTTTCATTCCCTGAATCAGGATCAAATAACACACAAAAAAAATCTTTAGATTCAGCAATTCCAGTTCTAAGTATATGTTTGAAGGAAACAAAAATACTAGCTTGAAAAAAATATCTGGCCCTGGCTCGTGTAGCTCTCAGTGGATTGAGCACTGGCCTGCAAACCGAAGGGTCGCCAGTTCGATTCCCAGTCAGGGCACATGCCTGGGTTATGGGCTGGGTCCCCAGTGCGGGGCATGCAAGAGGCAACCACACACTGATGTTGCTCTCCTCTTTCTCCCTCCCTTCCTCTGTGTCTAAAAGTAAATCAAATATTAAAAAAAAAAAAGAAAAGAAATCTAGCCCTTGCTGGCGCAGCTCAGTGGATTGAGTGCAGGCTGCGAACCAAAGTGTAGCAGGTTCGATTCCCAGTCACGGTACATGCCTGGGTTGCAGGCCACGGCCCCCAGCAACCTCATATTAATGTTTCTCTCCCTCTCTCTCTCTCTCACTCTCCCCCCTTCCCTCTCTAAAAATAAATAATCAATAAAATCTTTAAAAAAAAGAGAGAAATAAATCTGTAACCCCGTCGGCACTATTCCTAGCAGCCAAGACCCGGAAGCAGCTTGTCTATTCACAGAGTCGTCACACACAGGTGGGCTGTCCAGTGTAAAAGCTGGTCACCCAGCAGCTTATACTGTTTGTTTCATTTTGACAATAGTTTATTGATTTTAGAGACTGAAGAAGACAGACACACACACACACACATCGATGTGAGAAAGAAACATCAATTGGTGGCCTCCATATGCAGCGACCAGGGATCGAACCTGCCACCTTTTGGTGTATGGGGCGATGCTGCAACCTACTGACCCACCCGGCCGGAGCTCAGATTACTGTACTTTGCTGAGCATAATGCCACCCAAGTTGTTGTGCACATTATACACTGGATTATACCCATGATTATACCCGCAGTATATAATCATTATAATATGCATCCTTATTTTTCCCTCAAAAGTTTGGGCAAAAAGGTGCACATTATACACGGCAAAATACAGTATATTTTATTGTAAGACCAATTTTCACGTGAGTAGATACACAGAGAAAAGTGCAGACAGAAGGATTCACCCCAATTATCAATTTCAAAAGCTCATTCTACTGTTTGCTTCCTCAGTGCTCAGAACAAGAAAATTAAAGAAAGCTTATTTAAGGCCCCTGGGCTCTCACCTCCGCCTCGATTTCGTCGTAAAGAAACTGCTTGTTGAACTTGGTGAGGGCGTAGTGGGCACTGTCGTTGTACAGGTCCAGCGAGTACAGGACGTACCTGCGGAGGGCTCCTGGTCAGAGATTCCCTGTCACCCCCGCCCAGAGCCACCTCTGCTCCGCTCTTACAGGTCGTGGGAGGAGGGGCAGTTACGTCTCCTGACGCACCGGCTCCTGCGGGGCCCCGCCCACCGCGCAGCCTAGCTGCCTTGAGCTAGACAGCGGGACTCAGGACAGTCCCACAGGCCGAGGCCCCAGCTGTTGCACCTCCCGCCTTATCCTGTTCCCAAGTGTTTTACCACAAGATGCAATATTTTTTTATAACCATGAAACCTAGTAATTTTCTTAGTTTTAAGAATGAACTATTCCTGCCCCCTCTGGGCTGGTGTAGCTCAGTGGACTGAGTGCGGGCTACAAACCAAAGCATCACAGGTTCGATTCCCAGTCAGGGCACATGCCTGGGTTGCAGGCCACGGCCCCCAGCAGCAGTACATTGATGTTTCTCTCCCTCTCTCTCTTTCTCCCTCCCTCCCCTCTCTAAAAATAAATAAATAAAATATTTTTTTAAAAAAGCGTGAACTATTCCTAACAGATATTGTGTACAATGTTTCAAACATCAGCGTTGGCATCAAAGCAAGACCCAGTTTATTTCTGTATGCTCTACATTAAGCAAAAATGCTGTAATAAAAACAAAATGAAGGAAATAATAATAGTAATAATAGTAATAGTAATGATAAAAAGAGTGAACAGCCCGCCTTAAAAAGAAAAACACAGGCCCTGGCTCCCACGGTTGACCACGAGCATGCGCAGCGTGGCGGGAAGCCCCACGTCCGGACAAAGGGCGGCAACCAGGGGTTTGCAGAAGGTCCGGGGTGGGGGGTCGGGGGGTGGGCGCAGGGGGCACACCGTGTGAGCAGCAGAGCTGAGCCCAACCCCAAAGGTGCGACCCCAAGGCACACCACAGGCCAAGGCACCTGGGTCAGCCCCACCTGGGTTCCTACCAGACAAGACAGCCCCATTTTCTACTCATTTCTCTTCACGGGTTTCCTAATTTGAATGTCTCTGGCCCCTGCCCCGGCCCTGAGCCCTGACCTCAAAACAAAGCTGTTCCACCAACCCTTCCTCTCCCTGACTCACCTGGCTGGAGGCTCTGCCTGGCGAGAGGCCGGGCCACATCTCCTGTACCGGTTCCTGGCTCAGTCCCCAGCCTCACCGGCCTGGACTCGGTGGCCAGTGCTCCTGACTGCATTCCTGACTTGACTCAAAACCCATGAAACCCATGACCTGCATTAACCCCTGAAGTCTCAGCCAAGAATGACGACATCCAATGAGGTGCTGAGCACAGTCAGGCCCCCTCTCTGCCTTCCAGTTCCCAAAGGACACCGAAGACCCGGGCCCCCGCGGACACGCACTCCATCATGGACGCCTCCTTGGTCTCCAGGATGTGGTCCGTCAGGATCCAGGGCATGGACATCTCGATGGGGAACTGCATCCTCCGGCCCATGGTCAGCTCCAGGAAGAACTCTCGGAACCACAGCTGGGACAGGTCGCAGCACTGCTGCAGCGTTTCTTGGGGGACACAGACAGCAGCGCGTCGGTCTTCGCCACGCCCAACGCACCCGGCAGACGAGAGACAGGCAGGATGCGGGCCGCGCCGGGCCCCGGCGCCTGCGCAGTCAGCCCCGAGCCATGCAGGGGAGGGCGTGCGCGATGGGGTCCCGGGGCGCCTCACGCTAGGGACGGGCCACCCTGGGCGTAGCCACCCTGGACTGTGCTCACTCTCGCCCCGGCAAACGGCAGAGTCAGCGTCCGGCCACTGAGGGCCCAGCACGGACACCTGTGACCACAAATGGACCTTGTCACCCCTGAGAGCCCGCCGGGGGACTGGGAGAAAAAAATCAGTCCTTTTGAAAAGGAAAAATAAACCAGATTTAGTTTATTTTACTTGGGATTAAGATGCAGCGTTACGTGCACACTCAATGCAGGTTTAACTTATGCAACATAGAGACATTTATTCTTTTCAGTTTCTGTCCTGTGCCCTGGCTAGGTGGCTCAACTGGTTGGAGCATTGTCCTTATGACTGAAAGGTCATGGGTTCGATTCCCAGTCAGGGCATATACTTGGGTTGTGGGTTCGGTTGCCAGCTGGGGCATGTGAGGGGCACCCAATCGATGTTTCTCTCTCTCTCTCCCTCCCTCTCAAATTAATACTCCTATTAGGATGAGGATTAAATAGCAAACCTCTGTCCTGTGATGGAGTGAAAAACAAAAAGCTACTATGAACTGCAAACCTGCAGCACCCAAGCCGAGACAGGGGCCTCCCTCTCCGAGCATTCGGCCATGACACATGGGTAAAACGTGGACAAAGGGCACCCACCTGGCACCCTGGTCAAGGCGCCAAGCATCACCCTGAGCCGGCGGCCAGAGTCGGGTAACCTGCCACATCGCACGCCTCACTGCCCGAAGGGTGTCTGTGTCTGTGATTTGTCACTGTCTTGGTCCTGAACCAGGTGACAGATCATTTTGGCCTGTTTTTGCACCCTGGGCAGTTGGTTCCTAGGACTTTGTGGTCAGGGGGCAGGGCCAGCGATGGCCCCGTGGCCCCCACGCTCCTGCAGCCATGCTGCTCAGAGGGAGCCCCTGGCTGGCCACGCGTTTACAGTGACAGGTGAGGGGACGCCACGAGGGTCAGGGCACACGTCACCACAGGGGTGTGAGGGGACCACAGCGGGGGACAGTCAGGCAGGCGGAAGCGTTCTCGACGGTGTTAGCGGTGTTAGAACATGCTGGGCCGGGCGCGGGGCCGCAGCGTCTCTTACCACTGAAATTTATCAAGTGAGTGTAGAAGAAGGACTCGCGATGAAATTTTTCTATGTCCAAAATCGTGGGCCCCTCAAGGCTACTTCTCAAAGTTTTCTTGGAACCACTTTTGTCCGCAATGAGGGACTCTAGCATGGTTCTCACCATGTAAAGCTGCGTTATCCAAGGAAACATTCGAGGGGGAGAAAATACACACGGTACATTAGTCGCGCCGACCTGCCATCGCCCACAGCAGAGCTGTTCCTGATCTGGGCCGGGCCGCCCCGCCGGCTCCTCTAAGGGGGTCTGGGCGCCCACCTATGTGGCCACGTGGCTGCTGCCTGGGAGGAAGGACCTGCGGCGGAGCCGTCCGCCTCCGTGCGTGGAGATCGACAAGATAAACAAACAATGTCTTACCACCGAAGGTTAAAAGAGGCGGATAGGTGTAGGACTGCCTCAGAAACGCGTTAACCACATGCAACAGCCTTTCCATGCCCAGAGACTTGAGCTGCCGCAGCAGCTCAGCAGAGCTCAAGGACTCCGCCATGGTGCGCACCAGGTACAGCTAGACACAGACAGACACGGGGGAGAGGCGGGAGAGAGGCGTTAGTCACACGACACGCGGAGCGGGGACACGCACACAGGACGCAGGGCACACCACGGCCGGGCACGGACCGGCCTTCCTCCCGGAGCCTGCGCATTTCACGGTTGCCAGCGCCATGCTTCGCTGGTGATTCTCGGAGTGACTGGCAGAAGAGACCATGACAGCCCCAACAGAGAGGTGACAAGGAGGACCAAGGCCCCAGACGGCAGGAGTAAAGCAGAAGGGCGTACAGTCAGGTGTGAGTCAGAAAAAGCTGCCGAGGTTGTGGGGGTGGGGGTGCGGGGCCCGGAGCAGGAGGAACAGAGAACAGCAGCACTGACAATGTCTGGGGACACACGGAAGCGCCATTTCAGAATTCTGCCAAGTTTGATACTGAAGAAGGGTCTTTCCTGGCTCAGTGTAACATTGTAACCATGCATGGAAACACCCCGCCCCCCACCCCCGGAAACACAGTGTCAATGCGGACAGGCCGTCACCCACACTCTGGACATGGGAGTCGAGACAGCCAAGTAAGTTCAGCGTGCAAATGACTGAACCCGACAGCCCCAGGAGTGTCCCAGCCGATGTCCCAGGCTCACGTGGGCCAGGGACAGAGGGGCGGAAAGGACACAGGCAGTACTCGATCTGCCTGGGGCAGGTGCAGGAGACAGCATTTCACTCCCAGCCCCGCTGCCCGACCGCCCAGCTCAGGGTTGGCCCACTCAGAGGGAGAGGGGGGAGGGGACAGGCAGGAGCAGGGGCGCAGGGGGACAAGAACCTGTGTGCTGGAGGGTCCCACAGCGCGCCGGGGCACTTTAATGTCGAAGCCACTTTTGGGGTCCTTCTCGCCCCGGAGGGCTGGGTCGTTGAAGGGCTCGTGGCCCGTCTCCCAGTCGCACACGGTCTTCCTGATGGCCTGCAGGACACTAGAGAGCAGGGCATACGGCGCTGACATCATTGGGACACTGACGGTCACGGCCTCTCCCCACCTGACACGGCTGTCACACGGAAACTCCCCCAGGAGCAGGGAGAGCAGGGTGGGGAGGGGAGACAAAGTGCTGGACCAGTTCACCAGGAAATTTAAAAAAATAAGTTGTTCTACCCTGGCTGGTGTGGCTCAGTGAGCTGTGTGCCAGCTTGCCAACCAAAAGGTCCCAGATTCCATTCTTAGGGCACAAGCCTGGGTTTTTGGGCCAGGTCCCCAGTAGGGGGCACAAGAGAGGCAACCACACATTGTTGCTTCTCTCCCTCTCTTTCTCTCTCCCTTTCTCTCTCTGTAAAAATAAATAAAACCTTGAAAAAAAAACAGGTTGTCCTCTTGGGGACACCACCAGCCCCAGAAGATCTGACAGGGTTGCAATTTGCATCCATTAGCTCAGAAGTGAAGTTTTATTTTCTGAACACTGAGTCATGCCTAGAGCGGCAGGAGCACAGCTCACACACACCCACTCCAAGAGCTGACTCACAACCTCCCAGCAGCTGAACGCCGTTTCCTAACAGGAACTCATATGGCGCATGTTGCCCCGCCCCCGCCAGGGCTCCACAGCAGATACGCCACGGGCGCCTCACTCACAGCAGACGCACTGACGCGCCCATCCTGATCACCTCACAGGGAGGGTGCCAGATGACAAGAGAGTTATTTCAGTTACCCGGACTACCCTGCACACTGCCACATCATGAGCGTCCCGTTTTGGAATGCAGGAGCACTTTATTAACGTTAAACCCCACACCACACCAGGGGACTAATATGCCAATTATGAAGCAACACAATAAAATCAATACACTTGAGAACCCTGTGAGCTCCATCTGACAAAGGTATCTCTAAAAGACAACTGTAGCCCAGGGCAGAGGTGTGGTGTGGTGTGGCTCAGTGGAGTGAGCACCAGCCTGCAAACCAAAGGGCTGCAGGTTCGATGCCCAGTTGGGGCACATGCCTGGATTGCCAGCCAGGTCCCCAGTATGGGGCGTATGAGAAGCAACCACACATTGATGTTTCTCTCCCTCTCCTCTCTTTCTCCCTCCCTTCCTCTTTCTCTAAAAATAAATAAATAAAATCTTTTAAAAAGCTGGCCGTGGCAAAACTAGCTCAGGACTACCATAGGCTCTCAGCAATGTCCTGTAGTTTCTGACCAGTTTGTAGGACAGGACAAGGGGGAGGAAGCAAAAATATTCAAAGTGTCACACCGAGATGGCAGATGGGATGCTGGGCTGCGTATCCCCACAGGCCCAGCCAGCAGAGTCCTCAGACAGATTCTGAGACACCCACCCCGGCCCTGAGATGTACACACCGTGGTCCCTGCATCTCCACACTGCGTGGACACCGTGCCATAGATTTACAGTAGGTTGTTCAGAGTAATAATTGGACCCCTCCCTTACACTTAGATGAAATTTACCAAATGGTGTCTGGAGGCTGGCATTAAACGAAATGAACATATTGGGTTGGCCAAAAAGTTCGTTTGTTTTTTTCTGTAACATAATGATACTGAAGATGGACGAAAATATACAACATATTTGGCATTGTGCCTTATTATTTCAAGAAAGGTAAAAATGCAACTGAAATGCAAAAAAAAAAATATTTTGCAGTATTTGGAGAAGGTGCTGTCAAAAGTGGTCTGTGAAGTTTTGTGCTGGAGATTTCTCACTGGATGATGCTCCGCAGGTCAGATATACCAGTTAAAGTTGATAGCAATTAAATCAAGAATAATCAACGTTCTATACCATGCAGCATGAGATAGCCAGCATACTCAAAATATCCAAATCAATCAAGTTATTGGTGAACATGAAAAATGTGTCTTTTATTTTACAGAAAACACTAACCAGGTTTTTTGGCCAACCCCATGGTTATGAAAATGCCGATCCCTAGCCCTTGAAACCCACCGGATACTTCCATCTCAGACTCGGAGCGCAGGGAGGGGAGGGGAGGGGTGCTGACCTCTGAATGACGTTCTTCTTCTTCTTGATGGCTTGCCGGAGCGGCTCGCGGAGTGTGACCTGGGCAAAGTCCTGCAAGGCGGCATAGACGGTGTGCCGGATGGCGTGGTTGAACACACTCTCCATCCTGCCCATCAGCACCTGCAGGCCCTTGATCATGGCGATCACCTGTGGGAGACACACGGCTCGTGGGGGCGTGACGGGAGGTGGCCCCGCCCCCTGCCCCAGCCTCCAGCCCAAACGGCTGCCACCCTGCAGCTGCCGGTGCACCTGCTCAGATTTGTCTGGTGAATCGGTATTGTTTTCTTAAGTAGAAGAGAAATTTCTATTTTAAAGAAAGCAAATTCTCCAATTCAAATCCAAGCTGAATTCAAATTTCACCCCAATCTGAAGGAAAGTGAAATACATCAGAACTTATGGGGTATAGAAAAAGGTCGCTGAAAGGTCAATTTTGAGATTTAGAAGCATACATTAGAAAACGAAAAAAAAGCCTGAAAATAGTAATAATCTAATATTTACCAAATTTTCTTTAATCCTCTGCTGAGGATATGTTTACTGATTTTAGAGAAAGAGGAAAGGAAGGTAAGGGGAAGAGAGAGAGAGAGAGAGAGAAACATTGACAATGAAAAATGCTGATGGGCTGCCTTCTGTACATGCCCCAACCAGGCATTGAACCCACAAACTTTTGGTGTACAAGATGATGCTCCAACCAACTGAACCACCCAGCCAGGGCTAATATTAACGCAAATTTATAAAAAGAAAAATTAAATAAACCTCCCAAAAGTAGAGGGAAATAGCCCTCGCTGATGTGGCTCAGTGGATTGAGTGCTGGCCTGCAAACCAAAGGGTCGCCAGTTCAATTCCCAGTCAGGGCACATTCCTGGGTTGCAGGTGAGGTCCCCAGTAGGGGGCATGAGAGAGGCAACCACATATTGATGTTTCTCTCCCTCTTTTTCTCCCTTTCCCTCTCTAAAAATAAATAAAATCTTTTAAAAAAATCTATGAAAAGATTCTAATATTTACATGAAAATACAAAGGACAAGAATATCTGAGGAGCTCTTACAGACAAAAAGATTTGCTTTTGTTAAAGGCTTTATTCATTTATTTATTTTTAGAGAGAGGGGATTTGCCTTTGAATCTGTTGCCTCTCCCATTCCCCCTACTGGGGACCTGGTCCGCAACTCAGGCATGTGCCCTGACTGGGAATCGAACCTGCGGCCCTTTGGTTTGCAGGCCGGCACTCAATCCAATGAGCCACACCAGCCAGGGCGGAAGAGCCCTTAAAAAGGGCAGGAAAAGTACAACCACCAATAAAAGGAAGCTGGCAGTGAAATGAAGGGCCTGCTGCCCAGCATTAGAGCAGAGCAGGGGACTGGGCTCAGATGCCCGGGCTGCTTCTGTCCCCAGTGTCCCAGCTCCCAGGTGCCTGATCCGCCCCAGAGGAGTTATCAGCAGAGACCAGGAACCCGTAGCCTGTTTTATTGTTTGGACAACTGTGACAGATGCGGAGGGCTGCCCCGCACAGAAGCAGTGACAAGAAACAGGCAGTTTTATTCGAGTCTTTGCTTCTGCCTTGGAAAGGGGAGACGGCGTCCAGCCAGAGTCCCAGGAGGGAGAGAGAGCAGACCGAGCTCACCTCCACCAGGGCGAACTTCTCTTCGCTGGTATAGTTGTAGCGTGTGGCCCGCTCGTACTCCTCGGCATTGTCGGGGCAATCCTTGTTGGAGTACTTGTCCGTGGGGTGCACGAGCTTCCAGGAATACTGGGGTGGGCAGGAGAGGGGAGACACACGGCTGACTGTAAAACGCTGAACCCGCTGGCTGCATGCGAGGTGACCAGACAGACGGGAGCGGAGGAACATCGACCAACGGGCCAGGTACGGAAGGTTGCCAGTGCGGAGAGCCCCGGGGCCGAAGACAACTGTAAGGTGGGACCTCACCCCCAGGGTGATTTTTCCTCCCCTAGGACATCGCTGGTCATGTAGCTTTAGATCCCCTGTCACTAGACACGGCGGGGGGGGGGGGGGGGGACCCTTGAGAGGCGAGCGAGGGGGCTGAAGAGCAGCCTCATCTGACTCCCGCACAAGCCCGTGCGCGACCACTCCCCACGGCATTCGGCCCTCGGGACCAAGAGGTTCTGACCCGCATCCAGCGATCGCAGGAACAAAGCCTCGTGTCTGCTGCCCACAGAGACAGTTCTGGTCAACCTGGAGGTGCCATTTAGGCCTCAGCGAGTTTCAGCCTCAGGCCCAGAAAAGCCACGAGGCGCCACGGCTGATGTCAAGAACAGCCGAGATGACTGACGACCCCCTGCCCTGCCGCCGACCAATCAGTGGGGACCCGACCCCGAGCAAATACACCTGGAAAGCTGATGAAGGTTCGAGGGGGATCCTCCCCTGAGGCTTCCCCTATAACCCCTGTGGTTGGAAAACATAAAACCCCTTAAGACAACAGCTACAGGGCGCGCATGCGCTCTGTGCCCCCCTTACCGCGCTTTCCCTATTCCTTTCCTGACCCCTTTTCTTGACCTTTCTTTCTCCCAAGCTCCAAGGGCCCTTCTTTCTTCACCTCTACAACTTTTCTTCTAGCTTCTGTGAGTTTCTAAATAAACTTTCACTTGTATTTGAGTTCCCTGGCTCTGAATTCTCCCCCATCCAAACTCAAGAACTGAGGTTTCTCAGCTGAGGTCTAACACCTGGTGCTGTTGGCCATTAAAGGTTCTGACGGGCTGGACACAGGCAAAGCCACTAAAACACGGGTGGCAAACACAAGGCCCTCAGGCCGAAGCCAGCCCTCCGTCTTGTTTTATCCAGGCCAGCTCCTCGTTTCTACCAGCAGCGGCACCAAGTTCCTTGCCCCTAGCTAAGGAGTAGTTACATCTATATGGTCCTAACATTACATTTGGCCCTTTGGAGGCAACTATAAGGCTGATGTGGCGCCCGGTGAAAATGGTTTGACGCCCCTGTGCTAAAAGGTCTGCCTTCTACTATTTGCTGTATCTGAAAATCTCACACACACACACACACACACACACACAGAAACTATCTCCATAAAACCAGTCTGGCCATGGGAGTGCAGGTTTAAGAAATATATCAGAGATATGAGAAAGATATCAGGGAAAATGGCCTGAGTATTTTGTGTGGAATATCTAAAACTCTAAGCATCTCATCACCATTTAGAAAGAGGATTTGCCTTTCAAATGATCATGTCCTCATTCAATATCAAATTTGTCTGAGGAAAATAAACAAAAAAAGTCACCCATGACTTACAGGAATGCAAATCTTTATGTGGCATCAGAAACTATTAGACAAAGGCCACACAAAAGAAACTGATGGCTGCAATTCCAGAGAAAATACTCTTTAAAGAAATGCAAATTTTCCCTGGCTGGTGTGGCTCAGTGGATTGAGTGCCGGCCTGTGAACCCAAGGGTTGCTGGTTCGATTCCCAGTCATGACACATGCCTGGGTTGCTGGCTAGGTCCCCAGTAGGGGGCGCATGAGATGAAACCACACATCGATGTTTCCCTCTCTCCCCCTTTCTCTAAAAATAAATAAACAAAATCTTTAAAAAAAATGTGAATTCAAAATCATCATAACGGTACAAATTTAATTCTATTACTGTTTTAACAGATGCAGCCATTTAGTTGTTAACACACATAAATGAAATGCAAGTCGAGTCGTCTTCCATTTAAACTGATACCTAACCTTATTTCTAGAGCCCAAAATAAAAAGCCAATTTGTTTGTGATCCGAAGGTTGAAGTTAATGCAGCAAAAATATCATTTAATCAATTTCTTGAGGAGTTTGGGTAGAAAAACACTTGTAACCAACTGGGGGCAGGGGAGGGGATCTGTTTCTCCGCGCCCTGCAGTCAGTGTCCCCTCTCCCCAGCAGGTGCCTACCACTTCCATCACGTGCGCGCTCCACTGCGACAGCAGCTGCAGGCCCTGCAGAGCCAGGTCAAAGAGCTTCCGGTACTCAGCATCCGTCTTCTGAGCCTCCTGGCGGCCCGAACCCGTGACAACCTAGAGAACCGCAGGAGCATCAGGAAGTCAGCCCATATCCAGAAAAACCAGCCCTGTGTTTGTCCCGGACCCACCCAACTCAGTCTAGGAGCCCACCCCAAAGGTACTGTCCCCCAAAACGTGCAATGATGGGGCACACGAGCCTTCCCCACAGCAGAAGGCGGTGGCCGTGTCCAAGCGCAGACAGCACAGATTGAAACGCTTCCTCTCTGAAGGCCTCCGGCCAACAGCTCCTGCCACATTAACTACCACGCTAATTACCTTGTGATTCTGCTGGAGCCCTGAGCAGCCCCCGAGTCAGGGAAGAGGTGGGGAAATAGGCAGGAAGTAATGACTCAGAGCAGCAGCAGATTGAGAAACATTCCGCTTTTCCTGGGAGCCCTTCTGGGGCTGGGATGGCTGTGGTTCCAGCCCCCACTGCCTCACCCAGCCTCCCTTCCCATTATAGAAGACTCCTGACTCGGAGCTCTCAAAACAGAGTTGAGAAGTGGTTCCCCCACCTTCTCAAGCTGGGCCTTCTCGACCAATGAAGCTTCCTTCCCTGCGGCAAAATTTGATCTAGTGAATACTGGCCTTTCTCTGGAAGCGTCAAGCACAAGATGTGGCAGGCCATGCTGTCAGTGTAGGTAGCTGGGTATTAATGAAGGAAGGGAACAAAGGGAATTGGACATTACATATTGGGCTGGCCAAAAAGTTCGTGTAGTTTTCTTCTGATCCGTGGCTCTAGTAGTGCTTGGTTGTCTCTAAGGTCATTTGGAACAATTTTGTCAGCTTGGATTGTGACAGCTGTCCTATCAGCGTGCATTTAAAAAAACTTATCAAAATTGGTGAATTTTTGTGCAGCCACTTTAGTATTGAAGAGGGAAGAAAACCTATTTTCAGTGTACTATGCTCTACTATCTCAAGAAAGGTAGAAACACAACTGAAACGCATAAAAGGATTTTTGCAGTGCATGGAGAAGGTGCTGTCACGGATCGAATGTGTCAAAAGTGGTTTACAAAGTTTCTTGGTAACGCTGACATTTCGGCCAAACAATTCTTTGCCCTGGGGCTGTCTTATGCATTGGGAGATGCTTAGCTGCACCCCTGCAGTGCCACTACCTACGAGCAGCCAATAGCAGGAGAGAGCTGACATACTCCAAATGTCCAAATCAAGAAAGTTATTGGTGACAATGAAAACTGTGTCTTTTATTTAATGGAAAAAACTAAGCGGACTTTTTGGCCAACTCAATATAATAAACTGGGAGCTGAGCCAGACAAGAAGCCCGTTTGCTAGGGCGCTGCAGCACCCACAGGCTCCCCAAGGGCCGCCTGCATCCTCTCTCCGCAGCACCTACTCCTCTGAGAAGGATCACCCCAGGTCAATATCCTGAGTTAATGAGGGACGGTTAAAACAATAAATAGGAAATTCCTCTGCCAGGCACAGGCCCTGGAGAAGCCGAGGTGGTGCAGAGGGACGGCCTTTTACTATGAGGCATGCGCAGCAGGAGCAAGGTGGCGCCTATAAGGGGCGGGGCCTAGCCTGGGAGAGGGATCGGATTGGATAAGGGACACCGAACACCAGAAAATCTAAGAAAATGGATTGGTTAAGGGGAGGATCCCAGGCAAGCCTGCGCCAAGGGTTGGGAAGTTGCTTGGTTAGTTTGAAAGAGCTCCTGGTCCTTCCCAAGCCTGAGACAATAGAACCAGAGCTTAAAAAAGGCAACCCCCCACGTTTCTCTTTCTCGCCCCCACCCCCGCCCTCCCCCTCTCTCTAAGAAACACTCCGCCCTCGTTCACACCTTCGCCCTGGACATCAGACATGCAGACCTAGCAGCCAGCAGGGCGGCAGCCACGTGGGCTCCCAGCGGGGACGCCAAGTGTGAGCCAGGGTACAGTGACACCGCGCCCCCAAATCACAGCCGGGAATAGAGGCTTCGCTAGCAGGACCGGGATGAGGGCTGAACTAGACTACGCTTTGACATGGACGGAACCAACGGCGCAGAATTCCTGGGCCCTGGCCTTTCTTCTGTGCTTGATGTACACAAGGCCGGACTTCTTTCGCACTGGACAGAGACCAACCACGTGTGGACAGCCCTCCGTGTTTGCTCCTGCCTCAATAAACCTTCCACTATACTTCAACCCCCCCCATGCGTGGTCCCCGAAATACTTTTCTTGCGACGTCACAAGGGCCCCGTGTCTACACTGGCTCAGGGTTAAGAGAGGCATGTGCACAGCACGCTTCCACTCAGTGAATCACGGAAAACGCGCACGTCACATGTACTTACTTATATCAAATAAGGAAAACTTAGATTTAAGAATGGTGAGCAGCAGGGAGGGGAAGGGCAGGTAGACTTCCCTGAATATCTCTCCTTCCACATATCTGACTGTGGAGCCACACATGCAGTTTATATATCACAACATAAAACGAGGCCGGGGGAAAACCCAAGCCCTAAAACTCAAGAGCACAAGAACACCGGGAACAGAGCTCGGTAGCAAACGGGCATCGCGGCTCACAAAGGATGCAGGAGTGAGCGCCTGACGCCAAGCTGCCAGCGCGCCATTGCAAAGGCTCCCAGCCTGAATAAGCACACAGGGGCCATACAGCCAGAGAGCCAGGTCGCCCCGTGCTCTGTTTCCTGTGAGAACAGACTGCTTGATCTACATAATATACATAAGGGACCTCCTCCACAGCCCTGCTTTTCCCACACATGCTGGTCTACACTCTTTTTCTTGATAAATGTTTTATTTATTTATTTTTAGGGAGAGGGGAAGGGAGGGAGAAAGAGAGGGAGAGAAACATCAATCTGTGGCTGCCTCTCAAACACCCCCTACCAGAGACCTGGCCAGCAATCCAAGCATGTGCCCTGACTGGGAATTGAACTGACAATCCTTCAGTCAGCAGGCTGGTGCTCAATCCACTGAGCCACACAAGCCAGGGCAACGAACGTATTTTGCCATGCATAATGCACTCCTCTGTATTAATGCACACTCACGTTTGTGCACAATAAACACAACATTCTTTTATCCTTGGTGTATAATCATTATACTCGTGTATAATGTGCATCCTTATTTTTCCTCAAAAATTTGGACAAAAAGTGTGCATTATACATGGCAAAATAGGGTGATCCCCGCTCTTAGGTTGGAAATTCACTGATAAACAGCGAACCTGCAAAACCCTATGCCTCCACTGCCCCCTCCTGGCCCTCCCTCCACCTGTGGCCTCACTAGGTGGCCACAGGTGTGCCAGGCGCACTGTAGGACTATGAGTAATCAACCTTGTTGGTTCAAAGCTCCCTGGTGGTTGCATCCGAGGTACACCCTGCAGGTGTAACTGGATCTGTGAAGACTGGGCCCCATCCAACATAGGCCCCGCTGAGAAGTGACCAGCCAGGGCCTCGGGCCAGGTGAGTGTCCCACAGGCCCCACTTAATGCACACAAAGCAAAGCACTGCAGGTGACTTTGCCAGACAATGAAGTCTCACCCCCAGAGGGAGAAACCTAGGGACAAAATGAACTGTAAGATATACCTTAAACACTCTCCAGGAAGAGATGGCCAAGCACGATTTCCGCATTTTGGTGACTAAGTTCAGCCCGTCTGGTCAACTTGGCCAGGCTGAATATGCTTTGGCCAATGCAGCTGGAGGAGCCCCTTCAGCAGGAATTAAAGCTGCCAATGGTGCCCTGGACGGGTGGCTCCATTGGTTGGAGCATCATCTTGTACACTAAAAGGTCGCAGATTCGATTCTTGGTCAGGGCACAGACCTAGGTTGTGGATTTGATCCCCATTTGGGGTGTATACATGGAGGCAGCCAACTGACGTTTCTCCCTCACGCTGATGTCGCTCTCTCTCTGTATCTCTCAAATCAGTAAACATATTGTTAACATAGCCTTTGGTGAGGATTGAAAAGAAACTCAGGCCTGTGTGTGACCCCCAAGTCTCTAGGTCCCTCCTGATGATTCACAGCACCCACACCACTGACCTCACCGCATCCCCTCGGCTCCTCCATGCCATACCCGCCCCCTGTACCCCCCCACAGGCTCGGAGCCACACCGGGCAGGTGGGGATGCCCAGGATGACCTCCCACCGACCCAGAGGCTCCTGCACACCCCCTGCCTCCAGACATCCTCTCTCTCCACCCCATTAAGCAGGGGGCTAGACCAGGAAATGCCGCTTCACTCATGATCTCTCCTCGGTCCTCTTTCTGGGGCTCTATTATGCTTTTCTGAAAGAAACGATGCAGATAAAGCTCACTGCACTGCCCTGTCCAGTGTAACGTGTGCCATAGAAGATCTGGCACTAATCTCTGTTTCTCGAAGCAACCGAAGTCAGCGTTTGGGGACAGAGAGCAGAGGGGACTGCGGGGCCCTGTGGGGGGGGCGGGCTCCGACCTCGCTGTTGCTGTAGCGCGCCAGCTCGGAGATGAAGCGCATGTGGTCGTCCCGGATCTGGATCATCTGCTCGCAGATGTTGTACTGGGGGCTGCTGCCGGAAGACGTGCACGTCCACCTGCAGGGAGGAGAACGTGTCACTGGGAGGCGCGCCTGCGCAGGGCTGCCACGCTGGCCAAGGACGCACTCAGGATGGCCCGCTACTGTCCCCAGGTCCTCGCGGGCTGGTGAGGCAGCAGAACCTCAGGGAGGAAGGAGCTGGCTTGGCCCCATAGCCCCCGATCGGGTTCTCTGTCCAACCTTCTAATTCTATCTTTGAAAAGTCCTTGCAATTTCTCCTTAATCACCAGCCTACTTCCTACTGGGATGTAAGTTACAGCACAGGTGGCAGAGTCAGTGATATTGTATGTAATAAGGGCACTGGGGGAAACACTTCTAAAGTTCATGACTGTCTAACCACTGTGGTGCACACCGGAAACTGATACAAAGTCAGATGGAATATCGACTGTAATTGAAAAAGAAAATGATCAACAACAAAAAAAATAACCATAACAAATGTTCTAAAAGGCTGAGAGCTGCTGCTGGATTAGGACTTTGAGCCACCCTAGCAGGGATGCATGGTTACATCACTGTGGGGCTGGTGGGGACAGATACTCCTTTATCACTCACACCGGAAAACAAGAAGCCACAGCAGACAGCAAGTCAGCCAGAGACTTGGAAACAAACCTTTCCTTAGTGGGAGAGTTGAAACTGACATTACCAGAAGTTAGAGGGTGTCAGTGTAACTACCTATGTGCACAATGCAACATATCAGCAGCAAACAGAAGTTAGTGGGGAAGGAGTTCATTAAGAATTAAAACTGCCAGAGGTATTGGGAGGAAAGGTCAGCCTTGGGGCTCAGAGGGCTGGTCCCTCCCTAACGCTGAGCTTGCTGTTTTTACCCAGCTGGTCCCCTCTGCCCAAAGCAGACAAATGCAGTGACCACTTTTTGAGATACTGTATGTTGCCATGTATAACACGCACTTTTTTGTCAAAATTTGTGAGGGAAAAATAAGGGGGCACATTATACATGGGCATAATAATCCCATGTATAATGTGCACAAAAATGTGAGTGTACATTATACATGGCAAAATACGGTAGTCTATGTCAAGCAGCATCCCTTTTGCTCTCTTTAACTTTTAAAGATTTTATTTATTTAGCTCTGGCTGGTTTGGTTCAGTGTATTGAGTACCAACTTGCAAACCAAAGGGTCACCTATTTGATTCCCAGTCAGGACACATGCCTGGGTTGCAGGCCAGGTCCCCAGTAGAGGGCGCTCAAGAGGCAACCACACATTGATGTTTCTCTCCCTCTCTTTCTCCCTCCCTTCCTTTCTCTCTAAAAATAAATAAATAAAATCTTTAAAAAAATAAAAAATTAGCCAGTAACTACTAAACATTGGAAATATGGCTGTTCTAAAGGAAATAGCATATTTTGTCATATATAATGCTCACTTTTTTGCCTATATCTTTGCAGGAAAAACAAGGATGCGCGTTACACATGGGCAGTACCTGAAATACTTTGTATTGGTTCACCTGTTCTATAATTAGTTGTCTCATAAAATTTCTTGTACCATAATATGTTCAAAAACAAATGCTACAATTTTCTTATAAAACATAAAACAAGCATCTAAATATAAATAAAAAATTGACTTAAAAATTTAAAACAGCCCTGGCTGGCATAGCTCAGTGGATTGAGCGCGGGCTGCGAACCAGGCATCACAGGTTCAATTCCCAGTCAGGGCACATGCCTAGGTTGCAGGCCACGGCTCCCGGCAACCGCACATTGATGTTTCTCTCTCTCTCTCTATCTCTCTCTCCCCTTCCCTTCCCTCTCTAAAAATAAATAAATAAAATCTTTAAAAAATGTTTTTAAACAAAAGATTTTTTACATGGGTGCGCATTATACACAGCAAAATGTGGTAAATTTTTAAGGAATTTAAACACAAACAGCCACACTTGGCAAGGGCTACTGTGTCAGGCATTCCGTTCCAGATGGCTGAGAATGTCCAGGTGACATCACGAGATACACCTGAAGTGTCACAAAACCACAGTGAGAACAATGCGGAACGTTCTAACTGGGTGGCCTGCTCTCCTACCGAGATTTGTTTTCCTCATAGTGGGCGCTGGTCTTGATGTATCTTGCCAGTTCTATTTGCATGTCCCCAAACAGCGGGACCACCTGGAGTTGCTGTATTCAACAAAGAAAAAAAAATGCGTCATCACGAATGTTTAGTCACCAAATGATTCATCCCAAGACAAGTGAATAATGCTCATCATTACCATGCATTCAATGCTATTTCTGCAAGTCATTTAGTGCAAAAAAGTTCTAAACAGCCCTGGCTGGTATTGTTCAGTGGATTGAGCACCGGCCTGAGAACGAAAAAGTTTCCAATTCAATTCCCTGTCAGGGGACGTGTCTGGGTTGCAGGCCCGTCCCCAGTAGCGGGTGCACGTGAGGCAACCACACATTGTTTCTCTCTATCCCTTCCCCACTCCTAAAAAATAAGTAAATAAAACCTTAAAAAAAAGTTGTAAACAGCTTCTACATTCACTTCAAGATCAAAATACAAGAACCAACATTCATAAAACTATTTCAAATATTAAAATTAAACTAACTCTGGGTAGATCCATGGTCATTCCTATATACTCGGAACAATTAGAAAATGAAAATTGAGAGCCCTGGCTGGTGTGTCTCAGTGGACTGAGCACTGGCTGCAAACCAAAGAGCTGTGGGTTCGATTCCCAGTCAGGGCACCTGCCTGGGTTGTGGGCAAGGTCCCAGTGAGAGGCAAGCACACACTGGTATTTCTCTCCCTCTTTTTCTCCTTCCCTTCCCCTCCCTCTAAAAATAAATAAATAAACCTTAAAAAAAAAGACACTGAAAAGGAGAGGCACCTAGGGGAATGCCTGTGTTTAAGAGCCACACCCCCAACCATGCCCATGTAGCATAGGGAAAAAAAAATCACCAAGAACTTTGAAGTGATGTTTCATAAAAGACAACACAAAGTGCTGGAGTATGAAAAGTCATCAGGAAAACATCAACTGAACCACAAGGAGATGCTAGTCTGTAAAATCATGACACACCCACCCTTCAGGACGCCCCACAAACGGAGACAGAGTCGAGCGACAGCGAGGATGTGGAGCAACGGGAGTGCTCGCTCCCGGCCAGCAGGAACGCGCATCAGCACAGCCACATGGGAGAATGCTTAGGCTGTGCCTACCACCCCTGAAACTCTTCGTGCCTGAGCCCCGACTGCCACCCCGGGGAAATGTCCAATAGAAATGCACGCAGATGCGAGATAAGTCAGCTCGGGACTATTCACAGCAGCCAGAGCCCTGAAATGACCTCATGCCCATGGGGACAGACGGGGACAAATATTAACACACTGTGGCAGGACCGCCTGATGGCCCGCAGCACCTCAGTGAACACCTACGGACCACGGCTTCGGGCTCCCAGAGGGATGTCTGTGACACGGGGAGGGAGCAGCCAGACACGCGCACACATGGCAGGATCCCCTTTATGCGTGATTCCCACCCACGAGGAACAGTGCTGGGGGCGGGGTGGGGGGCAGCGACTCTGCAAACAGAAGCAAGAGCCCCGCCCTGCCCTGCATCCCAGGACAGGTCAGGGTCACCACCCCCAAACTCAAACAGGGCACACGCATGAATCGAAATGTCGCTCACCTTGAAGAACTTGTCGATTTTGGACAAGTTGATCCTTTTCTTGGCGTCCAGTTTATAGATATTGCTGACGCTCCCGTCCATCAGGTACAGGCCGAACCCCATGACCTGTGAAAGAGCCAGATGGCCCAGAACAGTCAGGCCCGCCAGGTTCATTACCCATGAGCACATACAGGCTACAGTTCAGAACTCTGAAATGACAATTAACTCTTTTTTTCAAAAAGCAATTTTAAAATCTCCTCAGGAATAAATGCTATCCCTTCATATGAAGCTGTTCTTTCTTTTTATCCTCACCTGAGGACAGGCTATTGAGTTCTAGAGAGAGGGGAAGCGAAGGAGAAGAGAGAAAGAGCAAAAAACATCAACGCCAGTGAGAAACATGGATTTGGTTGCCTCTCCTATGTGCCCTGACCTTGGACTTAAGAACCCCTGTGTATGTGCCCTGACTGGGAATCGAACCCACAACCTTTCAGTTTACAGGATGATACTCCGACCAACTGTGCCACACTGGCCAGGCCTGAAGCTATTCTTTTATATGTGTCATTTCTTCTGGCTGTTTCAGTGTCCTCCCAGGCACACTGACCTCCTCACCTCTGGTTGATCACAGTGTAATAGTGAGTGTGGGTTTCCACATGCACCCATGGGCAGGGCTCCTGCACCCACCATCCCAGACTGCTGCGCTGGACAGCGCCCTGCAGCCCGACCCTCCGTGGGGCTGTTCAGCGGGGAGAGATCTCAGCTCTTGCAGGCAGAGCGTTTGGTGGGAGGGACGCCCAGCCCGTGTTGTCCAGGGTGCCCTCCGCACAGGGGAGACCAGAGGGAACACAGGAACCCCCTTCTCCTCCCAGTGAGAAATGCCACTGACAACCTTCCCGACTTGAACAGAGTAATAATGAAGAACAAGGTGTCCCCTACTGGTGTTGCTCAGTGGATTGAGCACCAGCCTGTGGACTGAAAGGTCACCGGTTCGATTCCCAGTCAGGGCACATGCCTGGTTTGCGGGCTGGGTCCCCAGTAGGAGGCGCATGAGAGGCAACCACACATTGATGTGTCTCTCCCTCTTTGTCTCCCTCCCTTTCCCCTCTCTAAAATAAATGAATAAAATCTTTAAAAATTTTTTCAAAGTCAAAGATGGTTCTTACTGAACGTGTATCACTGTCACACCGAAGTTGAAAAACCCTAAGTTGGACCACCTGTAACTCATTCCTAGGAATTCTAGGCTTCACAAGTCCACTCTGGTACAAGCTCTGCTATAAAAGACTGAACGAGCAAAGTCCTTGGCCCTGGACTTGTCACCCACGAACACCTGCTCGGGGGACGGGGGCTGGGGCCCACGGCACGGGGTGAAGTGCAAGACACACTCAGGGAACGTGTGGGGAGCCTGCGGTTGAGGCTGCCATACACACACAAGAGCGCATGCGTGTGCACACGCAAGCGTGAGAATAACACAAGGCTGACAACACGTACTTTGAGAAGCATGTGTTTCTCGCTGGGCGTCAGGTACATCCTGTTCTCGTAGTAATCCACACACAGATTCACGATATCGGCCAGGAGCTCTTCGTAGCCAGAAATCACTTCAAGCTGTTGCTGCAGAGACTGAAAGAGGGGGAGACCCAAGCCAGTGGCTGCTCTGGGTCCTCTGGCCCTGCCCCATTCCCCCCCAACCCACAGGGTGCCCAGCAGCCAGGTGGGGACAGCCGAGCCTTACCTTGGGTGATCTTGTTGTGGTTGGCCAGGAACATGGACAGATTCTGCGACTCCTGGATGGACTGCGGGTCTGCCATTTTCCGTAAAAACTGTGCGGCCCTTTGAAAGGAAAAAAAAAAAAAGGAAAAAGAATTGATCAACCAACGGGCTTCATGATTTTTTAAAAAAATGGGAAAATTGAGATCAAGTTTCTGTGGCTGTGGCCATCTGCAGAAATGTGGTCTCAGCAGCTGGTTTATGGTTTCAGCCTCCATGAACTTCTCCACCTGGGGCCCCAGGCTGGCCAGATCACAACCCCGTGGTCCAGGCATGGCAGTAGTGACACCGGCAGGCCTCTCAGCAGGGCCCCTGCATGCCAGCCTCTCCCCGGAGTTACCTGTTCCCAAGTCTGAGGACAGCCACCTCCCCAAAGCGTGGTGATGAAGACAGCCAGCAACACTGAGGTTCTGTGATAAGAACCCTCTGGGCTGCCTCACCTCCTGCAGGTCAGGGACTGGGTACAGTTCTGATATCAAAGGTCTGGGACAGAATCCTGGTTCTGCTACCAACACACAGTTCCATTTTGGACCAACCTCCGGAACCCTCTCTAGCCTCACTTACAACGTCTCTGGCAGACGACCCACCCCCAGGGCTCACAGGAGGACAGGAACATGCAGAACGGCCTGTCCACTGTGGTCCCACACCACCTCGGGGCCTGGGCCGAGCCTCTGAGGTCTTGCAATAAAGTGTGAGGTGGTGTGAGGATTCCACATGTCTAAGGCTGGTCCCCAAACATCTAGTGGAAGCTGCCACATAAGGTCGTGTCTGTGCAACTTCAAACCTTGGGGGTTTTATAGAAGAAAAATTCTCACAGCAAAGATTGGTAACCTCCCCTGTGCCTCCTCAGGAATAAACCCCAACGTCCACGCAGCAGTGATACCCATGCATGATCGACGGCTGAGCCATGAGATATAATGCAAAGTGTTGCAAGGCACTTGAAAATTTACTTATGGGGGATAGTGCGGGCCCTTCTATTCTTCTTCCTCCCTGGTGACTAGAATGCTGAAATGACAGCTGGAGTTCAAGCAACCACTTTGTGCCATGAGGCAACACATGGAGACTGCAGGAGTCCTGGGCCCTGAACACTGTGAAAACCCCCACATCAGCTTCAGGCCACCTACCTCAGGACTGTTCAGATCCCAGAATCTGAAATCTTATTTAAGCTAGTTATTTCTGAGGGTTTTTAAAAAAAATATGCATGGTTAAACTTCCTATTAATTACTATGGTAACATCCCTTTTTAAAGTGCTCACTTTATTGATTTGAGTACTTGCTGAGACTAAAGAAGGGATCAAAGATGCTGTTTTCTGTTTGCCTCAGGCCTTGCCATCACCATATGGGGGATCTTGGCATTGACCAACAGGACACAAATTAAACGTGTGTGGGAGTGTCAGTGTGGGTGGGCTGGGGGGAGGGGTGTTACTGTTTGGGAAGGGGAACCAAGAGGGGGGTCCCAAAGAGAGGTCACAGGAAGAGGCTGCTGCTGAAAGGGGTGAGGGGCGCCTGAGGGGTGGTGAAGACTCCAGGCAGCTCCTAGAAGGGTGCCCAGACAGCTTTCTGAAGAGTAGCCTCATCATTAAATTATCTTACAACCTAGACTTTGGAAGAGAAATGCTGTTTGCTAAGAGAAAAGAAAGCATTTGCTAAAATAAAAAAAAATTAAAAAAAAACCTTTTGAACTTAAAAACCACTGATGCCATGCACCTCTGACAAAGTCAGAAGGGCTGAGAAAGCTGCCTAAAATTGTGCAGCAAGCCCTGGCCAGCTAGCTCAGTTGTTAGAGCATCCTTCCACCAAGGTTGTTGTTACACCTGCTACACCAATGTTGTAGGTTCGATCCCCGGTCAAAGCACATAGAAGAATCAACCAATGAATGCATCAGTAAGTGGAATAACAAATCAGTGTTCCCCTCCCCCTTCCTCTCTCTCTAAAATCAATAAATTAAAAAAGTTGTTTTAAATCATGCAGCAAGTGCTCTGTGCATCCAGGAGCAGAAGTTGCTCTCCTGGTCAGATGGGTCCCACCTTCCACACCTCGAAAGCCCCCACACTCTGCCCACACTGTCAACAGACGGAACACCTCCACGCTTTCCTCCCCAAGCAGGGTAAACCGGTCAACTGCAAAGACTTGGCAGTTCTCCCGGTCAGAGAGAACTGGGTGACGCTGGGTGAATGGAATGGAATGCCTGTACTTACTCACACGAGTAAGGCTTAACATGTGGGTGATCTAGCTCCACGCCCACCTCATCCTTCAATCTCGGTTTCATGCCCCACCCCGTGTCAATTTCATTTTAAAAACACAGCAACAACTGCCTGATTTCCGATGTAACATATTCCAGCCTACTGAGACGTGAAGTAAAATCTCTTCCAATTTAATTTTACAGCTCCTACTCCTTGCCTGGCAAGAAGAGACATTCGTCAGCATCTCATTCTAGCCAATCATGCCTTCAGTTACCTGGTACAGCCCTTCTAAGGAAAGTCAGTCAGAAGACAGCAGGCTGCCCACCTGTCCTTTCCTGCCACCAACCACTCCACATGGAGTTCCAGAAACAAACAGCCACATCTCGCCTGCCTTTCCCAACTCTCCTCTCCACATTGGAAAAGAAAACCGCCCTGCAGGAAAGCGGGTCTGGGAAACCCAGAAGCTCAACGTGACCCTGGGACGGTCCACAGGGCCACCTCTGCCCACTGCTGTGGTGGTGTGCGCCTGCCAGGGACATCTGATCAGACAGTGACGAGCAGAGGCGACACTCTCAGGCTGCACAACCCACCTGCCCCTCACTGACAGTCAAACGTCCACGCAGTGACCACAGGGCTCAGCGAGCTGGGAATGGTCGGTCTTACGTGCTTCCATCTTCCCAAGGGTGCTGAGCGCTCAGCAAATACTGGAATGCAACACATACCTCTAAGAATGCATCACAGCACATGTCGCCTGCCAGCTGTCCCAAGAACACGAATCAAACAGATCTACACTGCCAACCAGTCGTAATGACGTCAGCACACCTGGGCTGCACACCCACTGTACGCAGGTACCACCGTGCGCTCTGTACCTCGGCGCAGGCGCAGGGCCAGGCTCACCTCTTGTAGGCGGAGTGGTCGTTCTTCACGCTGCACTTCATGTTCTTCAGCTCGTCCAGCACCGCGAACATGTTGATGAACTTGCCCAGTGTGATCAGGTAGGCTTCGGACACGAAGTCCTTCCTCCGCTCCGCGTGGCACAGGCGCCTCACCTCCCCGCAGAAACGCTCGATGGCGTTTCTCTGAGAAGAGAAAGAGGGGCAGAAGAGCCGCTGTGAGTGAAGGGCCAGCTCCCTGCCCAGCTTCGAGCACTGTATCCAGACTCACTCAGAGAGCACCCACCCCGGTGAGCGCATGCGTAGTGACGGCGCAGGGGGAGAGACGCCACACACCTTTGCTCTCTGACAAGCATTGTGAATTTTGTACTTCACCAACTATGCCCCTGAAGTAAACGAATGTTGTGATTATTCCTGTCAAGTTACAGGACAAAATGCTGCAATGGAATGCCTTTAAAGCAGATGTTTAGCTTTCAGAGGTGAAGTGGGGGGGTCCTCTTTTTTTTAATCCCCGCCAGAGGCTATGTTTATTGATTTTACTTATTTATTTTTAAAAGATTTTATTTATTTTTAGAGAGGGAAGGGAGGGAGAAAGAGAGAGTGAGAGAAACATCAATGTGCGGTTGCTGGGGGCCGTGGCCTGCAACCCAGGCATGTGCCCTGATGGGAACTGAACCTGCAATGCTTTGGTTTGCAGCCTGCGCTCAATCCACTGAGCTACGCCAGCCGGGGCGATTTTATTTTTTTAAAAGATTTTATTTATTTATTTTTAGAGAGACAGGAAGGGAAGGAGAAAAAGGGGGAGAGAAACATCAATGTGTGGTTCCCTCTCATGGGACCCCTACTGGAGACCTGGCCTGCAACCCAGGCATGTGCCCTAACTGGGAATCGAACCACCAATACTTTGGTTCCCAGGCCCATGCTCAATCCACTGAGCTACACCAGCCAGGGCTATTTATTGATTTCAAAGAGAGAGGAAGGGGGGGGGGGGGGGCGGGGGGGGGGGGGGAAAGAGGGAGAGGGGAGAGAGAGGAACATCAATTGGTTGTCTCCCCTCTGTGCCCTGACCCCAGATCGAACCCGCAACCTAGGTATATGTCTTGACTGCATCAGAACCTGTGAACTTTGGGTGTACGGTACAATGCTCCAACCAACTGAGCCACTCAGCCAGGGCTTGACAACTTTTAAGATAAAACAAAAAGTCATCTCCTAAGTTTTATCTTCTGCCGTTGCTAAGGGAATCTATATTAAAAAAGTCACACATTTCCAAAGCACACCTTTTAAAGCCAGCAAGCCCACTCCCTGCAGCCCCTGTACCTAACCCAGGGGCAGAGGGAGCCAAGGCCAGGGTGAGGACCACCCGAGCGAGTGGTCAGGGTGTGGTTGAGGAAAAAAAAAGCACCTGAAACAGCCAATGGATCGAAAGTGCAAACTGGCAGAAAGATAGACAAACATACGCGGAACTGAAAAGGCAGAGTTCATGTAGTAAACACAAACTCGCTCTGAAGCAGGGAAGTGAAGCACAACGTAAGTGTTTATTCTCAGAGGGCCCACAAGACTTCAAACTGTCGAAGGCTCAGTTCCCTTTGCCTCAGAAGCTGCTGTGTTTGCTTTAATTTACATGCGCTTGACGCACTGAGTTCACCGTGACGCACTGAGTTCATCGTGACGGGGACACAGTGGCAGCATCCTCCGCCTCCGCATTAACCCCCTAGGATGATTTCGCTGTCATTTACCTGGAAGTACATGAAATTCATCAGTTTCGTGACCTCTGGCTCCAGGACCTCCACGGTTTTCTCATAAATTTCCACTCTATTAGGCTGCTCGTTACATTTCACCTAGGAATACAGAAGCACATAAAGAGGCTTCAACCCAGCTGGAAGGGGGGGGGGGGATGCCATTAGAGCTGGGCCCCTGACTGCTGAGGGGTAGATGATTCAGTGATTCAGGGGATGGTGTGGGGCGTGGTCTGGCTGGGTGGAACTGCCGGTGGGATATGGGTGTGGTCTGGCTGGGCTGGGGGGGGGGGGGGTGCTGGTGAGGTAGGGGCGTGGCCTGGCTGTAGAGATAGGGGCGTGGTCTGACTGGTGAGAGAAAGACTGGGTCTGGCTAGACTAGTGGTGTGGGAGGTGGTCTGGCTGGGCTGGTGAAATAGGGGCGTGGTCTGGTTGGGTAGGCTGGTGAGATAGGGGCGTGGTCTGACTCGTGAGAGAAGAACTGGGTCTGACTGGGTTAGTGGTGTGGGAGGTGGTCTGGCCGAGCAGAGCGAGCTGGCGAGATAGGGGCGTGGTCTGGCTGGACGGGGGACGGAACCTTCCGTACCTGAGGGATGGCCCGAGAGCAGCTCCTCCAGGTGTACAGCATGACAGCATACTCTTGGCCCTCTTCCAGCATCTCATTCTGCAAGGGGGTACACAGGGCAAATTTAAGGCAAGAAGAGGAACAATCCTAATAGAGGAGATGACAAATTGCTAGAATCTAGAGGTATGAACCATCCTGCCTCTCCCTTTCAGGGACAAGCACCAGTACTGGGTAAGAGATGGCTGTTCAGCAGCTGGTGACGCCGTGATGCAAGCCTGTGGCCTGGATGACCACCCGAAACACTCCCAGGCCTAACTGTGGGCTGGAGAGCGGTGTCAGCGACATGCAGGCACCACTGTGCAGGGCCCACACAGACACTGGCCACAGCTGCCACATCTGAGCTCCACTTGGCCCCAAACAACCCCAGGGCAAGGCAGGCCCGAAGTTGGGGACACGGGGCAGGGGCGGGGCGGTGCAGCTCAGATGCACGCGGTCACCACACACCCCACCAGGCTACAGACATCGTTCTGCTCCGGAGGAAGCCCGGCGCGGCTCTGTGGTCCCCAGCTCGGGGAGGAAACGCTAAGCAGTGTCCCCGCAGCACTGGGTGTCCAGGACGGGCGTCCGTAAGACAGCCACCGTCCTTAAAAAACCACCTTGGTGTCTACTGCTTTTGCATTGTCTCCTTGGCTAAAAAATGGTAAAAAATGCACAAATATTCTTGAGAATGTCAATTACAACTTGATAACGCTTTTGAGATACTTCACACTGTTCACAACCTTTGATCCAGTAACTTCACTCCTATAAATTTAGCCAAAAGCAATAAACTATGTTCTTAGAAATTTGTTCATGACAGCATTTTTCATTGTAAGAAACAAGGGAAATTACAGAAACATGCAAAAACTGTTAAAACTGTGGACATTTGCAAACTATTCATGAAATCATGAAAATACATAATTATAACAACGTACTTCTTTTACCCAAGTGGCGCGCATGCGTACACATATGAGACAGGGGGAGAAAACGGGCTTCCTAAAAATGCAGACAAAGGTGTTCTCTGGGCCACAGACACGAAATTTGCAGAAACAGCATGTACTGTTTTATCATAAGAAAACCAAAAGCTTTAAAAAAAGGGGGGGCATTCCATTCACTCTTCTTTCCCCTGGGCGGGGAGGAGTTGGGTACCCTATGAGGATGACGCCAGGAGACACTTGGATGCGCCATTCCCCAGACGAAAACAAAGACACGCGAACGGAATTACCATGCTAGAATGGACGGTCGCCTGTTCGATGTATCTTGCGATCCCGGTGACAAACGCATTTCTGTCTTCAAAGTTAGTGTTGAAATTGGGCTGGAAGCAAGAGAAAGAGCATCAGGTGGAGGTCGGTGCGGCAGGCGGCCGGCCCCAAGGGCGCCCAGCACCCACCTGGTAGAGCAGCGACGACGGCGGGGGCTCGATGCAGGGCTGCTGGTCGGGCAGAGGCAGCTCCTCCAGCAGATCCACGTTGGACAGCGCATCCTCCAGTGTCACCTGGGCCGCCATCCTGGCCTAGAACCAAATACAAAGCCTCCTGTGCTTCGTGGAAGGGCAGGGGCGCCCTGAGAATCCTTCCAGGGGTGGGGGAGCGGGGCCACCACTAGCCCAACCTCTTCTGAGAGCACGGGGGACAGCGAGGGAGTCGTGGCCAGTCCCCAGGTTCTGGCGCGTCTCCCACGGCTCGCTGGCAAGGGAGTCGCCGTGCAGCTAGCTCTGCTGGCCTCAAGTCATCACAGGGGCAGGCACAGGGGCCGCCTCGCAGGGTTTCACTTCCTGCCACCCTTCCCACCTTGGGGCCACTGTCCCTAGAGAGCTCTCTGGAAGGGCCCGACACCCCTCCCAGGGCCGGAAGAGGGAACACCCTTTGACACCACAGCTGCCCCACGGAGGCCAGCACAACCTTGGAGGCGGCAACAGGGTTTTCCACATGCAGACGCTCCCTGGTCCCTTGGTGGTTCCTCCGCGTAGGGTTATACGCTAGGGACTCCAAAAGGCCGTGGGGACCACTAAGGTGAAGGTCGGGGCTGAGGTGACACAGGGAGGGGCTGTTAGCAGAGCGCCACTTCGAGGCTGCATGGAGAAGCGCAAACACGTTGGTGAATGTCACCTAAACACGCGTGCCAGCTCCGGGGGGACGGCCCAGCACACTCCAGCCTGCCTCCTGCTGAATGCTGCTCGGACCGGGGATAGGATGCAGGGAGTAGCGCTAACCCTGGACGGACGAGACGCACCAACTCGCCAAACAGCTGACTCCCGACAGGACATGTGAGGCAGTCCCCACCCCCCGTGAGCCACTCCGGGCCACAACCTGTGTTCTGAGAAGGAAAGAGCAGCAGCGGCCAGATACGAACACTGAATGGAAGAGGCACCCGCCACTCCTCCCAGCGCAGGGCCCCAGAGAAGCAGCACATGCAGAGGTTCACCGCCCCTTGAGCTCCCCAAAGATCTCGGGGTGCTGGCCAGAGAAGCGAACAGGGAACGCCCAACGCCAGAAAACCCTGGCGCAGTGCGGAGAGGAAGAAGCTCCGAAGAGCCAGCCCACAAACGTGGGGCCCACCCCCGTGCTGCACACGTGTGGACCAGGTCCTCTCAGTCCCCCAGTCCCTGTGGCCACAGCCAGGTCCCAGAGGGCAGTGGGAGGCACGCACAGGACACCCCGATGGCGCTGCGGAGGCTCCAAGAACAGAACCCACACCGTCGCAGCCCACAGGGGCAGGAGAGAACCATAGTGTAAACAAAACCAGGTCGTTTGCCCTTAAAATTAAAAACCAGCATTCTCCAAGATTTAAACAACACCCAGGGGCTCATATCATAATATCTCAGGTGGCCAGTCACCAGCCAGGTTCATCAGAGCACAAACAGCCAGGATGCCGCCACTTCAGCGGGCAAAGAACAGCAGGTAGGATGAGTGTAGCTCCTATGTTACAATTACACACCAAACTTTAAAGCAACTCGGTAAGAACGCTCAGACAACGATAAAACCCTCAAGCTGAAAGGAAAAATTGAAAGTGAGCCAAAGAAGGTATCTATATAAGCCCTGGCTGGTGTAGCTCAGGGGATTGAGCACGGGCTTCGAACCAAAGCATCGCAGGTTCGATTCCCAGTCAGGGCACATACCTGGACTGCAGGCCACGGCCCCCCCAGCAACCACACACTGATGTTTCTCTCTCTCTCTTTCTCCCTCCCTTTCCTCTCTAAAAATAAATAAATCTTTAAAAAAAAAAAAGAAGATATCTATATAAAAACCTGAGTGGAAATTTTAGAAACCTTGAAAAGCGCCTTGGCAAGTGGAAGGGGTAAACAGAGAGAAGGTGAATAAACAAGGCTGAGTCATTCACAGCCAGCTAATAAACTGCCAGGTCTTATCCTCCCTAACCAAGGTCAGAGGAGCGAATGGTTCCCCGTTCCAGACCACACTGGGGGAGACGGGGCCCGGTCCCTGTCCTTCTGCGGTGACATTCTTTAAGGTGACACTGACCCAAGAATAGCCCAGACCCTGCTATGGGCTCATTTGGATGAATCAGCAAAATAAAGGCTGCAGCTGCAAAGCGGATGGAAATTCTCTTGAGCTCCTCCCTGGAGACCACCCCTAAAATTTCGGTCTTTAGAAAACACATACAAACCCTGAAGACAAAGGCCCCAGTGTCCCCTGAGCACACCCCCACCTCTCCCCCACGTCGTTCCGCAGGCGTGTATCTTAGCTTTCTTTCTCCTGAACTTGAAGAGTCTCCAGGAGACTTGCAACCAGGGGAGCAGCGGGCAGTGGCAGCTCGTCCTGGGCTCACCCTCTGAGCCCGTCTCCAAGGGCCCACCTTTTGCGTAACTTTCAGTTACCCAAAAATTATTGCGCCCAAATAATTTTAGGACTGTATAAATGTAACTACTCCGTAACAGTTAAGGAGTTGAAATTGCATTCCGCCCTTTGAAGGCAACTGCAAGGCTGATGTGGCCCCTGGTGAAAATGAGTTTGACACCCTTGCCCTAGAGCAACCACAAAAGAAAAAAAAAAAACAAAAACAAAACAGAAACCCATAAAAGCCATATAGCCCTAACTGGTGTGGCTCAGTGGACTGAGCACCGGTCCACGAACGATAGGGTCGCCGGTTCGATTCCCACTCAGGGCACATGCCTGGGTTGGAGGCCAGGTCCCCAATAGGAGGCATGCAAGAGGCAACCACACATTCATATTTCTCTCCATCTTTCTCCTTCCCCCCCTAAAAATAAATAATCTCTTTTTTTAAACAAGCAATGTAACTTATAAGATCATGCAGAAAAAAATTAAAATGAAATACTAAAAGTGTTCCAATAACTTACAAGAAGGTAGGAAAAGAAAACCGCAATGAGGAAATGAGGCTCCTCTCGCCACCATGTGAGGACACAGTCAGAAGGTGGTGTCTGCAACTCAGAAAAAGGGCTGTGATTGTGTCACCGATTCCAAAGCGGGGTTTCCCCCTCACCGCCAAGCAATTCTAAGACACCAGCTGGCTGTCCTACAGGTGACTCAATTCTAACACTATCCGCCTGAAAATAGTGTCAGATCTCACACGTTCAGGGCGCAGCCCCACAAGACTCCCTCCACCCCCATTTCAGGGACCAGACGCAAGTGACGGGTTGTTATCTGTCCTTCTGACAGACGGGCAATAGATCAGAGGTCCCCATGTCCCCCTCCTGGGGTTCAATGAATCTGCTAGAGAGGCTCGTAGAACTCAGAGAAACATTTTACTTATTTAACGATAGAGGACTCAAAAGAGTTGGAAAATTGTAGTTCCGGTAATAGCTAATAAGCTTAGGAATCAATGTATGTAAAAGGGTTTGTTCTAGGAACTGAGGTGTGACCCGCCCTGACTCCAGGAGACCCTAAGCAGTCCCACCTTTGTGCCTCGGGGGGGGGGGACTGCAAGCGGTTCAAGACGGCTGAGCCTTGTGCTCCAGGATGGGATGACCACCGCCCTGGACGAGAATCCTGCAGCTTTCTTAATCCAATGAACTTTTCCCAGATCCCTCACCTACACTTTGTTCTCCTTATGAAAAGGGCCATTTTAAAATGGAATTTAAGACAGTCTGTTAGGGTATGAACCTGCCATCTTCAGATCACAGTCTATCTGAATAAAGTGCCCATGGAGATTCAATCCCTGTCTCTGCTTATTGGGTTGGGTATGTGACAGGTAGCACAAATGCCGGTCTTTTCCAGTTTCACTGACAGATTATCAGGTTATTGTGCAGGATGTAACTCAGGAACAGCCCACTGGAATCGGTGCACAGCGGGTCTGGGGGAAGGACGCAGTCTCCATGGCCAGCAGGTGCTGCTCACTTTCCAACGCCCACATGCTCATCATCACGGAAACTCGCCAGTGAGCCTGCCCTTTGGGTTTACAGAGGGTTTTTGCTTAAGCAGCACTGAGTAAATCACTGGCCAATGGCAAAGGATTCACCTCCAGCCCCCTCCCCTCTGCAAGGTCAGGGGGTGGGACTGAAAGTTGAAAACGTCTTATCACAGGGTTGGGTCTCCTGGCAACCAGCCTCTAGTCACTTCATGAACATAACCTCCGGTGCGGTTTAAGAATATTAAGACACCTTTATTGCTCTTATCACTTAGGAAATTCCAAAGGTTATAGGAGCTCTCTAACAGAAACAATGAAGGTCAAATATATATTTCTTTTGTTTTAAGATTTTACTTATTTATTTTTAGAGAGAGGGGAAGGGAGAAAGAGAGGGAGAGACACATCAGTGTGTGGTTGCCTCTTGTACACCCCCCACTGGGAACCTGGCCTGCATCCCAGGCATGTGCCCTGCCTGGGAATCAAACCAGGGACCCTTTGAATTGCAGGCCAACACTCAATCCACAGAAGCACACCAGCCAGGGCCAAATATATATTTCTTTATTACAAATTTTTTATTTATTGATTTTAGAGAGAGAGAAACATCGATTTGTTGTTCCACTTGTTGATGTATCCATTGGTTGCTTTTTGTATGTGCCCTGACTGGGATTCGAACCCGCAACCTTGGCGTATCCAGGCCAACACTCTAACCAACTGAGATACCCAGCCAGGCCCAAATACATATGTCTTAATACAAAATCACGGTATCACAGGCCCTCACCAGAACCTGACCTTGCTGGCGCCCTGGCACACTCCGATCTCAGACTTTTAAGTTTCCAGAACTGAAAAATAAAATTCTATTGTGTATAAGCCAAGGGGACGGGGCATCGAATGGGAATCAAATAATCAAATGATTTGTAGAAGTAAATGCAAACACACCCTCGTCTAAACACCTACTGAAAAGGTTAAAAAACAAAACAAAACAACCAAAAACCCTGAGCCAACTACAGTCCTGCGCTGCTTGTCGGTACGCTGAGAAGTATCACGACACAGGTTTGTCATTGTGTGAACATCACAGAGGGCACGTACACAAACCTAGATGGCGCAGCCCACAACATACCTCGACCATGTGGCAGGCAGAACAGCTGGTCTGTCGACACCAGTGTCCCCAGAAACACCTGCGTAATGCATTGTGCTACTACATTCCAATGTCACTGCGGTGACCGGAACTTTTCGGCTCCGTTCCAGTTTTATGGGACCACTGTCGTATATGGGGTCTGTCATTGACAGAAACATTGCTATGTGGTGTGTGACTGTGCATGACAGTGACAAGCAACACACTTCCAATATAATGATGCAGATAGGTTGGAAGTAAAAGGCTACAAGAGGCACCACGCAAGTCAAAGGGAAGCTGCAGTGGCTGGGTGAACATAAGCCCCAGAGCAAGGAAGTTATGGCACACAGCTCGATAACAGCGGGTCACTCACCAGGGAGACAGAACAACGCTGAACGTGGCTGCATCTAACCAGAGAGGTTCACGCAACGCCAAGCAGACACAGAGAACAGAAAGAAGGAAATCGAGGGAGCAGCCCTGGCTGCGGTGGCTCAGTGGATTGAGTGTCAGCCTTTCTGAACCAAAGGGTCGCTGGTTGGATTCCCAGTCAGGGCACCAGGTCAGATCCCCAGTAGGGGACGAGGGGGAGGCAACCACACATGGATGTTTCTCTCCCTCTTTCTCCCTCCCTTTCCCTCTGTCTAAAATACACAAATAGCCCTGGCTGGCATAGCTCAGTGGATTGAGCGCGGGCTTTGAACCAAAGCATCACAGGTTCCATTCCCAGTCAGGGCACATGCCTGGGCTGCAGGCCACAGCCCCCATCAACCGCACATTGATTCTCTCTCTCTCTCTCTCTCCCCCCTCCCTTCCCTCTCTAAAAATAAATAAAATCTTTTTAAAAAAATACACAAATAGTCTACGGCCATACCACCCTGAACGCGCCCAATCTCGGAAGCTAAAATAAATACATAAAATGAAGAAATCACAGGAGCAGGGGGAGACTGCGACAATTCCCTGAGGTGACCCCACAGGAACCCAGGAACTGAACCCAATGGGACCACGTGGCCATGCCCTGGCATTTAGAGCGAACTCCTCCTGACAACAGCAGAACCGGTGGGCGTGTTTCTAATTTAAAATGTAGCAGAGAGTTTCCAAGTCCCCGGCGTTTCTGCAAACAAGGAAGGCAGCCTTTTTTCTTTCATCTCCAACTTCCCTCTGTCAGCACAACTTCCTGTTCCACCAGCTCAACAAAGGGAAGGCCAGGGTAGTCAGAGTGCAGGGCAGAAGGGGGGTGGGGGGGCACTGGGCCCCCAGCTGAGCCAGCACAGGGAGCCCCAGTAGCGCTCATTCAGGGCACCTCAAGGCTGGTGGCCTCCCCGGGGGGCAGGCAGCAGGGGATGCACCTGCTGCAGGTGAGGGGCCTCCTGCGGCTCCAGCCCTGAGTCCCGCATTCAGCCTTTTCCACAGCCCAAGCCCAGGCTCTGTCTGTCAGGGATGGCCTGGGGGTTCATGCACTGCCTCTGTCCCCGCCAGTCCCCACTGATCAATGAGAAAACAGGACTGATCAATGAGAAAACAGGTAGGACCAAGCACCTGGGCCCACATGACCCTGGCCTCACGCCCAGAGCCTCCTCCCTCTCCCTTTTCAGCCCAGGAGAGGCGGAAAGCGGAAGCTGCTGTAAGGCTCCATGAGGTGTCCCATCCAAGGGAAGATGTCACTTATTTATTTTTACAGAGAGGGGAAGGGAAGGAGAAAGAGGAGAGGTCTCATCTGCATCTGCCCCTGCACTAGGGACCTGGCCTGCAACCCAGGCATGTGCCCTGACTGGGAATTGAACCGGCACCCCTTTGGTTTGCAGGCCCACGCTCAGTCCACTGAGCTACACGAGCCAGGTCCACTCAACTTATTTTAAATCAGTGTTTAAGGACATTTTTCTTTGTGTAAAACTAGAGATAGTTATGTGGTATATACACACAATTAAATAGTATTCGGCCTTAAATAGGAAGGCAATTCTGGCGCGAGCTACAACATGGAGGAACTCGGAGCACATGACGCGGAGTGATACAAGCCAGTCACAAAAGCGCACATACAGCTGACCCTCGGAGAACGCAGGTTTGGACTGCACGGGTCCACTGACACGCGGAAGGCCGATTTAAGTTATACTCAGGTTTGCAACTGTGTGTGGGGGGGTCAGCACCCGTGAACCCTGCTTTGTTCAAGTGCCGATTGTACCATAAGACTCTGCTAATAAGGCACCCGGAGTAGTTAATTCACAGAGAGCAAGTAGTATAATGGCTGCCAGGATTGGGAGGTGGGAATGGGGAGTTAGTACTTACTTTTCTTTAAAGATTGGATTTATCTATTTTTAGAGAGAGGTGAAGGGAGCGGAGGGAGACAGGGAGAGAAGCAGCAATGTGGAAGAGAAACATCTACTGGTTGCCTCTCACGCGCTCCCTACCGGGGACTGGGAATCAAACCAAAAGCCGTTCAGTTCTCTGGATGACGCCCAAACCACGGGTCAGGCCGCGGGAGTTAGTGCTTAATTGGCACAGAGTTCCCGCCTGGGAAGACGGGAAACGATCTGGAGGCAACGGTGGCACAGGGATTCTCTCCTTTTTTCTTTTAAAGATTTTACTTATTTATTTTTAGATAGAGGGGAAGGGAAGGAGAGAGGAAGAGAAACACCAATGTGTGGTTGTCTCTAGCGCGCCCCCTACTGGGGACCTGGACTGCTGCCCTGACTGGGAATCGAACAGGTGACTCTTTGGTTTGCAGTCTGGCACTCAATTCACTGAGCCACACCAGCCAGGGCAGGGGGCCTCTTCTGATTCCGCCTGGAGCAGACACACCTGTCCTGCATCCAGGACCCAGGCTCAACTCTCTTCAGGTGAGGTCTTCGAAATCTGGCTGGCATGCCACCCTAGGCAGAGTCCCCTCTCCCTCTGTGACACGCTCCATGGCACCAAGTGCATGAATCTCGCTCTACATGGGGCCAGCGGCCCAGACAATGCTGGTGCGGCTCCCAAGCAGAGCCAGCTGGGGCGGCCCTTCCTTCACCCCACACCTGCACCTGACATCTAAGTGATCACAGCTGGCGCCCAAACATGGCGCTCCACACACCTCAGGTGGCTAACACAGGTGAGCATCGGGAGACTGCAGGGGACAAGCGAGGCATCAAGCAGCCACAGGAACACAGGAGGCGGGGCTCCCAGCACAGACCAGAAGCCTCCTAGCCGCCCACCAGAGGGGCAGTGCCCACCTGGCATGTTGGCCCCCTGTCCCCCGCTGTGACCTCCTCTCTCCCTCATGTGGCCCCGCCTTCCCTCAGCCCCAGACCCCTGCTGACAACTCACCAGGTCATCCTCACGCCGCCCTCAGGGTGCAGCTGTCACTGACGGATGAGCAGAGCGAGGCTCAGAGGCCCCATAGCCACTGAGCAGGACAAAGCCACAGACACCAGGGCCGGGCACTTCGTCCATGCTGGTCCAGGGCAGAGGTGAACAAAGCCGTCAGCAAAGTGACTTACCAGGGGCAGGAGTCAGTGTTAGGAAGCCAGCCTTGGCCAGAGGGGCAGGGGACAGGCAGGGGGAGCCCAAACCCCTGCCAGAGCCACCCAGGGCGGGGGTGGGCGGTGGCTACCGTAAGGGTCCTAGGGAAAAGGAAGGATGATTTCTGTAAAACGTAAAGGTCATCACACACGTCTACACAAAGAAACGTTAATAACAGGACTTTCTTATTTTTAATAATATGACTTGATTGTTTTCCGTTTCTGGGCAGCATGAGGTAGGTGGGAGGGAAGAAAGGCACGTCTCTCCTTTGCCACAAGTTCAGTTTAAAGGACAGGGAGTCCCTTATGACTCAACAGTCTCAAAAAAGACAAAAGAACCATCAACGAAAAGACAGCCCACTGAATGGGAGAAGATATTTGCAAAAGACACCTCGGAGGATAAGGGGTTAACACCCAAAAGGTATAAGGAATTCAAGCAACTTAATACAGAAAAAAACAAACAATTCTTATTTAAAAATCAGCAGAGGACTGGAGATACTTCTCCAAAGAGGACATACCATGGCCAATAGACCTATGAAAGGATGTTCAATGTCACTCATTATCAGAGAGACAAATTAAAACCACACTGAGATATGACCTCATGCCGGTCTGAATGGCCGGCACCAATAAATCCACAAACAGCAAGTGCTGGCAAGACTGTGGAGAAAGGGGAACCCCTGTGCACTGCTGATGGGAATGCAGACTGGTGCAGCCACTGTGGGAACCAGAATGGAAGGTCCTCGAAAAAATTAAAAATGCAGCTGCCTTAGGGCTGAGCAATTCCGCTTCTGGGTATTTACCCCCCCAAAAAACAAAACACTAATTTGAAAAGATGCACGCACACCTATGTTCACTGCAGTATTATTTACAATCGCCAAAATGCAGAAGCAATGCAAGTGCCCATGAACAGACGAGTGGATGAAAAAGTGGAGATACATTTAAACAATGGAATATTACTCAGTCATAAAAAAAAAAAAGAAAAGAAAAGAAAAGAAAAGAAAAGAAAAGAAAAGAAAAGAAAGGCTCTGGCTGGAGTGGCTCAGTGAATTAAGTGCCAGACTGTGAACCAAAGGGTCGCTGGTTCAATTCCCAGTCAGGGCACATATTTGGGTTCTGGACCAGGTGCCCAGTAGGGGCCTCATGAGAAGTGTCCACACATTGATGTTTCTCTCCCTCTCTCTCCCTCCCTTCCCCTCTGTCTAAAATAAATAAAATCTTTTTTTTTAAAAAATGCAATAATATAGATAGACCCAGAGGGTATTGTGCTAAGTGAAGTAAGTCAGACAGAGAGAGACAAATACCCTATGATTTCACTTATATCTGGAATTGTTAAAAATCAAAGTGAACAAATGAAGTGAAACAAAAACAGACTCATAGAGACAGAATAAACTCCTGGTTGTCAGAGGGGAGGGGGAAAAAGAGGAGGGGAGGGAGGGGATGGGAGGGAGGGGAGGGAAGGGAGGGGGATTATAGTCAATAATGGTGTGGCAACTTTGCATGGTGACAGGTGGGACCAGACTTAGTGTGGCGATCACATGGGAAGGGATATCAATGTGGAATCACCATGTTGTATACCTGAAACTAATATAATACTGTACATCAACTATAAAGTTTGTTAAAAGAAAGAAAAAAGGAACACTTAGCTGCAAAGAATTTTTAGACATTAAAGCAGCAGACTGGCCCTGGCTGGCGTAGCTCAGTGGATTGAGCTCGGGCTGCAAACCAAAGTGTTGCAGGTTCGATTCCCAGTCAGGGCACATGCCTGGGTTGCAGGCCACGGCCCCCAGCAACCACACATTGATGTTTCTGTTTCTCTCTCTCTCTCTCTCTCTCTCTCTCTCTCTCTCTCTCTCTCTCTCTCCCCCTCCCTTCCCTCTCTCTCTCTCTCAAAAAAAAAAAAGCAGACTGATTTTCTACTCAGAACACGGGTTGTGCCAAGAGATTAAAAGCATAAGAAAACAGCCCTGGCTGGTATGGCTCAGTGGACTGAGTGCTGGCCTGAGAACCAAAGGGTCTCCAGTTCGATTCCCAGTCAGGGCACATGCCTAGGTTTCGGGCCAGGTGCCCAGTAGTGCGCACACTAGAGGCAATCACACATTGATGTTTCCCTCCCTCTTTTCTCTCCCCCTTCCCTTCTCTCTAAAAATAAATAAAAATCCTAAATCCAATAGGTCTCACACACCCACAAAGGAACTCAGCACATAGTTTCACAAAATCTATAACTTTTATGAAGGAAAACTCCTAATAGAGAAATTGCTGTCCATGAAAACAGAAGTGAAATTAGAACTGTGCTAAGTACAGCCACATTAATAAATATTAAGCTTCCCAGGGCTGGGAACCAGATGGGGAGTTGAGATGGGGGATGTGTGTGAGTTGGGAGTGGAAGCTAACCCAGCCTATAAACAGATTAAAAGCTGACCCCCCCAAGGCCTGGCTGTATAGCTCAGTTGGTTAAAGCACTGTCCTAATACACCAAGGTTGTGAGCTCGATCTCGAGGGTCAGGGCACACACAAGAATCAACCAGTGAATTCATCAATAAGTGAAACGAACTGATGTTTCTCTCTTCTTCTCTCCTTCTCTCTCTCTCTCCTTCCCCCCCTTTTCCTGTAAAAACTGACCCAAGTCCCTCCCTCAGTGTCTGCAGTAGCATCTGGATGCCCAGAGGAAGGACCAGAAGGGCCCAGGCCCAGAGACACCAACCCAGAGGCCAGGAGCTAGCCCAGCTCAGGCAGACAGGGCAGGGCAGAGGGAGGCAGCCCGGGGCAGAGTCCAGCACAGACTCGGCCTAGAGCCCCCCTCTGGGGGTATGAGCCAGGAGCAGAACCAGTGTCAGACACAAGGCAGGGGAGGGAGCCCCACCCAGGCACCTTGTTTTAAATAGAAACTGCCAGGGCAGCTCCACATCAAGGTTACAAAATGCGATGAAACCAAGTTTCTGCAGGAAAATGCAGAACTGACGCTTTGATGTGCATCCACACGTCCAGCCAGCCTGTGGCGGAGCCCTGCGCATGCGTCGCTGTCCCTCTGCCCCAAACCACTGCGTCCTGCTCCTTTTGCTGGAAACAGGGTCTTCACAGCAATCCCAAACTTGTGTTTTTTTGTTTTATAACTCCACTGCATAACCAAACAACAGCAAACTACGGAGTGCTTCTAACACACTCAAGACATCTGCCAATTTTCTTCCTCTTCTTTATGCAAATAATGGTGCTTCTCAGAAAAGCAGAAACATCCGCTATTTTTGTGCAATCTATTTACATGTACAATAAATCCTCTCTGGAAGAAATGCATACTTTACCAAACTGTGTCTTTCTCCCCCACATTTTAACACACTGCGTTTTTCTGTGTCGCCAGCCAGCAAGGACTGCAGCTTGTCACCCAGATTAAGTGTGGCGGGCAGGGCAACCAGGGCTGCTAGAAACTAGGGAAAAAGTTCCTAATTAAAAAAACAAACATCGCCCTGGCCAGGTAGCTCAGTCGGTTAGAGCATCCTCCAGATATGCCAAAGTTGTGGATTCAATCCCGTCATGGCACATACAAGCAAGCAAGCAATAAATGCATCAATAAGTGGGACAAAACTTCAATTTTCCTCCTCTCTCCCCCCCCCCCCGTCTTCCTGTCTCTCTCTCAAAAAAAAGTCAATTAAAAAAGAAAGATGAATACACACGGTCACATTTGCTCCAAGTGCTGTTTGGACAGGTGCACACTAGTCCTTTGAACAAAGAGACTACAGGATTTGTGTCCCATCTCCTGAGGCTGTTTACAGGGTCTCTTATTGTGAACCGTGAGGAAAGTTCTCGCACAATGAATTCTCAAGGGCAGGGTCAGCACCCTTTTCCTGTGAAGGGCCGGAAGTTGGACATGTAAGAGGGCACTCTGTTCTTAGAAAACACACACCGAGGTGTTTAAGTGACCTCGAGCGAGCCTCAAAGTGATGGGAAAAAAGTGCTGTCCCTGTGCTCTCTGTACTATTTTTATTTCTGCATGGTTTGTGTGTTTGAAATCATTTAAAAATAGCCACCATGGAATATCCCCCTAAAAGAAAGGAAGTGAAAAGGCTCGAGCCAGACTTGTCATGAGGCCCTGAATGGCGGTGTGCTCCAGGGATTCCTCACTGATATGCGGGTTATTACACCTGCACCCGCTCCACAGGTGAACCACATCTCCTCGACCAGAGCGCTCTCCCTGGAAATCCCTGTGTTTGCCTGGAGGGAGGTGTTGCTTCCCACAGGCCGCATTCGGAGCTGAGCCCTTCCCGGACCCTACGAGGGTCCTGGCCTCTATCCTGTTCTGGCTGCTGGGTGCCCCACGCACTGAGTTTCTAGAGAGCAGCCCAGCTGCCGCCCATCCCAGGCCACACCCTGAGCGCTAGGCCGCACCCCCAGGGCTCCGGACCACACCCCCAGTGCTCCAAGCCACGCCCCATGGCTGAAGCCACGCCCCCAGTGCTCCGGGCCACAGGTCCACAGGCATTGATTGCTACAGTCTGGTTTAAAAAATACGCACTGCAAATATTTAGCTTCAATTACCAAAGAATTTTACACTTCCCAGATATCGAATCTAAAAGAAAGTGGTTTATGGCAAATAGGGACAGATCTTAAAAGTGTCACATCACTTCCACTCTGGCCCCGGAAAAAGCAGTTGCACATCTTGTGTGCGCGCGCACAGTTGGATCTGTGCTACAGCGTTTATGGATGAGACAAAGGGCGACATTTGGAGCTTGCTCCATATGGACCCAGATCCCTACGGAGGGTCCGACCCACACTGTTTTTGGTGCCTGTGCCATCTTGGCATTGCCCACAATGAGCAGTTTTTTAATATATTCATATACATGTATATACACACACGCATATACATATGTGAACATATAAACATACAAGGTGGGGCAAAAGTAGGTTTACAGTTGTTTGCATGGAAAATAATACGATGATTAATAATAATGCAAGAATAAACTGTGTTGCGTGCTCACAGCTGTAAACCTAAGCTGCCCCACCCTGTAAGATTCTGGCTGAGCTCCGCTGTGCAGTCTCACTCCCCGGACTCTGCCTACAGACCTGAGGGGCCCGGAACCAGGCAGGTGGCCTGGCCTGGTGTGGCAGCCACTCCCACCTACTTAAAACTCTTAAGTTCCTCCCTGCCTAGTTTTTTTTTCTTCCTTTTTATTGATTGATTTGATGATTTGAGAGAGACAGAGAGAAACACTGATTTGGTGCTCCACTTATTCATGCACTCACTGGTTGTTTCTTGTATGTGCCCTGACTGGGGATCGAACCCACAACCTTGGGTATTGGAACAGTGTTCTAACCTGGCCAAGGCTCCCTACTTAGTTTTAATTGACTATATTTTCCCCCCTGCGGTAATTAAAAAGTACCGTATTTTGCTGTGCATAATGCACACTTTTTTGCCCAAATTTTTAAGGGAAAAATAAGGTTGCGCATTATACATGGGTAGTACTAATTCTGTACCTATATAAAGTTTTAATTCCTTTATTAATGCTTAAGTATTAAAAGTGTAACTCAAGAACAATAATGATACCCATATGCAAAATAATACCCTGGAAGACAATGATCGGTTTTGTTTCTAAATATAAATGAATGAATGAATGAATGAATGAATAATTGGGTTTAAAAATTAACAGGAAAGATTTTTTTCCTGAAAGTCTGGGCCAAAAACCCTGGGTGCACAGCAAAATATGGCATTCCAGAAGTGAGAGTTGTTTTGCAAACAGGCAGTTTTCCAGGCTGCTACAAAGCCGACAAAATGAGCTCTTTATTCAAAGAAACATAAATTCCTGAGAGTGGGCTCCTCCCACCAGCACCCCCAGGGTCCCCGCAGAGCTCAGGTGCCAGCTGGCCGCAGCCAAACAGTTTACTGCAGAAAAGCACCCTAGGAGGCTGAGCGCAAATGCCAACTCTCAGCCCTCACCCCGACTCTGGGGGGCTGGGGAGCTCTGGGCACCCACTCAACACACACACTCGATTCTGAGGTAGGCGTCTGCGGCCCACACTTGGAAAAACTCGACAGTGGTCTCCAACCGTTGTGGAAGGCACCCTCAAATCCTTTGAAAGGATGGAAGAAAACACCCACCAACAGTATTTTTCCCTAAAACGGATGAGGAATGAAGCCTCGCTGACAGCTAACACCTGGCCCGTGGCCGGAGTCCTCAAGCAGCAGGAGCCCACAGCCCTGAGGGCCAGCGGAGGGGGCTGAGGAACCCTAACGACCACACGGAGTCTGAACTAAGTGAACTGGAGGGCTGAACTGTCCCCCACCACAAATCCATGCACGGAAGCCCTAACACCCAGGACCCCAGACTGCGACTGTATGAGATGTGCTTCTACAGACGTGATGAGAGTAACATGAAGTGGTTGGGTGGCCTGAATACAGTACAGCAGGTGTCCTTCTAAGAAGACACGTTAGAGCCCTGGCTGGCGTAGCTCAGTGGATTGAGCGGAGGCTGCAAAGCAAAGTGTAGCAGGTTCGATTCCAAGTCAGGACACATGCCTGGGTTGCAGGCCACAGTCCCCAGCAACCGCACATTGATGTTTCTCTCTCTCTTTCTCCCTCCCTTCCCTCTCTAAAAATAAATAAATCTTTAAAAAAAAATGTAAAAAAAAAAGTCCCGTATATCATGAACCCATCTTTAACAAAGGACAAACACAATTAAGTGGAAGAAAGATTTTTCAGCTAATAATACTGGAGCATTAGGGTATCCTAGACAAAAATAAACAAAAAAAATAAAATAATAAAATAAAAATAAAAAAGAAGACACGTTAGGACAGAGACAGGCACGCAGAGAGCAACGGCCACGTGGCGCCACAGCAGGCAGGCAGCCGTCTCAAGCCAAGCAGAGCTGCCTGAGGTGGAGCCACTCCTGTGACCACCTTGACCTTGGACTTCCAGCCTCCACAACTGAGAGAAGACCAACTCCCAGCTCGTGGTACCTTGACACAAAAGCCGGAGAAGACTAATAGGCAAACCCTCTGGGAAGGTGTGGTCCTGGGAGGGAGGAACCAGGAGAGTCGGCAGCCCCAGGCCCGACAACAGTTTACTGCCAGCTCCTCCAGGGTGCGGGCGGGGAGCTTTCAGAGCCGCCGCGACCACCAGGCAGACGCGCTGCCCCCTCCACCTCGGTTACATCCTTCTCAAATACTAGTAATATCTGCTATCGACGGCGTAGGCTTTACAATCGCCCAACGTGCTCAGACAGGCACTGTCTATATTCGTAAACAATTCACCGCTGGGGCTCACGCTCAGAACGGCATGAGGGATGGAGTGACCAGCTGAAAACGACTGTGCTCACAAAATTAACAACAACAAAAACGGATAAAAGACGAAAGGAGAGATGATGAAAAATAGGTATAATGCTTTTAAACTTTCCAAGCAGCCTGGGCTACTTGGAAGCATTAACTTGGGCACGAGGATGGGGACAAGGGGCAAAGGGCCACTGCTCCCCTGGCATCCCTTCCTGGGAGCCTCTGGGGCAAAAGGCCTGCCATCCGCAGGAAGCCCACCAGCTCCAAAGCTGGGAGAGCCTGCAGGGGCGGGAAGATGGGCCGGACAGGTCGGAGCTGCACCTGGCCAGCTGAGCGACGGAGGCCAGGTGGGGGCTGAACTGTCCCCCACCCCAAATACATGCACTGAAGCCCTAACGCTCAGGACCCCAGACTGCGACTTGGCCTTCAGGCCTGAGTGTCCCCTCCGGTGGCTAAGGGACAATGATAATGGGACCTCCTGGAGAGCCGATCAGCTCCCCGATCACTACGTGAAAGCACCACGATCCTGAAACACTGGGTTCTGAGGCCCCTGAAATGCCCCACAGAGGCTCACTTTGCAGGACCGGCCCTAATGTGTGCCTGCGTACAAAGGAGGGATTCACAGGGCGCCTGGGCCTCTCACACCACATCTGCAGAACAGGCAGGCATGCGACTGCGACACACCTCCAGAGGCCCCCAGAGCCTGGAGGGCGGGCCACCTGCACCGGGTCTGTGGCTGAGTCACACTCTCAAGGGGCCTGACATCTTTCAGCCTGCAGAGGCCCTGAGACAGAAGCTGGGCAGCTGAGAGCTCCAGAAGCTTCCGCAGAGCCCGCCCAGAGTCACTGCCTCTGCTCTAAGTCCACAACCTGTGACTGCCACACAGTGAGCCACTGAAAACGTGGCATAGGGTCACACAGGACAGGCAGTCATGTCTGCCGTGGCGGTCACCCGGGACCCCGGCCATCCGAGGTGTCCCCCAATGCGCCTACCCCACTCCCCGCTGGCATATCTGTGGCCGTTTGCAGATGCTAAGGGGCTCGCAGCCTCTCACGTGCAGGTCTGACAGTGACTCATGGGGCAGTGTGGGGTCCCCCTTCCTGGTGGGGGCAGGGGGGACAGTGTAGACCTGCCCTGGGCTGAGCTGGTAGCTCTGAAGGGTGGGGCTTACCCTGCAGTGCACACTCCCAGTCTTCATTGGAGGAGGCAGTTACCGAAAATGCAAATTATTAAAAACAAAATGAAGCCCTGGCTCCCTGGCTCAGTTACTGGAGCATCATCCTGTGAGCCAGAAGGTTGCAGGTTCGATCCCCGGTTGGGGCGCATATGTGAGGCAGCGATCAATGTCTCTCCCTCCCTTCCTCTCTCTCTAAAAATAGGTGAACATGCCCTCAGGTGTTTTGTTTTGTTTTGTTTTCAAAAGCACAAAATAAAAATTCCCCCCAATGGTGGTTAAGTTTATGTATCAACTTGGCTGTATTATGGCATGTCCAGGTTCTGGTCAAAGACCAGCCTAGATGTTGCTGTGAAGGTACTTTTTGGACGTGATTAACATTTATATCAGCAGACTTTAAGAAAAACAGATCACCCTTCATAATGGGGGTGGGCCTCGATTAATCAGTTGAAGGTCTTAGAGAAAACATACTGAGGGCCTTACAAAGAGGAAGGAATTCTGCCTTCAGATGCCTTTGGACCCAAGCTGCATATTCAAATCATCCTTGGACCCTGGCCGAGTGGCTCAGTTGGTTGGAGCCCAGTCCTATACACCAAAAGGCCACAGGCTTGATTCCTGGTCAGGGCACATACTAAGGTTGCAAGTTCAATCCCTAGTGGGGGCATACCAATGAATGTTTCTCTCTCACATCAATGTTTTTTTCTTTTCCTGTCTCTCGAAAATTAGTAAATGTATTTTTTAATTAAAAAAAAAAAAACCCTCCCTGGATACTCTAAATTCAGACTTGCCAGACTTCAAAGTCACATAAACCAATTTCCTAAAATAAATCTATCTACCTATACATATATACATGCACATCCCATTGGTTCTGTTTCTCTGTAGACTCCTGACTAACACACACCCAACCCGTAACCTAGCAAAGACAAAAACACAATCTGTGAGTGTAAAACCTACCAGTGTGGTCTCCAGAGTCTGTGGAGTCACGGTGTATGGGCACCAAGTCTGCTTGATTGAACCCACTTAGTTACAGGTGTGCCTCCTTTTACAGCACCTCGCCTGATTGCACATCACAGAATCACATTTTCGTTCTTTTTTTTTTTTTTCAAATTAAAAGTGTGTGGCAATGCTGCATCTGGCAATCATTTTTCCAACAGCATTTGTTCATTTCATGTCTGTGTCACATTGTGGTAATTCTCACAATGTTTCACATTTCTTTTTAAATTTTTTTTAATTTATTAATTTTTTTTTGAGAAAGACAGAGAGAGAGAGGAAGACAGAGAAACATTGATTTGTTGTTACACTTATTGATGCATTCATTGGTTCTTATACGTGCCCTGACCAGGGATTGAACCCATAACCCTGGCATACCGGGACAATACTGCAACCACCTGAGCCACCTGGCCGGGGCTCAGACTTTTAAATTATTATCTTTGTCATGGTGACCTGTGATCAGCGATTTTGATGTTACCGCTCTGTTTGGGATCAACACAAAGCGTGCCCATGTAAGACAACAAACTTAACTGATAAATAATGTGTTTCACTAGGCCAGTGACTGGCCTTTCCCTCCCTCTTCCCTAGGACACAACAATAATGAGATTAGGACAATTAATAACCCTGCACTGGGCCTAGCTGATGTGATTCAGTGGACTGAATGTTGGCTTGCATATCAAGAGGTTGCTGGTTCGATTCCCAGTCAGGCCACATGACTAGGTTGCAGGCTAGGTCCCCAGTAGGGGACGAGAAAGAAGCAACCACACATTGATGTTTCTCTCCCTCTCTTTCTCCCTCCCTTCCCCTCTCTCTAAAAGATAAATAATAAAATAAAATCTTAAAAAAGCCAGCGCTCACTTACCATTCCAAAAATCCTCAAGCCCTTAAGAATTATGCTAAATGGTGCTAAGTTCAGCAGCACATGTACCAAAATTGGAACCACCCAGAGAAGATTAGCGTGGACCCTGAGCAAGGATGACATGCAAATTCATGAAGCCTATTTTTTTTTTTTTTGGTTTATTTATTTGTAGAGAGAGGGGGAGGGAGGGAGAAACAGAGGGAGAGAAACATCCTTGTGTGGTTACCTCTTGCACGCCCCCTATTGGGAACCTGGCCTGCGACCCAGGCATATGTCCTGACTGGGAATCGAACCGGCAACCATTTGGTTCACAGGCCGGTTCCTGTGAACCAAATGTGCTCAATCTACTAAGCTACACCAGCCAGGACTTGAAGCATTCTTTTTTTTTTCTTTTTTAACTATCTAACTCTACTCCGCCTACGTACACTCTGTAAATGAACAACAAAGCCAGATGGCAGCTCATGTTTGCAATGTGGTTTAATAAATATTTTAAGCCCACTGTTGAGACCTACCACTCAGGAAAATGTTCTTTTCAAAATATTACTTCTCACTGATAAAGCACCTCGTCCTGGCAAGAACTCCGATGGAGACGTGTTAACACAACGAGGTTAATAATATTTTCATGCTGCTACCACAGCATCTACTCTGCAGCCCAGGGATCAAGGGGTAGTTTTGACTTTCAAGTCTTGCTATGGAAGAAATACATTTTGTAAGGCTGTAGCTGCATATCTGGGCAAAGTGAATTGAGAACCTTCTGGAAAGAAGTCACCATTCTAGATGCCATTATAAACATGCATATGCCCTCACTGCTGTGGCTCAGTGGGTTGGGCACATCATCCTGCAAACTGAAAAGTCACCAGCTCAATTTCCAGTCAGGGCACATGCCTGGGTTACAGGTTCAGTCCCCAGTTGGGCTCGTGCAAGAGGCAACCAATCGATGTTTCTCTCTTACATCGGTGTTTCTGTCCCTCCCTTTATCCCTCCCTTTCCCTTTCTCTAAAAATAAATAAAAATTTCTAAAAAATAAAAACATGAGGCCTGGCTGGTGTAGCTCAGTGGATTGAGCGCGGGTTGCAAACCAGGCATCGCAGGTTCGATTCCCAGTCAGGGCACATGCCTGGGTTGCAGGCCACGGCCCCCAGCAACCGCACATTCATGTTTCTCTCTCTCTCTCTCCCTCCCTCCCTCCCTTCCCTCTCTAAAACAAATAAATAAATAAAATCTTTTTTTAAAAAATGCATAATTCATGGGAAGCGGCCAAGCTGTCAACACCAACAGGCATCTGGAAGAGTGGATTCCAGCCCTCATGGAGGACTTTGAGGGTGGAAGACTTCTGGGGAGGAAGCAGCTGCCCCTGTGGCAGAAACAGCTTTCCAGCTAGAAGTGGAGTGTGCATTGCTGCAACCTCATGGTAATTAATGCATGAGGAGCAGCTTCTTCTGGATGAGCAGAGAGACCTACTGGTTAAGATGGAATCTACTGTGATGACTAAGCTGTGAAAATGAGTGAAATATCAACAGATTTAGAATATTACCTAAACTTAGTTGAAAGAGCACTGGCAGGGGGTGAAGGGATTCACTCCTATTTTGACAGTTCTACTGTGGGTAAAATGCTGCCAGACAGCATAACATGCTACAAAGAAATCACCTGTGGGCCCTGGAGGGGTTGCTCAGCTGGTTAGAGCATTGTCACCATGCACCAAGGTTGCGGGTTCGACCCCAGTCAGGGCACACATACAAAAATCAACCAATGAATGCATCAAGTGGAATGATGAATCAATATTTCTCTCTCTCTCTCAAATCAGTAAAAATTTAAGGAAGTAAATAAAATCATTTGTGAAAGGAAGACTCAATCAATGTAGGAAAATTCATGGTTGTCTTACTTTAAGAAATTGCCACCGCCACCCTGATGAAGTCAGCAACCAACAACACTGAGACAAGACCCTCCACCAGCAAAAAGATTACGACGCATTTTTTAGCAAAAGTTTATCTTCCTTTTTAAAAAATATTTTATTTATTTACTTGTTTAGAAAGAAGGGAAGGGAGGGAGAAAGGGGGAAACATCAACATGCGGTTGTCTCTCATGCACCCCCTACTGGGGACCTGGCCTGCAACCCAGGCATGTGCCCTGACTGGGAATCGAACTGGCAACCCTTCGGTTCACAGGCTGGCTGGCGCTCAATCCACCAGGCCACACCAGCCCGGGGCAAAAAAAAAATGTATCTTTCAATTAAGGTTTGCACATTTTTTAAGATACAATGCTGTTGCATACTTAATACACTACAGCACAGGTGGCAAACACAAGGCCCACAGGCCAAATCCAGCCCTCCACCCTGTTTTATCTGGCCCAGCACCTTGTTTCTAGCTGGTGGCAGCACCAAGCTCTCACTTAACTGTTAAGGAGTAGTTACATTTATACAGTCCTAAAATTACATTCGACCCTCTGAAGGCAACCATGAGGCTGATGTGGCCCCCGGTGAAAATGAGTTTGACACCCCTGGATGGCAGTATAAACCTAACTGTATATGAACTGAGAAGCCCAAAATTCTTGTGGCTCCCTTTCTTTTCAGCATTTCAATGGACTGGAACTAAATACAGTATCTCTGAGCTGTAGCTACATTCAATGATCTCTGAGGACAGCTGATTCCAACACATCAAGAGTCCGTGCCAGCACCGGAGATCATACGTGCCCGATTGGGAATAGAACCCGCAACCAAGTGTCCTAACCGAGGATCCAACCTTCAACCTGTTGGTTACCAAGTGACGCTTCAACCAACTGAGCCACACCGGCCAGGGCAGTCTAAGTGGTTATAAGGCTCATTGGTTTTGTGGAGACGGGTCCTGCCAGGCAGGATTTTGGGGGAGGAGAGCAAGGGGTTGGAATTCTTTAAAAACTTGAGTAGGTCAAGCTTTACACAGGGATTGAAATAGAATCTGAATCCCAATCACTGCTTCTGACTCAGGGCTGTGGGGTTCTTCAGAGCGGTGTACCTTCTTCTGTCGGTATCTCCAAGAATCAACACCCACCCTGAGTTCTGGCCACGACAACTGCGCACCAGGAATGGCCACGCTGGCTCTGGGCAGTGGCTGTGGATTCACATTCCAAGGTGGAACTCACCACTCTCTAGCATTGGTTTTTCTCCCCTGTGGAGCGCAATCCACCCAGGGGAGAGCAAAGAACGGGGCCTAACAAGCTTGGCTAGTGGAGTATCTGAGCGATAACTATAAATCACAAAGATGCTGGTCTTCCCCGGGCTGGTGTGGCTCAGTGGACTGAGCATCGGCCTGCGAACCAAAAGGTCACTGGTTTGATTCGAGTCAGGGCACATGCCAGGGTTTCCAACCAGGTCCCCAGTAGGGGGCGCACAAGAGTTAACTAATAATGGATGTTTCTCTTTCTCCCTTCCCCCTGCACACTCCATGAGCTTCATTTTAGCACATGCCAGGTTCAAACCAACACAAAGGTAAAAACACACCCCTATTTTCTTGAGGCCATGTTCTGAGACCACAAAAAATTAAATGCAAATCTCAAATCTTATCCCTGGAATGCTGAAACCTTCCCATATTGGATAACCTGAGATCCACTGGTGTTGGGTGTTGGTGCTACGTTGGTCAGCCCACCACCCCCTCCTGGTCCTAGGCTCTCTACTAGCTCCCGCACAGCTGCTGTGCTCAGGTCCCCACTGGCAGCCAAAGGTTCACAGGATAAAGATAGGAGACCGGTCCAGGCTGGTGTGGCTTGCTGGGAGCATTATCAGGTAAACCTAAAGACTGCAGATTTGATTCCCAATCAGGGCACACACAAGAATCAACCAATGCATAAATGAGTGGGACAATAAAAAATCATCCTCTCAAATCAACAAATTAAAATCCTTTAACTTGAACAATAATAAAAAAAACTTAAAAAAACTTTAAAGAGACTTTAAGTAAATTAGTAATGACCTGTAATAGGAGTTAAGAATGCGGATGATCAAGAGACTTCCGGCAAGATAGAGGAATAGGTGGACGCACCGTACCTCCTCGTACAACCAAGATTAGAAAACCAATAATTTACAACAATAATTTACTATCAGAATAACACCCAGGTCCGGCAGAGGAGTTATCTGAATGGAAGTCGGGCAGCCAGGAAGTTGAAGTAGACGCGTTCGTCCGGACTGGTAGGAGAAGACGAGCCGGGCGGGCGCGGGGCTGGCTTGGGTCGGCGGCCCGCGGAGGTCGGGGGAAGGTTTGGCGCGAAATCGGCGCAAAAGCCATCCAGCGCGCAAGAAGGCAGCAGTGATCCCTGAGTACGCAAGCTGCGGCTGGCGGACCCAGAGGGGCAGCGATTGTGGACCAGGGCAGAACTCACGGCCCGGAAGCCCAGACAAGGGTCTGAGTCCAGGGGAGCAGAACTACCGCCATTGTTTTCTCCCGCCCCGCTCCGCTCCCGCCCCGCCCCCACATATAACGTCATAATCTAGCGACTGGGGCGCCCAGCCCCAGTGAGCACCTAAGGCTCTGCCCCCCACAGTAACAAGAGCAACCAAACCGGAAAAAAAAAAAAAGGAGAGACGAGGAAAAAAAAAACATGTTTTCAACAGAGCAGATCAGTCCCCCAGGACTCATCCTTTTGAGTGACCAAGAATTAGCCAATCTATCAGATGTGCAGTTCAAAACACTGGTGATCAGAAAGCTCACGGAACTGGTTGATTTTGGACAAAATTTAGATGAAAGAATGCAGATTACCATAAAACAGATGCAGGAAGGCACGCGGAGGAGAGCCAATAGTGAAAGGAAGGAATATGAGTCTCAAAACAATACAGTGGACCAGAAGGAAGATAGAATCAACCAAGCAGGAAAGCATGATGAAATAAGAATTCAAAAAATCGAGGAAAAGATTAAGAGCATCCAAGACACCTTTAAACGTTCCAATATCCGAATTATAGGGGTACCAGAATCGGAAGGGGAAAAGCAACAGATTGAGCACGTATTTGAACAAATAATAAAGGAGAACTTCCCCAATCTGGCAAAGGGAACAGTCTTCCAAGAAATCCAAGAAGCTCAGAGAGCCCCAAAGAAGTTGGACCCAAGAAGAAACACACCGAGGCACATCGTAATTACATTAGCCAAGGTAAAAACGAAGGAGAGAATCCTAGAAGCAGCAAGAGGTAAGGGGACAGTAACCTACAAAGGAGTTCCCATCAGACTGTCAGCTGATTTCTCCAAAGAGACCTTACAGGCAAGAAGGGGCTGGAAAGAAATATTCCAAGTCATGAAAGACAAGGACCTACATCCCAGATTGCTCTATCCAGCAAAGCTCTCATTTAGAATGGAAGGGCAGATGAAGTGCTTCTCAGATAAGGTCAAGTTAAAGGAGTTCATCATCACCAAGCCCTTATTTTATGAAATGCTAAAGGGACTTATCTAAGAAAAGAAGATAAAGAAAAGACATGTATAGTAAAAGGACAGCAAACTCACAAATATTAACAACCACACCTAAAGCAAAACCAAAAGAAACTAAGTAAACAATTAGAACAGGAACAGAACCACAGAAATGGAGGGCACATGGAGGGTTAGCAGCAGGGGGGTGGGAGGAGGAGAGGGGGAAAAGGTATAGAGAATAAGTAGCATAGAATGTAGGTTGAAAATAGATAGGGGGAGGGCAAGAATAGTACGGGAAATGTAGAAACTAAAGAACTCACAAATATGACACATGGACATGAACTAAAGGGGGAAATGTGGGTGAGAGGGGGGTACAGGGTGGAGGGGAGAGAAGGGGGGAAATGGGACAACTGTAATAGCATAATCAATAAAATATATTAAAAAAAAAAAAAGAATGGGGATGATCAATGTGTAGTTGCCTCTCATGCGCCCCCTACTGGGGACCTGGCCCATAACCCTGGCATGTGCCCTGACTGGGAATTGAACCTGCGACTCTTTGGTTCACACGCTGACACTCAATGCACTGAGCCACACCAGCCAAGGCAACAAGCTAATAGCTACTTTTTCCATGTCATGGAAAAAGGAAACAGGGCACAGCAGGCCAAGCCACCTGCCCCCCCTCCCCCGGGGCTCAGGTGGTCACATTAGGAGTAGATATACCAACAGTCACCTGCTGAAGTCTCTCTTTCCTCCCACGGGCTAGCTGGGTGGCACCAGGCAGGGATTAAGCTGACCTCCCTTGAAGCTGGTGCCCGTGAAAAAGGATCAACAGCCAGGACACAGACAGTGGCACAGTGAGAGGGGCAGAGGGGACAGTATGGCACAGCTGGGGAGCCAGTAGCTGGGTGTTTCTGGTGTGATACCCGAGCAACACGGTGCCTTTGAAGAATCACAGGCGGGTGAACAGAGAGCATGGGAGAGGCAGGCCCCAGGGTCTCCCACTCTGGGTCTAACAGCTTCTTTCTCATTTTTAACCTGGAGCGTGCGAGTCACGTGGTTGGATCCAAAGTCTGGCTCTGCTGCGTACCGGGCATGTGAACTCGGGCCCATATTTCATCTCTCTCTGTCAGTCTCCTCTTACTCAGAGTGGGAATGATCACTGTACCTGCCGCTGAGGGCTGTGAGAAGCATTTGTACGTAAAGTACTTAGGGCAGGAGTTAGCAAGCTGCAGCCCCACAGCCTGTATTTGTCAATAAAGTTTTTTAAAAGATCGCTCTGGCTGGTGTGGCTCAGTGGATTGAGTGCTGAACCCAAGGGCCTCCGGTTCAATTCCCTGTCAGGCCACAAGCCTGGGTTGTGGGCCAGGTCCCCAGTAGGGGGCACACAAGAGACAATTACATACTGATGTTTCTCTCCTTCTCCCCTTCCCTCTGTCTAAAAGTAAATGAATAAAATATTTTTTTAAAAAGAGAGTAAAAGAACTACTCAAGAAATGTTCGCTATTATTTAAACCCAAATTCACTTCCAGAATGATAAACCTGAGTGTTGCACAAAGACATCTAGACATAAGTATTGAAACAACGTCAATTAATAGGAGGCTGATTAATAAATTATGGCACATCTATTCTATGGAATATTATACTCGTACAGCCATTAAAAAGAATGAAAAAAGACTACAGGGAGGCTGAGTGTATATACTATATACGCCAACATATAGAAATTTCTAAGATCTTGCCCTAGCCAGTGTGGCTCATCTGGTTAGAGTATCATCCCATAACCAAAAGGTTGCAAGTTCGATTCCTGGTCAGGGCACTTACAGGAGACAATTAATTGATGCTTCTGTTTCTGGCATAGATGTTTCTTTTTCCCTCCCCCTCTCTCTAAAAACAAGGAAAAAATTTCCTCAGGTGAGGATTAAAAAAAAATTAAAAAAAAAACAAAAAACAATCTCTAAGATATTTAAGTGAGCCAAGATGATCAAGTGAAAGGTATGATGACATATACAATATAATCTCATTATGTTACCAAAATAACACACAAAAATGAAACTATGTGTTTGCCCAGAAAAGGCATGACCAAAGTACCATCGAAGTACTGGCAGAATTTTGTTTTTGGTGTAAGTAGTTCTGTACTGTTTAAATTTTTTTTCATCAATGAACCAGAGAAACATGAGTTGGTTGCTTCTCCTGCACCCCCTACTGGGGACCTGGCCTGCAACCCATGAATGTGCCCTGACCAGGAATCAAACTAGTGAGCTTTGGGTTCACAGGCTGGCGGACAATCCGCTGAGCCACACCAGCCAGGAACGCAGTATTTAAATTTTTAAATGAGTTGCAGTTCTGTAATTTTTTTCATGACTTAAAAATATTACTTGAGCCCCAGCTGGTGTGGCTCAGTGGATTGAGCACTGGCCTGTGAATCAAAGGGTTGCCAATTCAATTCCCAGTTGGGGCACATGCCTGGGCGGTGCTAAGTGAACTAAGCCAGACTCCAGACTACATAGAACATTCCTGGGAGGAAAAAGCAATACTGTAGGAATGGAGGCCACCCCCATGGTTGCCAAGGGGGAGGGCTGGCTGGTGTGGCTCAGTGCATTGAGCGCTGGCCTGTGAACCAAAGGTTCGCAGGTTCAATTCACAGTCAGGGCACACGCCTGGGTTGTGGGCCAGGTCCCCAGTAGGGGGCGCCACGCCGGGGGGTGGGGGGGGCAACCACACATTGATGCTTCTCTCCCTCTCTTTCTCCCTCCCTTCCTCTCCCTCCAAAAATAAATAAAATAAATGCTTTATAAAAACGGGGAAGGAGATGGCCCTCAAAGGGGGAGCAGGAGGGAATTTTAGGGGTAATTGTTAAGCCAAAGGCAGACTATGCATTTGTCAAAATTCACTGAACTGTACAGCAAGAAGTGACTTTTACTACATGTAAATTTAAAAATAAGTTCAGGTAAACACACATACAAAACAAAAAAAACTTTTGAGGGGTTCATTGTCTTTGAGCGGCCTATCAGCACACAAACAGACGTATGAACTCGGGAAATGTTTTCCTCCGCAATTCCCTGTTCGTCTCAGGCCCGGAGCTGAAGCCCCGGGGGCGGGAGGGCGGCGTGGAAACCGACAGCACCCGCTTCCCACTGAACTCCTGGCGAAGGCACACCTGCGGGGGCCACGTTGATGTGAAGGCCATTCTTCCCTTCCGCTCTGCACGCGGACGGCCACTGACCGCTTGCAGGCACGGGGACCGCCGCCTGGGCCCCTCGCCAGGCCCGGCACGGACCCCGCCGCGTCGCCGGAGCCTGGACACGACTTTCTGGCGTTGCCGACGAGTAGCCAAGGCCGGCGATCGGAGCTCCGGTCCCGGGAATCGCCGCGGCTCCAATCACGGATCAGTTTAAGGAGTCGCGTTAGAAAAGGGGCAAGACACACCACCGGGCTCGCGAAGCTGCGGCGAGACGCTGTCCGGGGCCCTGGGACCCTGTCCGCCCCGACAGGAAACCCTGCTGAGGCTCCATCGCTCCGGGACGCGCGGACCTTGCGCTTCGGGCTGGAGCAGCCACCGCGGTCCGTGCCGTTTGGACAACGCGGGAGAAGAGGCCACGGACCGGGCGGCGCTCTGTGTGCGACACGCTCCCAAAGCCCGTGTCCCCGTCGCTCTTCTACCCTTTCGCTCTCACTCTGCCCTGCCAGCCCAGCGCTAGCACCCGGGCTCACCCCGAATCCCGCAGGGCTGTAGGGGCGGCGCGCGCCCCAACCACCGCGCTCAACAAAGCCCAGGTCACCCCGGAACCCGCAGCGGTTTCGCTGGGCCGGACCCTCCCGCTTCCACCCGGGAGCGGCTCGTCGCACGAGCTCAGTGCAAGCTTTCTGCTCCTCACTTTCCAACAATAACTGCGACACGAGGGTGACCCCCGCCCCTCTGGAGCTGCGCCGCGTGTGGGCCGCGGGATCCAGGGCGGGCGTGCGGGTGCCCGCCGGGTCCCCAAGGCCGTGGGAGGCCGCGCCGCCGAAGGCCAAGTCCCGGCCGCTCGCGGGGGCCCGAGCCCGGTTCCTAGGGTGGCCCGGAGTTCGCGGGACCATGCGGGACCGCGCGGGACCGCGGGGCGGGGCGGCAGCGGTCCTCACCTGGGTCCGCAGCGGCGGCGGCGGCTCGAGGGTCCTGCCCGGGTCCTGGGAGTTTCCTGCCGGAGTGAGTCACTCGGGCGGGCCGGGAATGCGCCAGGAAACACCCGGCCTCCGCCCCTTCCTCCCGGGGCGGGGGCTCTCCCGGCTCGGCCCCTTCCTCCCCGCGCTCCTCCCTCCCGGCTCTGCCGCGCCCTCCGCCGCCTGGAAGGGACGCGGGAGTGGCGCCGGCCGCTCTCCACTCCGACTGTCCGGGCTGCTCGCGGGGAAGAAGTGCGCGAGGGCCTCCTGCAGGCCAGGGCCACCCAGGCTCTGCGCGGGACCTCGGGGCTGCACACCCCGTCCCGGGGCTCCATGCGGTCAGGGCGGTGCGTAGGTGGCATGAGCTGCTTGCAGAAGGGTCTTGGCTCCGGGCGGCTGGGAACCCCCAGGGCGCGCACACCTGCGCTCCTCCGCCGGAGCGCCGCCGGCGGCGGGAACCTGGGCGACGCGCCCCCGCCGGGGAGAAAGTGACTCCATCGGGTCCCTGCAGTGATCACATGTGTACGACCCATTACCCCCCGCCCCCGGCCTAGCCGGAGCCAGCGCCTGCCCGAGCTTGTGGAAGCGGCTGAGAGAAGAAAGCCTGGCTGGAACTAGACCCAGAAAACTCTGGATTCAGGGAAGCAGCACGTCACACGGAAACGCCGAGCAGCGGGGAGCGTGTCACAGTCCCACTCAGGGGAGAAACTGCGCCACACTGGCCTCTCACTCCGCCTGCACCCCCGGCTCCGGGCGCTACTGGAGACGGTGATGTAGGCGGTCGGTGGGAATTCTAACCACGAGCTGTTTGATTGCCCCTGGAAGTCCCCTGGATTTTACAGAATTACAGCAGTTGGGTGCTGATTAGTTAGTAGTCTCAATTCGGAGAACACTTTTTCCCTCCCACTCCCACACGGCGTGGGCTTCGAGTGACTTTCTAGTCCCTAGCTCACACATTTTCAATCAGCAAATTACTGCTTGTTTCTGCCCGGAGATGAGTGTCTAAATTACATTCGAAAGGTCTCCTTTGTCTGTCTGTCTGTTCGTTTGCTTGCTTTACGTTGTAAGTGAAATGATAGACTGCACAGTCAAGGTATATTGGGATAATTTTAAAAACACTGGAATCCCTAGAGTCATTAATACAAAAAAAAAGGCATAACTAAAAATCCAAGAGAGGAAAGAAAATGAAATGTTAAAATATACTCAATCTGACCTGGCTGGTGTGGCTCAGCGGATTGAGCACCGGCCTGGGAACAAAAGAATTACAAATTCCATTCCCAGTCAGGGCACATGCCTGGGTTGTGGGCTAGGTCCCCAGTAGGGGGCGCATAAGAGGCAACTGCACATTGACGATTCTCTCCCTCACCCCCTATAAATAAATAAATAATCTTTAAGAAAAATATATACTCAATCTAGGAAAGGCACAGAATGAGCAAAAAGCTCACAGGGCAAACAGTAACACAGAACAAGCCAGTGGCTTAAATGCACCCATCAGTAATTACATTAAGCGTAAATGGACTAAAACTCTCCAATTAAACATAGAGTATCACCCTGGATAGCAACAAAACCCAAATATGCTGTTTAAAAGAGACATGCTTTAAATATAAGGACAGAAAGAGGTTGAAATTAAAAAGATGGAAAATAGCCTTGGCTGATGTGGCTCAGTGGATTGAGTGTCGCTGGCCTGCGAACCAAAGGGTTTCTGGTTTGATTCCCAGGTGGGGCACATGCCCAGTTAGGTCCCCAGGAGGTAGAATTTGAGAGGGAACTAACTACATATTGATGTTTCTCTCTTTTTATCCCCCCCTTCTCCTCCCTCTAAAAATAAAATATTAAAAAGAAAAAAAGACTCCTGACTGGTGTAGCTGGTGTAGCTCAGTGGATTGAGTTCAGGCTGTGAAGCAAAGCATAGTCAAGCATACTCAGTTCGATTCCCAGTCAGGGCACATGCTTGGGTTGTGGGGCAAGTCCCCAGTAGGAGATGCACAAGGGGCATCCACACAATGATGTTTCCCTCTTTCTCCTTCCTTCCCCTCTCTCTAAAAATAAAATCTTTTTTAAAAAATAAAAGAAAATAGATTTTATTCTTTAAAAAAGTTAGGAAAGCAAAAATTGAATCCAAGGAAAGCAGAAGTGAAGGAACAAACTGGGAAACAAATGACCAAACAAGAAAGCCCCAAAAAGCTGGCTTAAAAAAAAAGAAATGGAAATATGAATAGTTCCCTAGTTCCATACTGGCAGAGGAAAAACAAATTAATTTGTAATTTAGAATGTTCTCACAAAGGAAATCTCAAGTTATATAGCTTCCCTGGTGGATTCTATGATGTATTTGGAAGAAACAATACCAATTTCACAAAGCCACAGTAACTAAAATAGTATAGTATCGGCATAAGGATGTACAAATAGGTCAATGGAACAAAATAGTGAGAAAAAAAGGCCTGATAGAGGCTAAGTGTTTGTGTCCCTTAAAAATTCATATGTTAAAATCTAATACCCAAAGAATGTGTTGGTGTTTACAGGTGGGGCCTTTGGAAATGATTATTAGGTCGTCCAGGTGGACCCCTCAGGAATGGGGGAATGTTTTTAGAAAACAGGCCTCGGAGAGATCCTTCATCCTCTCTACTACGTGAGGACGCAGTACTGTGAGCCAGGAAGTGGGCTCTGACCAGACACTAATCGGTCAGCATCTTGATCTTGGGCTTAGCAGTCCACGGAGAAGGGAAACTCTTTCAAAGGGGAAGGGAAAGTCTTTTTTTTTTTTTTTTTTTTTAGATTTTATTTATTCCCAGAGAGAGGGGAAGGAAGGGAAAAAGAGAGGGAGAGAATGATCGATGTGTGAGAGAAACAGCAATCTGTTGACTCTCACATGCCCCTTACTGGGGATCTGGCCCACAACAGGCATGTGCCGTGACTGGGAATCGAACCCATGACCCTTTGGCTTGCAGGCTGGCACTCAATCCACTGCACCACACCAGCCAGGGCCATAAACGTTCTTATGAGCTTTCTTCATAATAGTCAAAAATGAGAAACAACTCCAAGTATGTAACTAGGAAACTGGATAAACAAATTGTAGCACATTCATACAATGAAATATTACTAATACAAAGGAAAGAATGATTGAACCAAATATGCTCACAAAATGGATGAATCTCAAAATTACTATGTAATGTTCCCAAAGACAAAAGAGAACATATTGCTTGGTGTGAGCAAGATGGCCGAGTAGGAAACTCTGGGCCCTCGTCTCCCCCACCATCCAAAACACCCAGCAAACACTGCATTGATCAAAGGAGTTTCACGAGAACTCCAGATTCCGGGATCTGTAGCCACGTAAGGGATGCACAACCAGAACTATGCATTCAAGATACTCCAAACAGCCCTGGCTGATACAGCTCAGTAGATTGACCACCAGCCTGCTAAACCAAAGTGTCACTGGTTCAATTCCCAGTCAGGGGACATGCCTGGGCTGCAGTCCAGGTACCCAGAAGGGACCTGCAAAATGCAAGAGGCAACCACACATTCATATTTCTCTCCCTCCCTCTCTCCCTCCCTTGCCCTCTTTCTAAAAATTAAAAATATATATCTTCCAAACGAAATTTTCAAAGCACTTTATTTAAAGATTTTCTTTATTTATTTTTAGAGAGAGGGGAAGGGAGGGAGAAAGAAAGGGAGAGGAACATGAATGTGTGGTTGCCTCTCATGCACCCCCTAACTGGGGACCTGGCCTGCAACCCAAACGTGTGCCTCGACTGGGAATCCAACCCGCGACCCTTTGGTTCGCAGGCCCCTCAATCCACTGAGACACCCCAGCCAGGGGTGTTGTTCTGCTTATTGATGCACTCATTGGGTGATTGTCGTACATGTCCTGACTCGGGATGGAGTTCGCAACTTTGGCGTTTGAGGATGTCGCTCTAACCAACACAGCTAGTCAGCCAGGGCCCTAGGTTTATTTTTGATCATCCTCACCCACTGCCTCCCCGATGTGGAACAGTGAGGAGGAAGCCACTGGACTCCTGGTTTCTCCCTCCGGGTGGAAGGAAAAAGTGGAAGTTGTTCGCAGCGCTCTGACTGGTCTGCGGGCTGGGCTGGGGGAGGGACTGTTTCCTCTGTCCTAGGAGACTGGAGCGCTGACCGGAAGCTGGGGATCCGTTTGGACCGCAGGCTGGAGGCGGGTGAGAGCAGTACTGGGCGCCGGAGTATAGTGAAAGGCTACAGGGGTATTCCAGACCTCTGGGCGCCTGGGTCGTGGGGAGAGAGTACAAAACATTTAAGGCCCTGAGAAATAAGACTTCTTATAAAGTAGCTCAGCTGTACATATTGGGGAGGGGCTCATATACTCAGGCCTAGTAAACGTGTTGGACTCCTAAGTATCATCCACGCCCCCCCCACCTGTCCACCCCTCTCCACGGGGACAGTTTCTTCATCTCTTTAAAAGCTTTTATTTATTTATTTTTAGAGAGCAGAGGGGAGGGAGAAAGAGGAAGAGAACCATCAACATCAGTGTGTGGTTGTCTCCGGTGTGTGGTTGCCTCTCACGCGCCCCCTACTGGGGACCTGGCCCACAACCCAGGCATGTGTCCTGACTGGGGATTGAACTGGTGACCCTTTGATTCTCAGGCAGGCACTCAATCCACTGAGCCAAACCAGCGAAGGCTGTTTTTTTTTTCTCTTTCTAAGTTTTATGTGTTTATTTTTAGAGAAAGGGGAAGAGAAGACAAAAGACAGGGAAGGAACCCTGGCTGGTGTGGCTCAGTGGATTGAGCGCCTGCCTGAGAATCAAAGGGTCACCAGTTCAATCCCCAGTCAGGGCACATGCCTGGGTTGTGGGCCAGGTCCCCAGCAACCGCACATTGATGTTTCTCTCTCTCTTTCTCCCTCCTTTCCCCTGTTTAAAAATAAATAAACAAAATCTTTTAGAAAAAAAGACAGGGAAGGAAAGATTGATATGACAGAAACATCAATGGGTTGTCTCTCAGAGGCCCCCGGACCAGGAACTGGACCCGCAGTCTGGGCATGTGCCCTGACGTGGAATTGAACGTGGGATTGACGTGGAATTTTTTACTTTGTGGGGCAACGCTGCCACCAACTGAGCAACACCAGTCAGGGCTGTACGTGTTTTCTCAAGTGCCCAATTTTGAACAGATGCTCATAAGATATATATATATAGATATATATATAGATATATATATATATCTCAGAGAAATGTGACTCATTCAAAGGAACAAAATAAATCTCCCAAAACTCACCCTAAAGTAACAGAAGCTTCAGACTTATTCGACGAACACTTTGAAACAACAGTCTTAAACATAATTGGTGAGTTTCAGAAGATTTGGGTGAGGACTAAAAGAAATCAGAAAGCAAAATATGAGCAAATTTTGACAGGTTGATACACAAACAAAATGAGAATATCAACAAAGAAATAGAAATTATAGAGATTCACTTTCAGGGCTGGAGCTCGAAATTCGTCACTCTGTCCTAACAAGTAGAATGTCAAAGGAGCCCTGACCAGTATGGCTCAACTGATTGGTTGTCCATTGCCCTGCAAACTGGAAGGTCACGGGTTCGATTCCCGGTCAGGCCACATGCCTGGGTTGTGGTCCAGGTCTCTGATTAGGGGCACGCGATGTTTCTCTCTCACATCCATGTTTCTTTCCCTCTCTTTCTCCCTCCCTTCTCCTTTCTCTAAAAATAAAATCTAAATTCTTTGGCAAGTGGAATAGGGAAACTGAGGCAGGTAGCTGAGCAAACTGGCTGAGCATTTTACAGCCGGATACCAAAGGTCACCTCCCTGGAGACAACATCTAGGCCCCAGTTGTGTTTCAACCCCAGCCCCAGAAAAGCAGCAAAACCAGGTAGGCGGGGCCAGGACCAGCTGCAGGGACTGAGGACCCCCTGCTCTGTCCCTGACCAGTCAGTGGAGACCACGACCCTGAAGGGACACACCTGGGGACTGATGAATATTCTGCCAAAACCCTCCCGTAAGATTCCCGCCTGCCAGACAGAGAGAAAGGCCTCAAGTCAAAGGGTCCAGGGCCTGCTCCCCCTTCCAGAAGCATGCCTGTGCCTTTCTCTTCCCCCTCTCCTTCCCCCACAGGAGTGCGCATCTCCTAAACTCTGAAGGTCCCCACGGGACTTGCATCCAGGGCCCCCTGAACTTGTCCCCAAGGCCCCCTCTTCTCTGACTTCCCAGGGAGCAAAGGCAGCCCTGCCTGGGCTTTTCCGATGCTTCTTCCACGCTAAGCCCCTCCCTGTTTCACTGTCCCCAGCTTCAATAAACAGACCCTCGCAGTCACCTGGACTCGTGTTGTGAAATCTTTCCCACGTGAAGTCAAGAACCCACACCCTACAGCTGGCCCCAGGCAGCCCCACTCTGGGCCGGGCCCCTGTCTGGTAACATAACCAACCTCAGTGAAGGGAAATACTCAATGCCAGCTCCCTCTAACTATCTGGTCCCACCAAAAGGAGAGGAAACAACTAAGACACGCCAGTGACATTCACGGCCAGGGACAGAGGCTCACTAAAAGACCGAGTTTTCGGTGACGGAGACTAGGAAACGCTCCCCCTCCCCTGTCACCTTACTGCCACATCAAGGAAGGCCTGTTTACCACAAATCCTTTTACCCAGCACATCAAATGTCTCTTTGAAGAAAAATCACAAGGTATACCAAAGGGCGAACATCACAGTTTGAAGAGACAGAGCAAGCACAGAGCCTGGCTCAGACATGGCAGCCATGTTGGAATTACCAGATCAGGAATTTAAAAAAAATTTTTTAGCCTCACTTGAGGATATATATTTCTTTTTTTTTTTCAGTAATTTTTAAAAGATTTTTTAAAAGGTTTTATTTATTTATTTTTAGAGAGGGAAGGGAGGGAGAAAGAGAGAGAGAGAGAAACATCAATGTGTGGTTGCTGGGGGCCGTGGCCTGCAACCCAAGCATGTGGCCTGACTGGGAATTGAACCTGCGATGCCTGGTTTGCAGCCCGAGCTCAATCCACTGAGCTACGCCAGCCAGGGAGGATATATTTCTTGATTTGAGAGAGAGAGGAAGGGAAGAGAGAGAGAGAGAGAGAGAGAGAGAGAGAGAGAGAGATCCGTTGCCCCCTGTACTCACCCCAAGCGGGGAACAAACTTGCAACCTACATTTGTGCCCTGACTGGGGATTGAATCCTTAATCTTTTTGTTGTCCGGGACAATGTTCCTGACTGAGTCACCTGGCCAGGGCAGGAATGTTTTTTAAAACCATGATTAATATGCCAAAGGTACATCGTTCATGTTCTCTATTTCCTTATTTGGTTAAAAGTCATATGACCATGTATGTGAGGGATTATTCATAGTCTTTCTATTCTATTTCATTAGTCTGTAGGTCTGCCTTCATGCTAGTACCACACTGTTATGGTTCCTGTAGCTTTGCAATAAGTTTTTAAAAGCTCAGTTGTGCCCCAGCTGATGTAGCTCAGAGGATCAAGCACAGGCCTGCCAACCAGGGTGTTGCTGGTTCAGTTCCCAGTCAGGGCACATGCTTGGGTTATGGGTCAGGTCCCTAGTAGGGGGCACACGAGAGGCAACCACATATGATGTTTCTCTCCCTTTCTTTCTCCCTCCCTTCCCCTCTCTCTACAAATAAATAAATAAAATCTTAAAAAACAAAGCTCAGTTGGACCTCACAGAACACTCTAATCAACAACAGCAAAAACAAAAAACAAAAAAACCCCAGCAATATATACATTTTTCTCAAGTGCACAGAGAACATTCTCTAGGACAGACCATGTGTTAGGCTATGCAAAAGTCTTAAGAAAATTAAAAAGACTGAAATTATGCAAGGCATCCTTTTTTATTACAAGGACATAGAGTTAGAGATCAATAGTGGGAGGAAAATGGGAAAATGCACAAACATGTGGAAACAAAAATCATGCTCTTAAACAACCAGTGAGTCAAAAGAAAAAAATGGAAAGGGAAATTAGAAAATACCTTGAAACAAGTGAAAATGAAAATACAGCACATCCAAGATTCTAAGATGGTGTGAAACTGGGGCTAGGAGAAATGTCAGCTGTAAAAGCTTACACTAAAGAAAGAGAAAAGATCTGCAATCACCAACTTAAATTTACACCTTTTAAAAAGTTTTTATTTTTTAAAAGATTTTATTAATTTATTTTTAGAGGGAGGGAGGGAAACACCAGTGTGTGGTTGCCTCTCTTGCGCGCGCCCTGCTGGGGAATCTGGTGAGCAACACAGGCATGTGCCCTGACTGGGAATGGAAGCAGCAACCCTCTGGTTTGCAGACCTGGGCTCAATCCACTGAGCCACACCAGCCAGGGCTAAATTCACACCTTAAATAACTAGGAAAAGGACGACACATCAGCAAAGCTGCAGTGGTAGCAACTGCTCTTTGAGTTCTCTGTGACTCCCAAGGACAAGAAAGATGTCGGGGAGTCAGCCAAGAAAGATGGGGACCCAGTGAGCAAATCAGGGGGCAAGGCCAGAAAGAAGACATCCAAAGGCAAGGTTTGGGGTCCTAGCCAGTTAGCTCAGTTGGTTAAAGCATCATCCCAGTTGTGGGTGGGATCCCCAGTCAGGGCACATTCAACCAATGGATGCATAAATAAGTGGAACAACAAATCGATGTTTCTCTCATTTTTTCTCACCCTCTAAAAAGAAATACATTAAAACAAACAAACATGCTCTGGTGTGGTGGTTTGGGTGGAGTGTCATCCCATATAGCAGAGGTTCAAGCCCTGGTTGGATGCTTCTCTCTCACCTTGACATTCCGCCCCCCCTCCCCTGCTCCTACCTTGCCTCTCTCTATAAGGGTCAATGAACGTATCCTTGCATGAGGATTTTAAAAAATATATAAATAAATAAATAATAAATTTTAGAAAAAAAGCCCCGGCTGATGTAGCACTGTTGTTTGAGCACTGGCCTGTGAACCAAAGGGTCACTGGTTCAATTCCCAGTCAGGGCACATGCCCAGGTTGTGGGTCAGGTCTCCAGTAGGGGGTGCGCAAGAGGCAACCAATCAATGTATCTCTCGCACATCCACATTTCTCTCCCTTCCTTCCTTCCTTCCTTCCTTCCTTCCTTCCTTCCTTCCTTCCCCTATCTCTAAAAATAAATAAATAAAATATGCAAAACAAAAGGAAAGTGTGGGACAAGCTCTATAACCTAGTCTATTTTTACAAAGCAACCTATGACAAAGTCTGTAAGGAAGTTCCCACCTATAACCTCATAACCCAGGCATTGTCTCTGAGAGGCTGAACCGGTTCCTTGGCCAGGGCAGCCCTGCAGGAGCTCCTCAGGGAAGGACTCACTCAACTAGTTTCAAAGCACAGAGCTCAAGGCATTGCCACCAGAAACACCAAAGGTGGGGATGCTTCAGCAGCTGGTGAAGATGTGTGAGCAACAAGTCCCACCAACTGTCCATGTGGAAAAATGGAGCTTTGTTAAACAAAAGAAAAGTAAGTAGAAAAGGATGCACAAACAGAAACCAAAGGTAGCAGAAGGAAGGAAATAAGATTAAAACAGAGATAAGCAAAATAGATACCAGAAAAACAATACAGAAAACCGACAAATCAAGAGTCACTTCTTCAAAAAGATAACAAAATTGATGGAGTTTTGCCCCAGCTGGGTGGCTAAGTTGCTTGGAGCGGTGTCCCATACACCAAAGGGTCATGCGTCCGAATCCTGGGCAGGACACATACCTGCATTGCAGATTCAGTCCCCGGTCAGGGCACCTACGGGAAGCAGCTAGTCAATGTTTTGTTTCTCTCTCTGTCTCTCTCTCTCTCTCATATCAATAAACATATCCTCAAGTAAGGATTTAAAAAACTTTTAAAAATATTATGTATTTATTCTTAGTGAGAGGGGGAGGGAGGAAGAAAGGGAGGGAAACATTGATGTGTCAGAGATACATCACATAGCTACAGTAGTCACAATGGTGTGTTACAGGCATGAAGACATATACAGACCAATGGAATAGAACAGAGAGCCCATAAATAAACCCCCACTTACGCGGTCCAATGGGTTTTTACAAGGATGACAAGACCATCAAGTGGGGAAAGGACAGTCTTTCCAACAGATGATGTTAGGAAAGCTGGGCATCCAAGTGTCGAAGAGTGAAATCGGATCGTTACCTTAAGACACACAAAAAATTTTAGTCAAAATACATCAGAGACCTATGACCCCATCAGCATAGCCAAGGAAAAGCAAAAATAGGCAAAGGGGACTAATACGAAACTTAAAAATCAGTGGTCCTGTCCAGTGTGGCTCAGTTGGTTGGAGCGTCATCCCGTAACTGAAGGGTCGTGGGTTCGATTCCCGGTCAGGGCACATGCCCGGGCTGCAGTTTCGATCCTCAGCCCAGGCGCGTACTATCCCCGGTCCTGGCCCATACAGGAGGTGACTGATTGGTGCTTCTGTCACTCCCTTCCTCTTTCTCTAAAAGCAATGGAAAAAATATGTCCTCAGGTGAGGAAAGAAAAAAAAAACACTTAAAAACCGTACATCAAGGGACACAATCCATAGAGGGAAAAGGAAACCCCTGGAATGGGAGGAAATATTTCCAAATCAAGTATCTGATCATTTGATTATTAACACCCTTCTCTGCTGAGGTCACCCTTGTCGTGAGCACTCACGTGAGGCACAAATATCATCTCACTGTTCCCTCAGGCAGAGACGTCTACCCATGTGCTTCTTCCTTTAACTCCTTTGTCACCAGATTTCCAGTCACGTCCCTTCCATGTCCCTGAGTACCCAGCCAAACCATGGGCCGCAGCCCCCTTCTGTTTCCAGGCAAAATGAACAACCAGCTGTCCTGCCCCAACTGGGCTGGGAGGATTTCCTTCATCACTGTTCTTCAGGAATGTTCCAGAAAGGGTTATAGCCATCTACTTAAAAACGATTTTTAGCCTCATCCAAGGACATTTTTTTTTTATTGCTTCTAGAGAGAGAAGAAGGGAGAGGGAAAGAGAGGGAGACACACATTGACGGGCTGGTTACCTTCTCGTAGGCTTCTCAGCAAGGATGCAACCCTCAACCTGGGCATGTACCTTGACGGGGAATCAAACCTGCGACCTTTCAGTCTACCAGATGACATTCCAATCAACTGTCACACCGGCCAGGGGTACTTTTATTTAATTTATTTATTTTTAGAGAAGGGAAGGGAGGGAGAAAGAGAGGGAGAGAAACCCTCGTGCGCCCCCTACTGGAGGCCTGGCCCGCAAACCAGGCATGTGCCCTGACTGGGAATCGAACCTGCAACATTTTGGTTCTCAGGCCGGTACTCAATCCACTGAGCCACACCAGCCAGGACCTTTTACTTTATTTTTTGAGGGAGAAGGTATCACTTTATTCTCTAAGTCAAGGATTACTTACAAAAACTGCGCCATCTTGACTGGTACCTACAGCTGTGCCCTTCTGAGTGGGCCTTTTACACTGCACAGCCAGATCGTAAACCAGGTCATGTTTTCTGCCTCAGTCAAGGCCATTGGTGTGTGGGGGAGAGACGCAGCCCTGATGGGGTCTGGAGCATTTGGGCCGCTTCCCTTCAGTTTAACTTGTACCTTCATAGGCCAGCTTGAGCATAATACCTGTACCCTCTAATCCAGAAAACATTTTCCTCAGTGAACTGTTTCCATGACAACGGTCAGCCTCCTTTCCACCTGTTTGTCTTGGCCAGGCCTGTGGCTAACTGTCTCCTGGATATTTCTGTCTTGGAGGCACTCAGGTCAAACCTCCTTTAACACTGTTCTCGCCTCTGCCTCTCTTCTGCCCTTCTCCAAATCTGCTGCGTCACCTTTGTCACCAAGTCATCCAGTCATCCAGCCTGTCACCATTGTCACCAACTGATTGAGCCCAGTTTCTGAAGACCTCCATCCTTGACTCCGCTCCCTCATCATCCGCCGTTTATAATCACACCCCATATGCTCTTTTCCTTGTTGACCCACTTATCTATTGTTGTTATTGTTATTATAACACATTGATAGGGTTTCCCTATCCGTGGAGAGGGTTCAATGTAATGAAGAATTGAATGGAGAGTTCCCCAACACTCACACAGCTGCTCCCGGGCTCCCGCAGGAGGATCCTGAAAACGCCCCCAGTTCTGCTCCGAGGCCAGAATTGATCCCTGTGGGCTGGGGGGCGTCCCAGGAAAGGTGTCCTCAGCAGGCCTGAGGCTGTGGAAATGACTAATTCTGTAAGGGGTCAGGAACTGGGAATCCCCAGGGGGCCCTCCACAGCTGTCCCTCCACCCCCGGGGCTGGGAGACGCCCTTTGACAGCCCTAAGGCGGAACTGAGGGGGAGGGTGAGCAGGTGCCTTAGGGCCCCGCGCGGCCCAAGCATGGAAGGCGGGGCGACCAGAGGTTGGGCGTGGGCGGGGCTTCACACCTGGGGCGGGGCTTCACGCCTGGGGCGGGGCGGGGCCTCACACCTGCACTTGAGTCCTGTGGAAGCGCAGGGTGGCCCAACAAGGTGCGGGACGGAGGCGCCTTTCTCGCAGCCCCTCAGGCCTCCAGGTCTCACCTCCCGGGGTCTGACTGAGCTCGAGTCCCACCCAGCGCGCTCTCCTCTGTCTCCCGCTGCTCCTCCTTCGCCTTCAAGGAACACGGATCGCGGTGCAAACTTGGGACCTGGTTACAAATCACCGCCCCACGCGGGTGCGTCATTAATCACTGTGGGGGGGGGGGTTGTTTTATTCTGTTTTCTGCCCCTTCTTTCTTTTCTCGCTTCCCCGTTCTACTTCTTATCGGGATTATGATCATTATCATTATTACTATTTATTATTGTTTTTATACAACACTGAATAATGGTTTTCTACCCACAAACGGTGTCCGGCGGACTGAAGAGGATGGTTTCCTGACTCGTGTACCTGCTGCCGCCTGGAACCCTTAGAACGAGACCTTGGAAATGGCCCCGCATCCTCCCAGAGCGCAGGGCTGTCCCAGCTTGGCGGCGGGAGCGGGGCGGGGGCTCCTTGGCCCACCTGAGCCTATGAACACGGCCCCATCACCTCCCCCCCCCCCGCCCCCGGCGCCTTTGGGATCCGGAACTGGTTCCAGCTACCTGAGCCTGTGCAAAACATTCTAATTCCTGAAACCTGGAGGTGGTTTGTGGACATCCGCGTGGCCCCTCCCGTTCCAGAATCACCCCGGATGACTCTCTGGTGGCCCTCCTGCAGCACGGCCCCCCGCCCCCCGCCCACCTAGAAACAGAGCAATCGGAGATTTCTGGATTTGTAGAGGACAGGCTGGAGTGCACAGCCTAGGGCAGCCAGGCGTTCAGGGCATCCCTTTGCCATCGATGTCTGGTGCCGGGACCCTGCATCCCAGGGGGATTTCTCTCCTCCTTTATGCGCTGTAATGTACACACTGAGACAGAATGTTGTTTCTTTTAAAATATTTTATTTATTTATTTATTTTTAGAGAGAGAAGGGAGGGAGAAAGAGAGAGAAACATCAATGTGCGGTTGCTGGGGGCCGTGGCCTGCAACCCAGGCATGTGCCCTGACTGGGAATCAAACCTGCGATGCTTTGGTTTGCAGCCTATGCTCAATCCACTGAGCTATGCCAGCCAGAGCCAGAATGTTTGCTATTAATAAAATTTGTTAGGTGGTGGGAAAGAACACAATGATTTGGGTAGTATATACGAACATCCAAGTCAAGGTAAGGAGAGGCAGAGCACAGGGTCAGAGATGTGGCGGGGGGGGGGGGGTGGCAATCGAGCTGTAGGACAAGAACTAATTCCCAGGGTCTTCTGAAACCCCTGTGCCTGTCCTTCAAAACAGTGAATTCCTCTGGGTAGTGTGGTTGGTTGGGGCCTCATCCTGATATGCCAAGGTTGTGGGTTCGATCCCCAGTCAGAGCACATATAGGAATCAACCAGTGAATGCATCAAAAAATGGAACAAATTGATGTTTCTCTCTCTCTTCCTCTCTAAAATCAATAAATACACTTTTTAAAGATTGTATTTATTTACTTTTAGAGAGGGAAGGGAGGGAGAAAGAGAGAGAGAGAGAAACATCAATGTACGGTTGCTGGGGGCTGTGGCCTGCAACCCAGGCATGTGCCCTGACTGGGAATCGAACTTGCGATGCTTTGGTTCGCAGCCCATGCTCAATCCACTGATATTGCAACACCAGCCAGGGCTAATAAATACATTTTTAAAAGAATGAGAATAACGTATCTCCTTGTAGGTCACCCTTGGGGCTGTGGTGATGTGGGTGTAGTTGCAGCTCTACAAGAAGAGGGGGCTGGTGGGGCGGGTCTGAAGAAGATCATGGGTGCTCCTGCGGGGAGGCTATTTCGGGTTCTTCAAGCAAAGTTTAAACAATATTTTAGAACTGAGGTAAAGCTCTGGCTGATGTGGCTCAGTGGATTGTGTGCAGGCTTGTAAACCACAAGGTCACTGGTTCGATTCCTGGTGGGCCAGGTCCCCAGTAGGGGGCATGTGAGAGGCAACCACATATTGATGCTTCTTCCCTTCTCTCTAAACATAAATAAAACTTTTAAAAATGGAGGTATAATTTACATACAGAAAGCACACAGATCTTACATCTATAGTTTAATGAGTTTTGGCAAATGTATATACATGTGGAACCCGTGAAGCTGTGGAGCAGGTCCAGGTCCCCTGTGCCCATATCAGGCACCGGGTCCTACCCAGAGGCTGCCACTGTTTCAATGCCCACCACTATACATTAGTTTTGTCTCAGTTTTATATACATGGAATCATATAATACGAATCCTCTTAAATACAGCTTTTTTTATCAGCAGACTGCTTGAAGTTCATCTCTGTTGTTGTGTGTGTCAACAGTGTATTACTTTAAAAAATGGACGTTAGCCCTGGATAGCATGGCTAAGTTGGTTAGAGTGTTGTCCTACAACCTAAAGGTCACCGGTTCGATTCCTGGTCGGGGCACATGTCCAGGTTTTGAGCTCCATTCTGGGCTGGGGCTCATACAGGAGGTGGTTGATCTCTGTCTTTTCCTGGCTCTCTCAAATAAACATCCATGTTTTTCTCTCTTTCCCTTCCCTCTCTTAAATGAGTACAAAATAAACCTAAAAAAAACTCACTTTACTTTTTAGAGCAGTTTCAGGCTCACAGCAAAATTGAGTAGAAGGTACTGCAAATTCCCACACACGCACAGCCTCCCTCACTTTCGGCGTCATACACCAGAGGTACACTGGTTACAGTCAGTGAACCTACACTGACTGACGCATTGTCATGAAAAGTCCGTAGTTCACATGAGGGCTCACTCTTGCTGTCCTGCTTGCTATGGGTTTTGACCAATGTAAAATGACGTGTCCACCACAATACGGGTACACAAATTGTTTCCCTGCCCCCACATCCTCTTCTCGCCACACCTGATCTTTTTTTTATTATTATATTTTTAAGAGTGGGGAAGGGAGGGAGAGAAACACTCATGTGTGGTTGCCTCTTGCACACCCCCTACTGGGGACCTGGCCCACAACCCAGGCCTGTGCCCTGACTGGGAATCGAACCAGCAACCCTTTGGTTTACAGGCCCATGCTCAGTCCATTAAGCCACACCAGCGAGGGCTCAATGCCTGATATTTTTACTGTCTCCATATTTTTGCCTCTTTCAGAATGTCATAATTGGAATCTTCCACTTGTTCTAGAACCATTTAAAATTTCCTTTCTCCATTAAATTTTTTTGGGGAAAAATCAAAAGACTACCCAGGTATAAATCTATTTCTTGACTCTGTCTTATTCCACTAATCTACTTGTTTATCATCTTGCCAGTACCACAGTAATCTTGGTAGCTGTAGCTTCATACCAAGCCCTGGAAGGAAATAACGTAAGTCCTGACATGTCTGTCATTCAAACTTGCTTCTAGGTCCTTTGTATAGTCACACAAATTTTAGAATCAGACTGTCTACAAACTGGCTGCTGAGCCCTGGCTGGTGTGGCTCAGTGGACTGAGTGCCAGCCTGCAATACAGAGTCGCTGGTTCGACTCCCAGTCAGGGCACATGCCTGGGTTGTGGGCCAGGTCCCTGGTGGGGGGCACATGAGATAACCACACATCAATGTTTCTCTCCCTTTCCCTCTCTAAAAATAAAGAAAATCTTTTAAAAAATTGCCTGCTAAGATTAGTTTGGATTGTGTTGATCTTATAGACATGCCCTGTTCATAGACTACAAATTACTGCAATTTGCTGTGTATAATAATTATACACCACGAGTATAACAACACTGTGTATAGTGCACAAAGAAAAGTGGGTGCGCATTATACACAGCAAAACTCGGTAAATATAGGGAAAATGGTAACACTTTCTGCAGTTGATCTGCAGATTCAGTGCAATCCCTATCAAAATTCCAACAGCCTGTTTTTTCACCCTCTGAATTTTACAAGCCGATCCTCAAGTCCACATAGAAACGCAAGGGATGCAGGCTGTGGAAAACAATCTCAACAAATTACAAAACTGGAAGCGTCACATGCCCTGACTTCAAAGCTTGCCAGGCAGCTGCAATAATCATGACACGGTGGCAGTGGCCCAAGAATGGACATAGTGACGAACAGAGTAGAACTGAGGGCGCAAGAAGAAATGATTCCTGACGAGAGCACTGAGACTATGTAACGGGAAAGAGTAATCTTCTCAACCAGTCACGCTGTGACTAGACGCGCATATGCGCAAGGACGGGAAGAGATCCTTCCTTCCCACCTGGGGTCAGGCCTGAAATCTCACGTGCTCCCTCGGGAGGGCCAGCCAGCCCCTCGCTCTCTAGATATGTCCCCGTCTAGCTGGCCCCCCCATCAGATGGTCCAGCAGCACCCAACTTGTCTATCTTCCACCAAACAGGCTGTCCTCCCTGCTGGGCCTCGGCACTATCCAAACAAGCACGCCCTCCTGTGGGACCCAGGGGTCACTCCAACCTGTCACTCCCCCAGCACAGTTGCTGCGGGGTTTTTATTATTTATTTTTAAACAGAGAGGCAAGGAGGGAGACAGAGAGGGAGAGAAACATAAAGGTGTGGCTGCTTCTTGTGCACCCCGTACTGGGGACCTGGCCCATAACACTGGCATGTGCCCTGACTGAGAATCGAACCAGCGACCCTCTGGTTTGCAGGCTAGCACTCAATCCACTGAGCAACACAAACCAGGGCAACTTTGTATGACTTCTACTTTTTAAAAATTGTCAAGGTGTATTTTATGGACCCCGAATGCAGCCTATCTTGGTGACAGTTCTATAAGCTCAGGTGTGCTCGTTGTAGTTGGTATCCACCAGACCTGGGTGATATTCAGTTCACCCCTGTCCTTGCTGAGCTCACGGGCCCAACTGTCCCACATGCCCACTTTCTCCACCAGAGCCCCAGGCACACTCACCCAGGTTGTTTGAATCTCCCAGTTTGATAATTTTGACACCTCTGTCCAATGTGAGTCTGGTTCTGTGTCTGCTCTGTTTTTTGTCTTTTTGTACACTGTAAATTAATTCCATGTTTGCCATGGTTGGTGTGGCTCAGTGGGTTGAGTGCTGGTCTGTGAATCAAAAGGTCACAGGTTCGATTCCCGGTCAGGGCACATGCTTGGGTTGCATGCTAGGTCCCGGGTTGACTGCATGCAAAAGGCAACTAAACATTTTTCTCCCTCTTTATCCCCACCTTCCATTCTCTCCCTTCCCTTCCACTGTTTCCCTCCCTTCCACTCTCCCTAGAAATGAGTGAACTCTTTTTTAAAAATACTTTTTAATAATTTTTAAAAGATTTTGTTTATTTATTTTTAGAGAGGGAGGGGAAGGAGAAAGAGACAGAGAGAGAGAAAAACATCAATGTGTGGTTGCTGGGGACCGTGGCCTGCAACCCAAGCATGTGGCCTGACTGGGAATTGAACCTGCGATGCTTTGGTTTGCAGCCCATGCTCAATCCACTGAGCTACGCCAGCCAGGGCTAAATGAGTAAACTCTTAAAAAAAAAAAAGCTGGACATGACACATTTAACTGGGTACAAGGACTGAGGTAAACAGGACTTCAGTGTGACCTTTTAGGTGTCGCTGGGTAGGAGCTGTGCCTATTTCACTATCCGCCAAAGCTGTGAGTGTCGGAGGCTGCATCAGCTCTTGAGCGACGCATGCTTTGTCTGTTGGGTGTGATGAGTTTGGTGACGTATGAAGATCTTTAGGTCAGAAGAGCCTGGCCACCGCTGTTTAGAGCCTCGGGGTTCACGCTGCTGTCCTCATACATGGGGTGAAGTGGCTGCCTGTCCCTCAGTGGTCAGGCGACGCTGCGGCATTTTCTTCAGACCCGGGAGCAGCTGTGCCGCCCCGAGCATTGGAAGGTCACATCCATGAACTTCCCATTCCAGCGGGAAGCCTTGAAGCTGGGCTGGCTCCCAGGAGGGGCTGCTGCTCCCGGACACGCCATGGGCCGGCAGGGTGACCGGGACGGCGTCTGAGGACAAGGCGCCCGGGTGCTCAGCTCTGCCGCTGTTTGGGCCAGTGCTTGCTTGTGAAAAATGAATGGTAAATAAGTGCTCAGTCACAAACGCTAGGGATGTTCAGAAAGCACGCAGAGGAAGTGTGGAAAAACAGAATGGTGAGCGTAATTTTAGCCAACAAAAACGGCTCAGATATGCCCAGGGACAGTGCGGACCCACGGCTGGTCGTACCTCCCATGTCCAGTTGGCCTTTACATTACTGGTATTGGTTGAAGTTATTGTCCATTTTGGAACTTCCTGGCCACATAAAAATACGTTTCACACAGCTAAATCTAACATAAGCTTTAGGAAAAAACAGCATGTCACACTGTATCCAAAAAACTTCTGGGACTGCGCAAAGGGAGAACCAAAAAACGTAAAGTGCTTTATTTTTCATACTAACAATTCCATTTACAAAAATGATACAATTCCCACCGAAGGGATCAACACCATAAACGCACAGCTGACGACAGGGCGCGTGAGTGTGAACGACCCACGCACACTTTCCGTCACGGACATCGTTTCATACGCTCCAGCCTGCGCTCCACGCTGCCCAGCAGCCTCAGAGAAAACGCCTGCGAACCCTCCCTCGTCTAGACAGGAGACGACCGTGCTGAAACGGTCCCTGCTTCTCGGCGGCACGTGGTGCAGACACACACGCGTGGAGGGGAAGTGCGAGGCGTTCATCACGCGGGGACACCTACGTCTGCTCCATGCCGGCCATGAGGGACAGGGCTAGGGACTCCACTGCGGGAAGAAGAACGAGGTTAAAAAAACAGGGTGAGACATTTGAAAATGTCTGAGAAAGGCTTTCATCAATTCAAAACTCACAAGTATTTAAAGATATTTGCTGTTTTTAATTAACACGGTGATTATTCTTCATGTGTAATAAAGATGATAATCTTCATTTATTAAATAAAAGTCGAAAGAGTATGATTTACTTCTAGTTTGGGTCATTTTAATTTTGACAGCAAACCAAACTGTGCATTTCACTGAAGAAATCACATCTGTTCCCTGTGTCATAAAATCCGAGGTCCGTTCATAACAAGACGCCGAGTTCTGACCTAGGCCTTGTGTCTCCTAGCCCCCACTCTAACACAGGGCTCTTAAAAACATTCGGCTTCCTTAAGGAGATCTCAATTTGAATATGAAGAAACGGGGAAGGACTTACCCTGAATGGCTCCCCCAAACCACTGCACAGAGAACACTCAGGCCTTTGTTTCTGAAGACTGCCTCTCTGCCTGAGACTACCTGCCCTGTCAGAAAGCCTTGGAGCTTCAACACTGCTCAGAAATACTCCCCAGCTTTTGAAAAGGAATAGCTGTAAAGGCTACACATGATAGGAAAGTGTGCCTAAAATCTATTCTGCCCTCTGTTTTGTAAGTAATAGTTTCTGCCCTGGCTGGTGTGGCTCAGTGGATTGAGCTCGGGCCTTTGAACTAAAAGGTCGCCAGTTCGATTCCTGGTCGGGGCACATGCCTAGGTTGCGGGCCAGCTCCCTGGTTGGGGCTGAGGGAGAAGCGACCAATTGATGTTTCTCTCCCTCTCTTTCTCCCTCCCTCCCTCCCTCCCCCTCTTTCAGAATAAATACATAAAATCTTAAAGAATAATAGTGAGGCAGGAGACAGCATAGAAAGAACTCTGAGACTGCAATACTGTCACTGGCCAGCATTTAGCACCCTGGTTGGCAGGAAACACCTTTTACCAATTAAGTAGAATAAATAGTAAACCGAGGCAGGAAGGAGACAAGTCTCACACGCTAACTCAGCAGTCCTGAGCCTGGTCTGATAATATTGCCAGGTGTTCCAACATCACAAGAAACACTATGTCAGCAAGAAAGAAGGGAAGTGCCCCAATTGTAGTTAACGGCCTCCTGTCACGTATGTGTTTTACAACAGGATGACCAAGGGGAGTCTAGAGCAAGATAAGGATTTGGGCTGACAGACCCCCACATATCTCCAAGTTTGGGTAGTCACAGTATCCCAGGAAAGCTGGCACCACATTTACCCGTTAATTGTGACCTTTTTCCCCTCCTAGCCCACCAACTATGTAAGTCCTGAGAATAAAGCGCTCCCTCTCTCTCTCTCTCTCCCTCTCCCTCTCTTGGGCTCAGGGGGCTCTTGGCTCTTGGGCCACAGGGCCTTTGGCCATCTGGCCTCAGGCTGCCCAGGGGCTCGCCACCCTGGTCTGCAGCCACCCTTGCTTTTCTCAGCCTGCTTTGCCCTGAAACTTTCCCTTTCACCCCCTACTCTACCCAGTCCTATTCTCTTCCATGGGAATGGACCACTAATACACTGATTACATACTACTAGGTTTGCTGATCTGTAATTCTTTACATGCGTCGGCAAGAAGAATCGGGTCTCTCCCGCCAACAATAGTAATAGCAGTTTCAGGTACCCACTGGTATACAAACAATATGCTAGAGAGCAAAATCTTTAGTCTCTGTGTTTTACATCTTAATATTCACTCATCCTAAAGTAATTCTGAAAAAAAGCAACCAAGATGTGGTACAGCTGCTGAGGGGCCTTCCAGCTGTGAAAGGGGGGGGATCCAATTCCTCCTGAGACAGACTTTGCACTGGAAAGCGGAAGATCAGTGAGATTTTAACGCATGTACTTACGATGCGGAAAGGACCCTCTACAGACGGCTTTGTTTAAAATGGTGACCAGAAACATGTGGCAGTTTTTAAAATCGGACTCCATTTTCTCTATAGATTCCATCCTAGGAAAGAAAGTACATTTCAGTTTAAGTAAGTGCATATGGGGTTAACAGGTAGGTTACAAAATATCTCTGGAGTAACTTCAAATGTACCTCAGTTTAATTATTTAGAATACTAAGTATAAAGACTATAAAATAAAATATAAAATTTTCTGCCCTACTTTGTTTTGTCCATTGAGGCATTCTATTTGCATATGCGTATTACATCCCTAGAAAAAGAATCGCAGGCCCTGGGTGGTGTGGCTCAGTGGATTGAGTGTGGGCCTGTGAACCAAAGGGTCACTGGTTCGATTCCCAGTCAGGGCACATGCCTGGGTTGAGGGGCCAGGTTCTACAGTAGAGGGTATGTGAGAGGCAACTACACATGGATGTTTCTCTCCCTCTCCCTCCCTTCCCCACTCTAAAATAAAATAAAGAGAACCCTAAAAAAAAAGTAACAAAACCTACACAACTACACATGAATATAATCTAAGGATATTTTTGCTTGTCCTCATTAAAAGACTTTAGCTGTTTCTTATTATTTTATGGCTTAAAAAAGAACCACATAATCTCCGATGCTGCCTAGCTCAGAAGGGCGGATTCTTCAACTCTTTCCTTAAATCACAGGCGGCAAACACAAGGCCCGTGGGCCAAATCCGGTCCTCCACCTTGTTTATCTGGCCCGGCACCCTGTTTCTACCGGGCAGCAGCACCGAGCTCACTTAACTGCTAAGGAGTAGTTCCATGTATACAGTCCTAACATTACATTCGGCCCTTTGAAGGCAACCACGAGGCTGATGTGGCCCCTGGTGACAATGCGTCTGACACCCCTGCCTTAAATGTAAGTGCTTTGGGATGTGTCGCCAAGATGAAAAAAGCCTCCCAGGAGGAAGCCCACTGAAACACTCACAGCGAGGAGGCCCCGAGAGCCACATACTTACTGCCAGGCCCCCAGCCCCGCCTGCCAACCGTCCGCAAACATGAGCGCCAAGTTCAACACCTTCATGATGGCCTCCTTCACGAAGCTGACCTGCAGAGCGAAGCCGGGACAGAACACAGCTCCGCGACTCTGTGTGGACACGGACACCACACTTTTTCCTAACTCCATCGTCACCGAGAAGGCTCACTGGCACAATGGCCGCCTGGCTCTGAACGACGCACCCTCGGAACCAGGCGCACACGCTGCACCCACGATGCAGGTGGTGGCAGCTCGGCCCACCCCATGGAGCAGCTGCCGTCTCCTGGGATGGCTGCCAAAACCCCCCAGTGAAAGGGGGCAGGTGATTCCTGTGAGGGGACTTCACCCCCAACAGTCACACCCAGGGGGACACACCTCCTGACTGGGCCCCATGTGCAGATACACCGTCCAGCTACACCCAAGTGCAGAGCAGAGGAAGGGTGGGCTGCCCCACAGGCCCCACCCGTTTCTCGTACAGAGACTGTCTGGTCATACGGCCTGAATTTGTAACCTTGTGTCATCTGGACTTCCCTTAAAGAATATTCTACAGAACAGCCCTGGCTGCTGTGGCTCAGTGGACTGCGGGTTGACCTGCTAAGCAAGGGGTCGCCGGCTCAATTCCCAGTCAGGGCACATGCCTGGGTTGCAGGCTAGGTTCCCCAGTAGGGGGTGTGAAAGAGGCAACCACAAATTGATGTTTCTCTCCCGCTCTTTCTCTCTCCCTTCCCCTCTAAAAATAAATAAAATCCTAAAAAGGAAAAAGGACTGTTCTACAGAACAGAAGCTTAGTAAACATAAAATCCCTCAGCAGAGAACTCGCTGGGCCAGCTTCACTCCTGCGTAAGTGGACAAGTTCACAGGTGACTTCTCACGTACCTTTTCTCTCAGCAGACATCGATCGTGGATGGTCGACAGGTATCTATAGTGGATTTTAATCAATTGATCTAAGTCCTTGGCTTCCTCGATTTGATGTTGAAATTCCAGCCCTGTACTGTGAAGGATCTTGAAGAGAAAAGTAAAAAGTTTCATCAGGTTTCTTTGTTGAGAACTGTGGGCCCCACACCAAAGTTTTCACTGGACCCTCTGCTTCCTTCAATAGTCCTGAGGCAGGAGGCAGCGCAGGAAGAACTCTGAGGCTGCACTGCTGTCCCTGGCCAGCGTTTAACATCTCAGTTGCCAGGCAATGCCTTCTACCAATTAGGCAGATTAGAGAGTAAACCGAGGCAGGGAGGAGGAAGGAGACAGGTCTCACACGCTAACTCAGCAGTCCTGAGCCTGGGCCGATCATACTGCCAGGTGTTCCAATACCACAAGAAACGCTACGTTAGCAAGAAGAAGGAAGTCCTTGAGAGTCTATGTAGTGTTTCTGCTGTCTGGGAAAGAAAGACTTGAAACTATGCTTTCATCCCAAGGCCTGAATGCAGGAGAGGGTCCCCAGTGCCCAAAGAAAGAGCCCATAAAAGAATTTTGGTTAATTGCCTACCTCTGGTCACTCTCTGTTTTACGAGGGAGTCCCTGATGCTCACAGAAAGAGCCCATAAATAACTTTGGAAAGTGCCCCAATTTTAATTAACTGCCTCCTGTCACGTATCTGTTTTACAACAAGATGAACAAATGGAGCCTGGAGCAAGATAAAGATTGGGGTTAACAGGCCCCCACATGTACCTACGTTTGGGTAGTCACCTCCCCCAGGAAAGTGGGCAACACATTCACCCATTAGTCAACATGTAACTTTTCCCTCCTATCCCACAAACTATTTAAGTTCCTTAGAACAAAGAAGTAGCACTCTCTCTCTCTCTCTCTCTCTCTCTCGGGAGCTTGGGGAGCTCTTGACGCTCTTGGATCATGGGCCACTGGGCCTCTGGCCACCCCGCCTCAGGCCCCCCAGGGGTTTGCCACCCTGGTTTTCAGCCGCTCTTGCTTTTGCTACCCAGCTTTGCCCTGAAACTTTGCCTTTCACCCCCCATTCTACCCAGCCCCGTTCTCTTCCATGGGAACAGGTCACTAAAAAACTGATTACATGCCGATAGATTTGCTGATCTGTAACTCTTTGCATGTGTCAGCAAGAAGAACCAGGTCTCTCCCGTCAGCTGTTCCATCTGCTGAGCTGATGAAGTACTATTCTTTCGGGACTGGCATTCTCCTCCTAGAATGAAGGGGGCCCTTCTGTGGGGACCTCCAGTTGCCCAGTGGCTGGACACCTCACTCTGATGAACAGATCATTCCCGGTAGGGAGGGGCAACTATATTCAACCAGACGGGAAAGTGCACTGATTTGTTTTTTTTTGAAAAACAAAAACAAAAACAAAAACAAAAAACCCAACAACAAAAAAACCCCATCAGGTAGCCCTGGCCAGGTGGCTCAGTTGGTGAGGTATTGTCCCATCAACCAAAAGGTTGTGGGTTTGATCCCCAGTCAGGGCACGTACCCAGGTTGCAGGTTCAATCCCCAGTTGGGGTGCATGTGAGAGGCAACCAATCTGTTTCTCTCTCATACCTCCCTTCCCTTCTCTCTAAAATCAACACACATGTCCTCAGGCAAGAGTTAAAAAAAAATCATTGGGTAAGTTGAAGGTATACATTTTTCTTTTTAAAAAAGATTTTATTTATTTATTTTTAGAGGGGGGAAGGGAAGGAGAGAAACATCTATGTGTGGTTACCCCTCCCACACCCCCACCGGGGATCTGGCCCACAACCCAGGCCTATGCCCTGACTGGGAAGCGAACCTGGCGACCCTTTGGTTCTCAGCCTGAGCTCAATCCATTGAGCTACACCAGACAGGGCTGAAGGTACACATTTTTCTAAGTTGCACTGTTTACACAGAGGCAGTTAAAAGTAGGTTTACAGCTCTGAGTACACCAAACAGAATTTATCCTTATGTTATTTCTTACTAATTATTGTATCATTTATTTGTACTACAGCTGCAAACCTCCTTTTGCCCACCCAATACACCTGCAACTCCTACTCTCAAGGCTGAAGGGTTGGGGCCGCAGTCCAGGCGCCACTGACGTGGCCCCAGGGGACAGAAGGCGGCAGGCCTGAAACGTCGGCCAGAAAGGCTCGTTCACTGGAACAAAATGGGCTTTAGGACTTATAGGTCAGAAAGACTAGAAATTTCTTTGGCAACCACTTTAAACTCCAAAAGGAGTCCCAGCAATATGGACACTGGGCAAATGGCGGAAGCCTCTCTCAGGACATCCTCTCGAACTGGTTTGAAGGTGTGGAAGAAAAATATACTTTGTAACGACTTTCTTCTTGTTTTGAAGAAAAAAAGCACATAATCTGCCTGTACTTTCCTCTGGACAGTGCACACCAGCCTGGCAGAGCCTGGCTGTCACTAAAAATTGAAGCCACTTCCCAGGGGCAGCTGTCACCACCGATCAAGTCAGAGGACCACGGAGCAAGTTCAGATGGCAATTTGAAAGAGGGGCTCTGGCTGTGCCTGTCCCGGGGGACAGGAGGGACGGCAGACTTGGGACACAGGTGCCCTGGCAGGTCTAAAACTGCCCCCCATCCTCCCACTACACTAGCGTTTTACAGTCGAAGTGTGAACACACACCATTTTCACGTCTGCAGCCTAGTGCTACGCTGTGGGCCCCTCCAGGTTTCTGGTCTGTTACCAGTGATGTACTGTGAGCAGCTGGGTACGAGGCAGACGGACAGACACTAACCCTGGTCATGATGTAGTTGTGTAGGCTGTTCACGAAGTGCATGAGCTTCACGCGCAAGAGGAGCATGCGGTGGATCTGCTGCCGCACTGGTTTCCTCTGCGGCCCGCACTGGAGTCCTTCCTGCAGGTGCGGCTTCTCAGCTGTCTCTGCGAGAGAGTCAAAGAGCGGCGTGGGTGGCGAGCGCTGGTCCCAGCTGCTGAGGGTGGAGCCCCCGCAGCAAGGTCACCACAGGTGCTGCGGGGACCTGCCTTCAGCGTCTCTGGAAGGGGGCGCCCTGAAAAGTCCCCATGAACACCTGGATGGTCGCTGTCATCAACATGCAAACGCAAAGTCCCAGGAACTTCTCATTAAAAACTGTCACGTAGCCCTGGCTGGTGTGGCTCAGTGGATTGATCACCGGCCTGCGAACCACCGCTGGTTCGATTCCAGGGCACATGCCTGGGTTGTGGGCCAGGTCCATGGTTGGGGGCGCACAAGACGCAACCACACACTGATGTTTCTTTCCCTTTCTTTCTCCCTCCCTCCCCCCCCCGACTCTAAAAATAAATAAAATATTTTTAAAAGAACATTAACTCTGGCATCTATAAAAATGCTGCTATAAGTACACATCATTTTTGCTACTTGTATATACATAAAAAAATGACCAGACCACCAATCTCTTTTTCAGGGCTGAAATTAAACTATAATTTAATTTAAATTATAATTACAGTTTATAATTTAATTTTCAAGTATAATCTTACCACCAAATAGCAACACGTCCAGACTATACTTTGCCCACTTAATCTGCAGTAAGAGAAGGAACACCTGGTTGTAAATTTTTTGACATTCCGAGCTTATAACAATGTCCACAGGCCACGGGACCTGTGAAAACAAAAACGGAAAATCAGGATAGAAGGGAACCCACTACCTGCACATCTTAATTGTTTTTTATCCTCACCCTAGCACATTTTTTCATTCCTCTTAAAGAGAGAGGAAGGGAGGAAGGAAGGGAGAGAGAGAGAGAGAGAGAGAGAGAAAGAGAGAGAAACATCACTCAGTTGCCTCCTGTATGTGCCCTGATCAGGGATCGAACCCGCAACCTAGGTATGTGCCCTGGGTGGGAATGGAACCCTCAACCTTTCAGTGTACGGGACGGTGCTCTAACCCACTGAGCCACGCCAGGCAGGGCTTGTACCTTTTAATTTTAACACCAAACAGTGTTCTTACAAAGTGTATCAGCACATACCTTGTAGCTCAGGGTCAGACCATCTAGGATATGAACAGGGAGTTTCTTCTTAGCTGTGTCCACGTTTTCGAAAGATATAGAGAGACTAGAAAAAAAAATTTTAGTTTCAGTTGGTGAAAACATGCTTGTACAAAAGGCTCTTTCAAAAAACCATCATCACTTTAGCATTTATTTTATTTACATCATATTCCAAAAAAGACACTATTTCAAAAAAGGAGTGCCAATGTTCCAGTACAGCCATATTTTCTGGCATATATTCCAGAACAGAAATTTGGTTTTGGAAGTAAGAAAAGTTCTCAAATACTGAGTTTAGCCGTAAAGGAGAAGAGACACCTAACAGCTGTCAGCTAATTAGGGAAAAGGACGAAGGCAGGTAGCTTAGTCTGGAAACGTCCAGGCAGCCAACGGTCTCAGAAGTGGATCTCTGCTCAGCCCGGGAGCGTGCGGGTGGCCAGAGTGGGTTCTGCTTCTAAAATGGGGTCATGCGCACATGTCCCTAACACTGGTTCAAATGTGACTCTCGGTAGAAAGGAGCAGGTCCCCCAGCACTTGGGAATGTCCCTGTACCTGGCGCTGCGTGGGCACCTGAGGATCTGATGACCCTGCTCCTCGGGGTCCGGCCAGCACCTTGAGGACCACGCAGCGCTCGGGGAGCGGGGCCCGAGCAACGGGTCTGGGTGTGGGCCACGCCACCACGTGGAAATCCAATAACCATGGTTGCCTTCCAGGAAGGGAGGAGGCTTACAGGGACAGAAACAGAAGCCAGATCTCCCTAAAGGAACCTTGGTACCAATGATCTCCACTTCAGAAATGCACAGCCGTTTGCCTAACTGAAAACCAAACGGCAACAGGGGCGGGGGAGCAGCACAGCAGTCCCGGAGGAGGAACACGTGCTGTCAGCACAAAGCCGGCCCGGTGTCGGGTCGGTGCTGGTGCGAGCCCACAGAGGTTTGGAGGTGGCAGTGTGGGGTGCACAGTGAACCCACAGGGGCTGCGGCTGCTACCGTGACTTTGGGACCACTACTACTTATCATAGGACAAATCCAGTACGTGTTAGGGTAACTCGTGAGTAACGCTCAAAGGAAAATCAAAGTGCAATTAGTCGTCTTTCACAGACACCGAAAATATCAATGTGAGCTTATGCGTCATTCCGCTCTTCCTACAGATGTCCCAGCTCCGTCCTCTGAGAGTCCAGAGGTGGTGACAACCCAGGGCTGAGGGATCCACTCCAGCACTGGGTAGAAGGCCTCTGAAGCCACCAGAGAGCCGTGACAAGTGCTTGCAGGAGGCACACGGGTCTGGGCAGGATGAGCACAGAACGGGCCTACATGTTGGACTTGAGAGCCAGGGGTTCCCCGGGGCCATTGGGGTCAGGTGACGGGGTTCTCTCTGGGTCAAAATGGAACAGGCTATGCAACAAAAAAAGAATAACTGTAATAGCCATGGCTGGTGTGGCTCAGTGGATTGAGCAACAGTCTGTGAACCAAAGGGTCGCTGGTTCAATTCCCAGTCAAGGCACAGGCCTGGGTTGTGGGCCAGGTCCCCAGTAGGGGGCGCACGAGAGGCAACTATACATTGATGTTTCCCTCTCACTCCCTCCTTTACCCTCTGTCTAAAAATAAATAAATCTTAAAAAAAAAAGAATAATTCTGGAATAGATTAAAACATGTCAAAAATAATAAAATTCATGGGTTTCTACTGATACTGAACAATATAACCTTCCCTGGGACCCTCTGCTGGTGTGGGGCACTAATGTCTTATCATGAAAAGAATCGAGCAGTTACCCCACTTTTATAACCACATAATTGATGAAATTCCACTTTTATGGCAGAATCGAAGGTAATAAAAGAATAAAATGAAACTAAAGGGAATTATTTTACCTATTACTAAGCCGCAGACAGTCAGCCACCAGCACGGCTGTGCGGAAAATAACGCCCTAAGTTGGCACCTGACACGTATTATCTGTTACCGTCATTACTTTCCAAGGGGAATGAGGAAGAGAGCTAAGCAGGGAGCAAGGAACCTGAGGCTGGGGGGAAGGTGGGCTATGGCCTCTGTGCTGCAAAGGTGTGGGACCACCGACTCGCAGAGGTGGCCGGGTAGCTGGCGGGAGGAAGGGCAGGTCAGCGGCCTGGCCGGGGATGAGCCCATGGAACAGTCTGAAAACCTACAACCATGCCCATCAAGTGGAGCCACCTACTCGCCACTCCTGAGCCTGCGTGACAGCAGCAGCTGCCTCAGAACACCAGAGGCCACCAGAGAGGAGGCCAGTGCAGCAGCTGGGGCAGGGCAGGGGCAGAGCAGGGGCAGCTCTGACTCCAGCCCCCTGAGGGAGGCCAGCGGAGCCCGAGAGCCACACGGTTCCATCTCCTCATCCTGCTTTGCTTGGTGGGCAAGCCACTCATCTTCCCACTGCCTTGGTTTTCTAGCATGTAAATTACATTAGCAAAATTCATGGGGTCAGTGTGAAGATTAAATAAGATGACCCACACAGATATTCACTGAGGGGTCCATGGGACAGGGACAGGGATTATTCTATAACACTGAACATAAAAGGTAGCTTCCACCTGGCTGGTTTAGCTCGGTGGATTGAGCATGGGCCTGTGAACCAAAAGGTCGCCGGTTCAATTCCCAGTCAGGGCACATGCCTGGGTCAAGGGCCAGGTCCCCGGGAGAGGGCACATGAGAGGCAACCACACATGGATGTCTCTCTCCCTCTCTTTCTCCCTCCCTTCCCCACTCTCTAAAAAATAAATAAATAAAAGGCGGCTTCCACATTTTACCGTGAACTGTCTTCGGGGTAACGCTGTCCTACTGCCTCCTGGAGCTGGACGTTAAGAAAAGACACATTTTGCCAGGTTTCCTTTTCTCTTATTTTATCAAAAATCGATGTGTAGAAGTCGTACATGGTATCCCCACCTTCCATCAAGAAGAAATTCCTCATGGCCTGCAAGTACTCCACCAACCTGCAAGGAGAGGCCGGAGGCACCATGAGGCGGGCCCCCGTCTGTCACAGGCTTCGTGTGCCAGCATCGGCAGTGACGCAGGCTTACCCTCTGCACTGATGATGGCAGTCGGAACTGCTAACGCTTCTTAGGTACCTTGCAGTAACAGAAGTTATTTTTCCTTAACACAGAACACTGGGCAGTCAAAAAGTGTGACGACAACAACAACAACAACAGAAAAAGGAACTCAAAATCCTACCATTCATAGTGAATTTTCACTGTTACTCTTTGGGATATTTCTTTCCAGTCTTTTTTTTCCTGTGTCTTTAATAAAATATTGTCCTCACCATGTTATATATGCTGCTTTTTTAAGCTTTAAGAACAAAATAGGTGGGGGAATGTAGGGGGTGGAGGGACTAAGCTAAAAGGAAAAAGGATTCGTGGACATGAACAACAGTGTGGCGATTGCTGGGGCCAGGGTGGTATAAGGGGACTAAATGGTAGTGGAAAAAAGTACAGTAAAGATTATTTAGCCCTGGCTGGTGTGGCTCAGTAGACTGAGCACGGGCCTGTGAACAAAAGGGTCGTTGGTTTGATTCCCAGTCAGGGCACATGCCTGAGTTGCAGACCAGGTCCCCAGTAGGGGTCGTGTGAGAGGCAACCACATATTGATATTTCTCTCCCCCTTTCTCCCTCCCTTTCTCTGAAAATAAAGAAAATCTTTTAAAAAGATTAAATTTTTAAAAACCAACAAAATATGTTATTTAATACTCTGTATAAACATTGTTAACTTTGCTAAATTCATACATATGATACGAGTATGCCATATTGTTTGAGATGCCATAATTTAAAGAACTGTTAATTTGCCCATTTTCCCCTCTGATGGCCAATTTTGTGATGGGCATTTTTGTGCAACATACTTTTTCTGTTTTCCTTCGGGGATAGTGTCTCAGAAATAAACAATGAAATTTCACAACACAGTTGGGAAAACATTAAAGGTTAATTGATTCTCTCAAAAGAAAATTGTTGCTCTGGCCGGCGTAGCTCAGTGGATTGAGCACGGGCTGCAAACCAAAGCACCGTAGGTTCAATTCCCAGTCAGGGCACATGCCTGGGTTGCAGGCCACGGCCCCCAGCAACTGCACATTAATGTTTCTTTCTCTCTCTCTCTCTCTCTCTTTCTCTCTCTCCCCTTCCCTTCCCTCTCTAAAAATAAATAAATAAAATCTTTAAAAAAAAAATTGTTAACTGCGTGTCTATTTCCCACTCTAATAAGAACTGACTGGAAATACATGTTTTAACATAATCACAATGGTCTCCGAAGCACAATAAACTGCAGACAACTTCTGAAACAAACCCCCTCAGACCTGTAATCTTTCTTCAGCGTCCGCATGAGGTTCCCACAGCACTCGAGATACTGCTTGTCGATGTGGGGGTACAGGCAAGATCTCAGCGTTAATTCGAACGTCTGGCACGTCACAGATTCCGAGGACCTATCCACACAGATGTCCCCACCAGCAAACTTCTCGTGAAAGTCACTCTGCTCCAAATACAACCTTTAACATTAAAAAAAAAAAAGCCTTCTTTTAAGGGCAGCTGTCAAGAGGATTCTCTGAAATCAAAACTTCAGAGTGCCATTTTAAAATGACCAATTATCATATATATATAGAGAGAAATCTTTTTTTAATATATAGCTTAAAAGATTTTATTTATTTACTTTTAGAGAGAGGGGAAGGGGAGAAGGAGAGAAACATCAATGTTTCTGCAATGCCCTGAGAATCAAATTAGCAACCCTTTTGGTTCACAGGCCAGCACTCAACCCACTGAGCCACACCAGCCGGGACAGAAAGAAACTTGTTTCCTCAAAATATACTTTGAGTGAACTAGCTGTTCAGAGTCACTTCTGCCTTCAGGGTCACACACTCTGGCCCTTTCTGGACACTAGGGCCACTGGCAGCAAGTGACAGCCTCAGGTAGCAACAGTGTGCTGGTACCAAGCACCTAAAATCCTCGAGAGCCAAGATGCATGTTATGCACAGGGAGGGTCTTGCTCACTGGATGTGTCTGATGCCCATCCACGACCCAGACTTCTTAGAGCGTCTGCTGTCCCAGAGACGGCACTCCCCAGGGCATAGGGCATGTGACAGCCTGGAGACGTTCACCAGGGAAGCCAAAGGACACAATGGAAATAAGTGAACACAGTGTCTTCTTGTGCTCCATTCCTTCATAAAGTAGAATAGGCTACAAAGGTTTTTATCTTTAAGGCTGGAAGGCCCCCCGCCTGGTAGAAATAAACAGTACTAAATATGGCACAGATTCTGCTATGTCAACCATCAGAAATGGTGCAGCTGGGCTGGGACTAGTATGGTTCAGTGGACTGGCTGCCAGCCTGTGAACCAAAGGGTCACCAGTTCGATTCCCAGTCAGGGCACATGCCAGGGTTGCGGGCCAGGTCCCCAGTAGGGGGCATGCAAGAGGTAACCACACATTGCCGTTTCTCTCTCTCTTTCTCCTTCCCTTCCCTAAAAATAAATACATAAAATCTCAAAAAAAAAATAGCAGCTGGGATTCACCTGGCAAAGTTGACGGCCAGCAGCGGGTCATGAACGTCGTCCAGTTCAGGGTGCCTCTCGGCAATGCACTGCATCTTAATGAGGTTCTCTTTGGTTGCCAACTGTTCCATGCGGGGCTGTGCGGGGGCATCTTCTCCGTGTCGAAGGCGTGACTGTACCGACTCCAGAAAGAGAGTATAGAGGCTTTTTCTTTCTGCGTCTGAAACATAAAGAAGCACGTCATGTGACTTTACATTAAGTAACATTCAGATATATAATGTGATTTAATTCAAATGTGGCCTGGTATTTTCTCTCTGGAAATACTATGAGAGTCTATTCCCATCTCATTACTTTTATAATACGGTGCCACTACCCATTTTTATATCCTGTCAGACAAGTGCCAAATTCAGGGTTACATGAAAGTATAACCTAACTTTTTTCTGAACAAGGGAGTACCCTCAGCTGGACAATTGAAAGTTAAGTTACCATGTACAGCACTTCAGAATTTTATGGGAAAAACACTCTAAATATTGGCCTTGGAAAGCTCATGACATTTTATTTTTCCTTCAAGAGGGAAATACTGCAAAGTAAAAATATTATTCTTATTTTTTAAATTTTTATTTATTGATTTTTAAAGAGGTGGAAGGGAAAAGGGGTGGGGGGAAACATCAATCTGTTGTTTCACTTCTGTATACCTTCATTGGTTGATTCTTATACGTTCCCTGGCCAGGGATCAAACCCATAACTGGCATATCTGGATGACGCTCTAACCAACTGAGCATGAACCCGGGCCAACTGAAAATATTATTAGAGAAGATACAAAATAACTGATGTAACACTAAGCTGCTTTACAAACAAAACAACCAAGGGTCACATTTATACCTTTCAAATTTTTTAGTCAATTGATAAAATTTTAAGTATACTGTTTAAATAGCATCAAAAAAGACTAGAAATAACATCAAGATATTCTTGAAATCTATGGTCCAGTCTGAGTTGCTCACCAATGAATTCCTATCTGCCAGGGTTCATGGTCTTCAAGAGCGACATGCTGCAAGATATGCTGGGAATTATTTTTAACAGACCAGTCCTGCCCTGGCTGGTATAGCTCAGTGGATCGAGCATGGGCTTGTGAACCAAGGGTTCCCAGTTTGATTCCCAGTAAGAATACATGCCTGTGTTGTGAGCCAGGCCCCGAGTAGGGGGTGTGTAGGAGGCAACCACATATTCATTGATTTTTCCCTTTCTTTCTCCTTCCCTTCTGTCTCTTAAAATAAATAAAAATCTAAAAAAAAAGGGACCGGTCCTCAGGAATCAAGAGTAAGGAAAATACACGTAGAACTTATTACCATTGCCTTTCAAATACACTATTACAAATTTCTTTCTTTCTGCCTTTTTCTTAAAGATTTTATGTACTCATTTTTAGAGAGAAGGGAAGGGAGGGAGAAAGAGAGGGAGAGAAACATCAATTATTTGCCTCTAGCACACCCCCAACTGGAGACCTGGCCCACACCCAGGCATGTGCCCTGACAGGGAATCGAACCAACAAGCTCTTGCTTAGCAGTCTGGCGTTCACTCCACTGAGCCACACTGGCCAGAGCAAGTGCTAGACATTTCCAATGAGGACAACCTTTTTCCTATTAGAAGCAGCATGATCTACTCGATCATGGTGCTAATTTCCGTGTAACTGGAAGGCTTTGATGATTTTCAAACTACCAGTGTGACTCACTTGGGCGTAGTCTTGCAAGCCCACGGTCGCAGGTTCAATCCCCAGTCAGGGCACATGCCTGGGTTGTGGGTTCTGTCCCTGTTTGGGGCACGTACGAGTGGCAACCAACCAACTGATGTTTCTCTCTCTTTCTCCCTCCTTTCCCCTCTCTCTAAAAATTACAAACAACAAAACAAACAGAAAACTACAGAATCATTCCGTGTCTCAGATGACAAGAGTGAGGACAGCAGCAGAGCAGCCCCTGCCGCGAGAGGCGCGCGGGAAGGGCCCACCTCTGGCCGTGGCCTGGCCCGAGGTGCCGTCCCCGGCCTGCAGGTGCTTCAGCAGCTGCATGGACTTGCCGGCCATGATGATGTGCTTCAGCACGGGCCTGAGGAAGGACACCATGGTGGGCTGGCGGCTGGAGGGCCCCTGCTCGCTGCCGGAGCTCGCGCTGGCGTTGTCGCTCATCTTCTCTTCGTTCTCTGTCTTTTCCGACACACTGTAGAGCGTGTAGGTTGCGTACCAGAAGTCTCTGTGATTGACTGGAACATTTTTGTTTCTGTAGAGATTCAAAAGAATGTTCGATGTTCATCCTTCTTCCAAAAGAACAGCATGTGTGTTCTAGCTCAGCCCCGTGTTGTCCAGACATTCCCAGACACAGTAACTTCAGTCATTGCTACAACGAAGCACTGTCTGTGCAAAATGGGAGAGTTTATCTGGCCTCGGCTTAACATGAAAATGTGGACAAATACTCGGATGACTGAGACAAAAATCTAACTAAGTAGAAAGTTGCCTGGATTGGAATTAAGCAAAATATGATTAATTTGTTCATCTCCCATGAGAAACTGGAATTAAACAAAATATGATTAATTTGTTCATCTCCTGTGAGAGTAATCTCCAGACTTCCACACCTATCCCTCTCCACATAAGATTATTTTTTAAAGATTTTATTTATTTATTTTTCTAGAGAGAGGGCAAGGGAGGAAAAAAGAGAGAAACATCAATGTGTGGTTGTCTCTTGAGCACCCCCTACTGGGGACCTAGCCTGCAACCCAGGCATGTGCCCTGACTGGGAATTGAACTGGTGACCCTTTGGTTGGCAGGCCAGCCGTCAATCCACTGAGCCACACCAGCCAGGGTCCATGTAGATCCTTAACAGAATTGCTTTGAGTAACAAAATGATAGATACTCCCCACTATCTAAGAATAGTGAGAGAGATGAAACAGGACAGAATGAGAGACAAAAGCTGGACTGGGGGAAAGGCTGTCTCTTGTATCCGAGCACCAGAAACAGGGCCACCTTTCCAGAGCTCGGAGGCATCAGCACGCCCTTCCTGTCGAGGGAAATGAACAGCTGTCAATAAAACCACACACCCACACAGAGCACCCAACTTCACACGGCGCTGAGATGCAGATTCAGTGATTGTATTCAGAAAAACCAATTAACTTAAGTGTTAAAAAAAAAAAAAGTAGCGTGCTGGCTCCTGTGGGTCAGTAGTTGGAATGTCATTCCACCCATCAGAAGGTCCAGGGTTCGATTCCTGGTCGGGGCAGATGCCTGGGTTGCAGGTTTGGTCCTGGTCGGGGTGCACAGCCAATCGATGTTTCTTTCTCACATCTATGTGTGTGTGTCCCCCCCGCCCCCACTTCTGCTCTCTAAAATCAATGCATATATCCTCACATGAGGATTAAAAAGAAAAAAAAATCTAGAGCAGCTAATTTGGAGAAATAAATGTATTCAAGGCCTCTTCGGAAATGTTTTCATACTTTTATCTAACCGATAGTTTCCCCCGGAATGACTGGAGTGGGTGGTTGTGGCCAGCACTTGCTTCACAGGAAGCACTGTGCGTGTCACTAGGCCAGCCCGACATCGACACACTGCCATCTGGAGAGGCAGTCTGCAGGACTAAGCAGTGACCTGACACAAGGGAAAGAGAAAGGTGTTTGGGGGCCACGCCCTGACGTGCCCTGTGGTGACCACAGAGCTCTCTCAGCCCAACTGCTCTCCCTCGGTGGTGCCTGAACCCAGCGAAACCGCCCCACGTGCCCCAAGCTTCGTGTGGCCTCGGTCACCTCTGGATGATGAACTCCCGCGCGCAGTCGCCCAGGTGGCCGTGCGCGATCCACTCGTCCACGATCTGCAGGTAGGGCCGCACGGTCTCCACCCAGAGGGAGAAGAGCAGGGACACCTGCGGGGACACGCACACAGGCCATTCTCAGGGCGCCCTCGTCTCAGGGGAGAGACGAGGCTGACACACTTCTGAGACGCCTTCTAGAAAGTGACCAGGTTTCTGCTTTCTGAAATAAAGTAGGAAATTAAAAACCCAAACCACGTGTTGTAAGACCCTTGTGAAGAGCTCACCCACTCACGAGATGAGCACAGGTCTGTAGCCCACACTCGGACGCCCGTGCGGGGCGGTTACCCAGGGACAACAGGGACAAGGCTTTCCTACCTGAGTGGAGCAGTGAGCGAGGTGTCCAGAAGCAATGAGGACATGGTTTCATTCTACTGCCCCACCCAGTAGCAAAACACTACACAGTGGGAAGAAACGGACCTCCTTTACATGGAGCCGCAGGACCACAATGGGGAGAAACTCACAGTGCGCCAACCAACGGGGAAACACACCCAAAACACATGCCCAGACAAACCCGCAGCTTTCTCGATTCTAGTCTCTAGTGAGCGCTATTTTATTAAATTGTGATGAAAAAGGGTATAACATAAATATGCTCTCCATCGTTTTTAAGTGTACAGTTCAGTCGAGTTCAGTACATTCACACTGTTGTGAGAATAGATCCCCAGAACATTCTTATGCTTGAAATCGCAACTCTTGCCCTGGCTGGTGTGGCTCAGTGGACTGAGCGCTGGCCTGCAAACCAAAGGGTGGCCGGTTCGATTCCCAGTCAGGGCACATGCCTGGGTTGTAGGCCAGATCCCCAGTAAGGGGTGTGCGAGAGTCAACCACACATTGATGTTTTCTCCCTCTCTTCCTCCCTCCCCCCTCTCTAAAAAAAATAAATCAATAAAATCTTAAAAAAAAAAGTCCCTGCAACTCTGTCCCCATAATGAACCTACCCTCTTCTCAGCCCCTAGTAAACTTGGTCCTACTTTTTCTTTCGATGACCACTCTCGAGGCTTCCCATCATAGACTTGCAGTTTTATTTCAGAAAGGGTTAATGCACCTTGCTTTGGAAGACAGCTGGGAACTTTTCACATCCTGCTGTCACGTTCTGTCCTTGCTGCATCGCATCCTTCTGCTCATCCTAGCAATTACAACTTAGAAGAGCCCTGGCTGGTGTGGCTCAGTGGGCTGAGTGCTGGCCTGTGAACTGAAGGGTCACTGTTCAATTCTCAGTCAGGGCACGTCTGGGTTGTATGCCAGGTCCCCAGCAGGGGGCACTCGAGGGGCAGCCATACTTTGATGTTTCTCTCACTCTTTTTCCCTCCCTTCCCCTCTCTCTAAAAATAAATAAAATCGGAAAACAAACAAACTTAGAAGCTAATTTCAAAACCCCGCACAAGTGTCAGACACGCCGGGACTTAAACACCGTTTCTAGAAGGAGCTGCGGCCCACTGTTCTGCCAGAACAGGAGGGAGCCACGCGCTTGAGACCAGACGAGGGGCCACGTACCGTTTGCTCAGAGGCCTCCCCCACGTTGTCATACTCGAGGATGGCCTTGTACAGGGTGTTAAGCAGGTGAGACGCCCGAACGACGTTCCGTGTGTCTGGCGGGACCTCGGCTATCCCGGTGCTAAAGATTCTGTGCAGAACCTTCAACTGCCCCAGTCGGGGCGACAGCTTGTCCACCACGATGGCAAGAGTTACTGTGGTGTCTGCGAGGGTCAAGGGTCACACTCGTTAGCCAGGAAAACCGTGCAGTCAGATACCCCAGAAATGCTCACCCACGAGGGAAGGCAGAGCCGACAGGAGGGGGCTGCGTTTCCCTCTCCTGTCGCCCAGGTTAGTGTCCCTAAAGAAGGTACTTTCTCAGGGGGAAACAAACGAACTCCCAGAAAAATAACCTATAAAGGAGCTGACAGGGAAGGAAACATCAGTGATTCTTAGACAGAAAGACAGTCGACCTCACTTATAACCAAAGAACACAAATTAAAACTCCTGGACATAAGAAATACATCCCAGAATACAGTGGGGCTGCTCTTTGGTGGGGGAGGGCAGAGGGACTGGCTACAAGGGGGCGGCAGGAGCCGGCTCTGACTCCTGAGCGTGGAGGGGGCTGCGGGAATCAGTGTACAGGACGACACGTCACAGCACGACACACACACATCTTACTCCCCACTCCCCAAAGAAAAGCGAGTGCCCGAAGAGGGGTGACACCCAAGGAGGGTCTGCAGGCTCCCCAGTGTGTTGTGCCGGGGTAGGTCCCTGGTGTTGATGACAGACTGTAGTGACATGTGGGGTCACCCCCTGGGGGGTTCAGGGAAGTCCCGTGATGGGCACAGGGGACTGAGCACTGCTTTGAGCTGCAACCAGAGTGGAGGGGAAGACACCGGCACTGGGCTGCTGCTTCACACCTGTCCCATGGGTGAGGACCACAGGGTTCGGTCAGGTGCTGCCTGCAAGGGTGGCAAGGCGCTCAGCGGTTCCTGTTGAATGTGGCAAATTGCCTGCCATCGCCTCTGCCCAGCTCTTCCATGCCTTTTTTTAATGAAAGATTTAATTTATTAAATTAACCAACTGAGCCACACCTGCAGTGGCAGTTTGGAGAGAAGGGAAGGGAGGAGGAAAAACATCAGTGTGTGGGTGCCTCTCATGCACCCCCTACTGGGGACCTGGCCTGCAATCCAGCCAGGTGCCCTGATTGGGAATATAACCAATGGCCTCTGGTTCGCAGGCCGGCACCCAATCCACTGAGCCACACCAGCCAGGGCAGCGGTGCTCTGAAGAACTTGCACTACAGCCAGCTCGCTGCCTGAGTACAACAAATGACACAGCAGTGGTTACCACTATGGTGCTGATGGCAACAGCAAAGGCTCAGAAGCACCTGAGTATCCACAAGGGGACTGGTCTGTGACACATCCATGCAGCAAGACACTGAGTTTGTGAAAAAGAATGACGAGGCTCTTCATATACTTATAAGGTAATGATCCTTCACATTTAAATGAAAATAGGATTTGAAGGGAGCAGTGAATAATAGACTTCCAGGACTGCACACACGAAAATGCACCCACTGCATTGTCTAAATTATTTCTGGCCTGGCTAGTGTGGCTCACTGGATTGAGTGCGGCCTGCAAATCAAAAGGTGATCGGTTCGAGTCCCGGTGAGGGCACAAATTTGGGTTACATGACAGGACCCCAGTAAGGGACGCACTAGAGACAACCACACATTGATATTTCTTTCCTCTCCCTCCCTTCCCCTTTCTCTAAAAATAAATAAATAAAATCTTTTAAAAAATTTTATTTCTAGGAGGATACACAAGCGACTATGACTTGGTTCCCTCTAGGAAGAGGAACTGGGTTCTTGCCTGAAGAACTGGAGTAGGAGGAAAAGTCTTCTTTATTTTTCCCTCACCTGAGGGCATGCTTATTGATTTTACAGAGAGGCGAAGGAAGGGAGGGAGACAGAGAGAGAAACATCAATGTGAGACAGAAACATCAATCAGCTGCCTCCTGCATGCACCCTGACTAGAACTGAAATGTGACTGAACCAGAACCTAGGCACGTGTCCTGACTGGGAATTGAACCTGCAACCCTTCGGCCTATGGGACAAGGCTCTTAACCAACTGAGCCATACCTGCAGTGGTGGAAACTTTTCACTGTCTTTTGCTACTGTTTGAATTTTTAATGACATGTATGGCTTAAAATACAAATTTAGAATAATTTTAGCCCTAGCCAATGTGGCTCAGGTTGTTCGAGCACTGTACTGTGCACCAAAAGTTGCAGGTTTGATTCCCAGTCAGGGCACATACCTAGCTTCTGTCCCCAGAGCAGGCACATACAAAAGGCAACCAACTGATGTTTCTTGCTCTCCGTCCCCCCTTCTGTAGGGAACCCCTTCATGTGGCGTGGGAATGTAGCTCAGCACTCACGTGGAAAACCAGTGGGGGGCGAGTGGCATGCAGGACCACGCCTGCCCACGGAGAGGGTGTCCCGTGGGGAGTCAGACCTGCATTGTGCCCAGACTGCTATGAGACTTGCTTTTGCTAAAACTCCCTCACCCTGAATTAAGGCAGCAAGTGCTTACTGCAACTTCCTAAAATCTCAGCTAAACCTCCTAAGTATGAAGTGTGACCCGTTCAACCACTTTTCCCCGTGGTCTGCAACATCCTGTCTTTGAAGTTATTAGCAGCATTCTTTCCTTTGTTATCTGTAAATGGGAGTCCCCTGCAGTGAAACCGTGCATAGCAAATGAGGACTACCCTCCATGTCATGGACAGGAAAAACAATAAAATCCTGTCCAGGCAGGGGCCTCTGGCCCTCTCTCTCAGAGAGTGGCCATGCTGTCCCTTTTTCTCCACAGGACTTCTGTTGTCCGTGTGTATTTGTTCACGAGCAGCCACAACACACACAGATCCTGCCGGCCAGGATCCGCCACACCTTTCTCTCTCTTTTAAAGCAATTACAAAATGTCCTTGGGTAATGACAAAAAATAATACAAATTTAAAAAATAAATATATTCATGACAGTTACTTCTTTGCCACGTAATTTTCCAACCTCCTATCAATGAATAACTTCAACGGCATTCCAAGTGTGAGTTGTGTGTCTTAGGAGTAAAAGCGAAGAACATTTCAATACCGTTATTGATGATACACTTCTCAATTTCTGTAAGTTCTTCTTTGAAAGTGATGAAGTATTTGTACAGGGCCCACATGAACGCCTGGTAGGTTCGGAAGGGGGCCTCCGTGAGCTTCTTGTGGCCGTTCCCGTTCCCCGGCAGCGAGCTCTCAGGGCCGTGGCCCATGACCTCGTCGATGAACTCCTGGAGCCGGAACACCACCTGCCCGTAGGCCGCCATCTGCTCCAGCACTGACCGTAGACAGCTCTGCCGCCAGTCACGGGATGGAAATGAAACACAGGATTATTTCAAGCCAGTCTCTGCGAGTTTCAAATCCATATCCCCTCGCTGTAAAATAGCTCCTGTGTGACTGTTGTGAACAGTATGCTTAGATCCAAAAGGTAGCATGAACATTAATATCTACAGAATATAGAATTGAGGCTTATGCTTTTTAAAATTTGATTGTAGTAACTTCATTTTTTCCTTGTATTTTCTTCAAGGCTTACACTTTTTAAAGATACATTTCAGATAAATGTACTATATGCAAAACATTTATAGCATACAGCTTTCCCAATATAGAATGACCAATAAAAAGGAGAAAACACAAATTAAAACTAAACATAACATTACAACAACACTAAAGAATTCTCTAAGCACTCTTAAGCTGCACAAGTTAATTTTGTCTTTTGGATCTTAAGATATATTTAGTAGCTTTAGTATTGAAAAATGTTCTAAAGTTATACACGCACAGTGTACACAAATCCCATTATTTAATGATCACTTACACAGTTAACTTACGTGGGTCAAATGGGTGACGGTAATGTCGTTCCTCACAGTTACTTTCCCATCTATCAACTGAAAGATAAAGAGCTTCTTGACTCCTGAGAGTAACCTGAAATGAAAACAGAAGTTTAAGTGTATTTTAAGTATAGAAGAATGCTCGCTACAGTAACGATTAAGAATTTGTAATGAAAGACTCAGACTTGGGCGGAGCAGAGAGGTCAGGTAACTAGAAAACAGAAGACATCACTCTTTTCATTGGGTTACCTTAACACTCAAAACATGTCAGTATCATCTCAGAGTGAAGTTCAAACAGCCTTGTCAAAGCATTTCCTCCCACAGGAGGTGGTCCGAACAGATTTTCCTGGTTTTCAGAACGTCAACATTAACCCTGGCTGGTGTGGCTCAGTGGACTGAGCACCAGCCTGGAAACCAAAGGGTCTTTGGTTCAATTCCCAGTCAGGGCACATGCCTGGGTTGTGGGCCAGGTCCCCAGCAGGGAGTGTGTGAGAGGAAACCACACATTGATGTTTCTCTCCCTCCCTCTCTACAAATATATAGACGAAGTCTTTTACAAATATTATCTTAAAAAAAAAAAAAAAGAAAAAGAATGTCAACATTATGCTTCTGGGCAGAGGGGACCGGACACAGGAGATCTGAGTGACAGCTCTATGGGTCTCACTGCTCATTGTCCTTTTGTGGGCACACACTCTGATGTCCTAGCTTTCTGGTTCCCGGGGCTGGGCCCAGGCTGACTGCCATCGGGATGCTCTGCCTATTGCAAGCAGGAGGCAGCACATGAGAAGCCTTGCTTTGAACCCGGACATTAGCAAAGTGATGGTGTAATCCAGTGAGACATGTACACAGGGTCTGGCACAAATAACGCCCCTGTCTGCTACAAAATCATAAGCATGTCATATCACTCCCAAGTGCACCCTAGGACATTTTAGGTGAAATGTTCAAATTAAAACTATAAACTAGCACACCCATATGATTACCCTACCAACCACACACAATAAGGCAGGCCTTACTTCTGTCGGACCCTGTATATTAAGCTATTCAAAATGAAAGAGAAGTAAATGCATCAAAATCTCAATCTCCACGGTGGAAAATCAAGTTTGGGCTTCCTGAGGCACCAGCAGAATTTGGGTGCCCACTGGGAACTGCTGGGTCTGTTTGTAGGCTACATGGAAAAACCCCTGGATGCTTTTCTTTACACCACTAATCAAGTCATGTAGCCCCAGCTGGTGTGGCTCAGTAGACTGAGCACTCGACTGCAAAGCCAAGGGTTGCCGGTTCAATTCCAAATCAGGACACACGCCTGTGTTGCAGTCCTGGTCCCCAGGACTGGGCGCACGAGAGGCAACCACACATGGATGCTTCTCTCCTTCCCTTCCCCTCTCTCTAGAAATAAATAAAGTATTTTTTAAAAAATAAAGTCGTCCAGACTACTGATCAGGGGACAGGACGTACCATAGTGTTTCCCGGATAACCTGTGTCTCAGTCACAAAAACTCTGTCATCGGGAACGTACAACGGGTCGCTGCTGTACAAGTGTTGGTCCCTGTTCGAAAGAAAATATCAAATGTCAGTGAAAAGGTTTCTCCTGTTGTGAAATTGCTTCTCCAAGAACACATGCCATTGAGTGGTAATTTACCAGCACTCAGTAAGCCAGTCAGCATGCCTCAGGCTCTCAATGACCTGCCCTATTCATTTCCGCAAGTCAACTAAAATGCTCTCAGAGAGGCGCTTTGGAGTGATGGCGCTGGTGTGTTTATTGCTGGTTGAGGCAAACACTTCAACTATGTACCTTTTTCTTTCTGTCAAAATGGCAATAGTGTTTTTGCAGTAAGTGCACTGAAATGGAGAGCAAATAAACGGCCTTACACCAATCCATGACCTTTAAGAATCAAAGACAGCCAATAATTAAAATAAGGATTTCCTTTTAAAAATAAAAAATAATTGAAAACTGTTCCATTGTTAAAAACACAGTAAGTTTACATTTCAGGCAAGTACTTGATTTACATCACATATCAAAGAAAATATTAACATTAAAGTCCCCCCCCTCCAAAGGACAGACCGATGAAACATAAACTCTTTATTTCACCAGCCAGGCTGATGCTGCAGTTTAATGTCTCCAACGGGCACAAGAACCGCACTGGGACTTCCTGCAGCCAGGGGAAGGAGCCAGGGGCAGGAGGGCCCAGTGCAGGCTGTCCGCAAGCAGGACAAGTAGCACACGTCTCTGGAGTCTGTTACTCAGGCACCACCCAAACTTCCTCTTCAGCCTGACAACGGATTTCTTTCTCAGTTTAATGGCAAGGAGATGCACGTAATTCTGTGGTGAGTGTGTCCTGGGTCTCCCTCCGGGTGGGCTGGGCTGGATATTTGTGAGTGGAGGCACTGCTCACGGTCAAGGTGAATTAAGCTCTGTATAGAAAATGAAGCCGCTTCGCCCCAGTCTCTGTGGCCAGTGAATTGAGTGCAGGCCTGTGAACCAAAGGGCACATGCCTGGGTTGCAGGCCTGGTCCCTACTAGGGGGCGCATGAGAGGCAACCACATATTGATGTGTCTCTCCCTCTCTTTCTCCCTTTTTTACCTCTCTCTAAAAAAAAAAAAGAAAAAAGAAAAATATGAAGCTGCTCCTATCTCTGTGAGTGGCATGTGAGCTGCTGCCTAGCATCCAGGAGCATCCAGACACCGCCAGTTCCTCGCGCACAGCTACAGGGGAAGCATAGAAGCCTTCGTGAACAATTTATTTTGTGGGGGAGCTTAGGACAGATGTCCGATGGATTTTTTTATTCCCCTGCTCACTAGCAAAAAACTGTGCATCACAGGCCTGGTCAGGTAGTTCAGTTAGTTAGAGCGTCATCCCAATACGCCAGGGTTGTGAGTCTGAGCCCCAGTCAAGGCACATAAAAGAACCAACCAGTGAATGCGTCAGCAAGTGGAACAGCACATCAGTGGTTCTTTCTCTCTCTCCCTTCCTCTTTAAAATCAATAAATAAAAATAAAAATAAATTATGTATCTACACATACACTTAAGACCCATATATATGTTCATTTTCAGGAAAATTTTCTCGCCTATGAGCACAGAATCCCTGAATCCAGCCAACCCCCGGGCTGAGACAGTCTAGCAACCGCATGGATCTGGCGCAGTGACACGTAGGAGGTTTCTGTGTTGTCACACAGAGGGAGAGGGCAGGGCAGGAGGGGTGGCCACTCGTGGGGTGCTTGCTTTTTGTCCACTGTTAGGTCCAGGCCCTGTGGGCACAACACTGTCAACGTAAGAAACGTTAAAATGTGAAAATGACAACAATTGCCGGGAAGCCAAGCTTCAATAGATGGAGAAAATGCTCCAGAAAATGGCAGCTTTGTACCTTATTTTATTTTATTTTGAAGATTTTATTCATTATTTTTAGAAAGAGGGAAAGGGAGGGAGAAAGAGAAGGAGAGAAACATCAATGTGTTGTTGACTGACGTGGCCCCCACTGGGGACCAGGCCGCAACCCAGGCATGTGCCCCGACTGGGAATTGAACCGGCAACCCCCTGGTTCACAGCCCGCACTCAATCCACTGAACTACACCAGCCAGGGCTGTACTTTATTTTTACGTTAGAATCAAAACAGAAGATATAAGTAGGCTGCTTGAAATCCACTGGTGAGAGATTAGGGAGGGGGCGTAAGCGGACAGGCTGCGGTGGGGAGGAGAGGGGACCTCTGGCATTGGACAAAAAGTAAAATGATAGACATGTACTTCTTTTATACAGCTGGGGACAGGACAGTTGACAGTCAACAATTAGCATGATAACATCAATAATGAGGGGATTAACCCTGGGTGGTATATCTCAGTGGATTTAGCGCAGGCCTGGAAACCAAAGGTTGCAGGTTCGATTCCCAGTCAGGGCACATGCCTGGGTTGTGGGCCAAGTTCCCAGTGCAGGGATTCATGAGAGGTAACTATACATCGATGTTTCTCTCCCTCTCTTTCTCCTGCCCTTCCCCTCTGTATAAAAATAAATAAAATCTTTATAAAAAATAACAAAGAGGGGATTTGTGGTCTCCCTGCCGCATGGTGCCTCTGCTTGTGAGAGGTCCGGAAAAAGGAGATTCCGTTGACATCCCAAAGGTGGCTCATCTCAGGTGCAGACACGGCAGACAGGCTTCGTTGGGTGAAGACTGACATCTTCTGGGGCAGAGTCCAGCCCAGGACGTGACCGCCTGTCGTGACCTACTTTTATTTACAAAGTCTTCATGTCTGACCATCCTGTGTGGTCAGTTTTGGTCTCCGAGTTTGCAAAGCTGCCACGCTGGCCTCTACTGAGCTGGTCAGGCACGTAGCCCCTGTCTGTCCCCATGTGGTGGGTGAGTGGATGGTCCCAGTCCACTGTGGTGAAAGGGGGTGACTGGGTGGGGACCCAGCAGCACAGGCCTGGGTGCGGCACAGCTGGGGGCGGTGCTCAAGGAAGGGACCCAGGGAAGCAGCAGTGTTCAGCAGAGCGCACGTTTCATGAGAGAAGGGTGAGTGGTGCACCCTGGGCGCCCACGAGGGGCCGAGCCTGGTTCCCAGTAGCAAAGGTGTCACTCTGCTGAGGGGCCAGGCCTGTGAGAAAGGAAAGTGGCCAGGGGCTGTGCGGCCCATCTGTGTGCTGGCCTGCAACACGGGTCTCTCAGAGGCAAGTTCCAGGGTCCTCACAGCCCGGAAGAAACACAGGGTCCCTGCAGGGAGGGGCCACCACACTGGCGGACTGCGCAGAGTGAGCGCGGCAGGAGTCCCGTCCCACACCCAGTGCAAAGTCCTCGCCACCCCCAGAGCCCGGGTGCCGGAGCTCAGGACAACGACTGCAGACACGGTGTCACTGGGCTCACGCTTTCAGAACTTGCTGACGACGACATCTCATTCTCGTCAGCTCCCCCAATTCCACAGCATATCACTGGAAGCCACTGGGACATGTCTGCCACCACCCAAGGGTGGTCACCACTTCGGCCTCTGGTGGACACCAGTGGAGCAGAGGCCACTCAGGCCGGAGGCCCCAGGCAGCAGCGCCCCATACAACGCGAGCCACACAGCCGTCAACCTCCACTCCCTGCACGTGGATGCCTTAGGGGGAGGTTCTGCTGGCGGCAGCTGGAGACAGGAGGGGAGGCGGGGTTTCCCCAGGCATCCTCACTGTGCCAGTTCCCACCTAGACCCAAACTGGATGCCTGCCAGGGACTCGGCTCCGGCAGGCCCCAGCCAAAGTTTCTTCTGTTAGCACATGAAATGAAACCCTGGGCTCTTACCAGACAGCAGCCAAATTGGAGTGCAAATGCAGGCTGTGAGGGAACCTCGAGGTGCGCGCTGTCCAGTACTGCTGGACCACGTGCTGCTCCAGCCAGCTGCGGGCATCCGGCTCCTCCGCTGGAGGAAAGTTCAAGTTGACGTGGTTACGTTATGTGCTAACAACAAAGTAGGATCACCTTTGTAACAGTATCTGAACTCATCACTCCATTCAAATATGCAATAGGAAAAGGCTCTTTAAAGTAACTGGTACCACCCTGACTGCCCTGGCTAGTAGAACTGAGTGCTGGCTTGTGAACCAGAGAGCTGCCAGTTCGATTCCCAGTCAGGGCAGATGCCTCGGTTGTGGACCAGGTCCCCAGTAGGGGGCACTTGAGAGGCAGCCACACACTGATGTTTCTCTCCCTTGTGTCCCCTATCTAAGGATAAATAAAATCTTTTTAAAAATCACAGCTGACAATATTCATTTAAAACCATATATTAAAGAGTGAGAAGTCCCAGCCCCCCAGCAGGCTCCCCAGCCCAGGGCCCCAGTGCCGGAGTACCGGAAAGAGGAGACCCCACTGGATGTGGAGACAAGAGGGGTCCCGTCCATCCAGGCAAGATGGGACTCTGTTGGAAACCAAGGTGCCCACTTAAAGGGCCTGCACACAGACTCGCTTGCCAAGGTACGGAAGCAACCTGTGTGCCCACGGGTAGGTGACTGCATAAGGAAATGGTGTGTATGTGCAATGGAACATTACTCGGCCATAAAAGAGAATATATTCTTACCATTTTTGACAAAATGGATGGGCCTTCAACTCATTATGCCAAACAGAGTAAGTCATATAAATACCATATGATTTCACTTATATGTGGAATCAAGAAAACAAAATAAATGAACAGAACAGAAATACACTCGTAGATACAGAGAACAGACTGCTGGTCACCAGACAGGAAGGGGGTTGGGGAGCTGGGTGAAAAAGGTGAAGGGATGAAGGAGAAATTGGTAGTTACATAATAGTCATGGGGATGTAAAGTACAGCACAGGGAATATAGCCAGTAACATTGTAATAACTGTGTATAATTTCAGACCTGTTCAAGATTTATCAGAGGGGTTAATTTGTAGGGTATTTATATGTGTAACCACTATGCTCTACACCTGAAAATAATATTGAATATCAACTGTAATTGAAAACCTGAGAAAAAAATTTAAAACTAGTTAACACAATTCAATAATGTAGTAAAAAATAAATAAATAAATAACAGAATAACCCTGGCTGATGTGGCTCAGTAGATTGAGTGCAGGTCTCAGAACCAAAGGGCCACCGGTTAGATTCCCAGTCAGGGCACATGCCTGGGTTGCTAGGCCAGGTCCCTGGTGGGGAGCATGTGAAAGGCAACCACATCTGGATGATTCTCTCCCTCTCTTTCTCCCTCCCTTCCCCCTCTCTAAAAATAAATAAATAATATCCTGAAAAAATAGTAGAGTAAAAGAAAAAATTATAGGGTTATCTTCCAAACAAAGAATAGAATTTGATAAAGTTCAATATTTATTCAGGAATACAAACTCCTAGGAATGATACTGCATCAATTTCATAAAGGCCATGTGCCGAGAACCTGTACCCAAGCCCATCACACTCTGTGGAGGAATTTCAGGTGCAGACTTCTTAGGGTGAAACCCACCCACTTCACTGCCCTGGCTTCCTTTGCAGGCTAGGGGGCTGGCTGGAACACAGAGACTGCTGACACGCCTTGAAAAAGACGTAACATATAAAAACCAGGAGAAGGAGATAATACTGTCAATATTGGCAGAAGATGCTGATCTATACAAAAAAACCTAATGGAATAAACAAACTTTTATAATTGAAATGAGAGTTCAGCAAGAAAGTTGGATATAAGAACAATTTATAAGAAAATAGTGTTCTACGTGTGCAATAAAAACAAAAAAGACTCCACTCACAGCAAAACCTGTTAACACTGTACAAACCAACAAACAGATACTTAAATCTTTATAAAGAAAATTTCTAAACTCCACTAAGACATAAAGACTTAAAAGAAATGTAGGTGTTTTGATAGGAATGATGTCAAATATTTCCTAAGCTAAACCCATAAATTCAACACAATCCCAATAAAAATTCCAGCTGGATTTTCAAAATGGAACCTATCATACTGCTTCTAAAATGTCTAGGGAAGAAAGAGAGAGCTAGGGAAGTTTTGGAAAAGAGTAGAGGAGGTGAGGGGAAACTTGCCTTCTGTGTGCTGAGACATACTTCCAAGCCACAAGAAGAGAAGCATTCACTCCTTGGCAGCCCACATTAAGGAAAGAAGATGGGATGTGCAGAAATAAATGCACATGTTAAAACAGGACAACGGCGGGAGCCCAGAGCAACATGGGAAGAAGGCACTGCTCACGAGATGGTGCTGGGAAAACTGGCCCAGGATGTGGAGAAGCAAGCAAGCGGGACCTTGAACCTCACTCTGTGTGTATCAGTGGGCCTGGCGGGTGCTGGGGACCTAACCCTAGGTTGTAAAAAAAGTGAATAGGATGTTTTTGTAGAGAAAAGTATCAAGACCCAAATAATCAACACCATGAAAAATGCACAGGTTTGACATTTTCAAAAATGACATCAAAGGATATTCTGCAAAATATTAATACTCAGGTGACTAAGAAAAGACAATTACAATGTTTAAAACCTATAGGAAATAATAGCTAGATATCCAAAGAAGTTTGAAGGGTGAGGTTTGGCAGAAAACAAAATGCAAAACGCAAGCGAAGCGGTCAATACGTTGTAACGACCCACAGGGACCACTAACAGAATGTGCAGTTGCAAAGGGCCAAATCCTCCACAGCGGCTGCGGGGGCGGAGGAAATGGTCACAAGGCGATGTGGGCAGACTTGCCCCAGAGCTCCACGCAGAGAACAGGTCCAAGGTTCCATGCAGCATCGCACCTGCAGGCAATCCACAACCAGAGCCTGCCAACCACCGCAAAGTGTTGCACAAGCAGTGAACACGTCAGAACATGGGCATCAGCTCCTTCAAAGCAGGTGCCTGCAGCTGGGGACGCGGCCAGCACGAAAGGCCAGCGGAGAGGAAATCAACGCAACGCCCTGAACACGCCGGTGTCAGTGACAGGCTGTGCGTGGACTAGGCCACACTCGGCCACAAAGGTCCACATCATGAAGTAGAAAGGAAGGAAAGGGAAAAGGAAGCCAGAAGCTCATCAGGATGCTAAAATCAGTTTTAATGATGCTATGTCCACTTGGCAAGGTTGAAGTCCACTGCCTAGGGCCTGGTCATCCACCCCAGTGGCTGGGGTGTGTGTCATGGCTGTGTGAGCACGGGATAACCACTGTAACCAGGCCTCGTTTCCTTATCTACAAAACGAGACATGGATTTGATGACCTAATCTATCAGGTTGCCTACAGCTCTTTCTAGATTCTACAAATTCATAGTTCTTCACTACAAATGGAAAAAGCAGACATCCAAATTGAAAATTAAACAGTATAGATCTTTTCCTTTTAGTTACCAACCTTAGCAAAGGCGATCCTTCTCCAACAAAAAAATAAACTAAAACAGCCCTGAGGCTGGTCTGGCTCAGTGGATTGAGCATCGTCCTGCAAACGGAAAGGTCACCGGTTCGATTCCCAGTCACGGCATATGCCTCCGTTGCAGGCTGGGATTCTGGCTGACAGCATGTGAGGGCAACCTAGTGATGTGTTTCTCCCTTCCTTCCCTTATCTCTAAAAATAAGTAAAATCTTAAAACAAAAACAACAGATGCCAGCATCCATGAACACGGTACCTTTCCAGCCGACACGTGGCCCCGGTTTTCTGTGGTGGTCCTGTTCTTCCAAAGGTGTGCGGTCCACCTGAATCCCAGAGTCCTCCCTGCTCAAGGGCTGCTGATCGTCTTCGTCCTCACTTTCTTCAGACCAGTTCTGATCAGAAGGGGAGATATGCCTTACCCTGATACACCAGAAACTACTGATATAAAAAGATCAGGAAAATTTCAGAAGAAATGAAGCTTCTTCTAAGTATCTGGAAAGTCACTATAACAGGGTGACATTATTTCTGGTGGAAGAAATCCCAGCACTCACAGCTCCTCAAAGGATGCTTTAAGTACATGCATTCTGTTCAGCTCCCTAGGACTGATGATTTGATGCGAGCCCTTAATCAGTCTTCCATAAGAAACTATTCTGACCTTGGCTGGTGTGGCTCAGTGGATTGAGAGCTGGCCTGAAAACCAAAGGGTCCCCAGTTCGATTCCCACTCAGGACAAATGCCTGGGGTGTGGGGCAGGTCCCCAGTAGGGGGCGTATGAGAGGCAACCACACATTGATGTTTATCTCCCTTTCTGTCTCCCTCCTTTACCCCCCTCTAAAAATAAAGAAAGAAAGAAAGAAAGAAAGAAAGTCTTACTGTTCAGTGAAGAATGTTCCTGTTTCAGCCGACTTGCTGCAGAACAGAGGACCCATAAAAGTCACCCACGTCACTTGGAACAGATATTGTTTCAAGAGCAAAACGACTGCCACTTACCGGTGTGTCCGCATCTGGACTCAGGCCAACTTCTTCGCCTTCCAGCAAGTACTTGCCCCAGTCAAAGTCGTCTTTCTTTTCTGAAATGTAACAGAAGAGTCTCATCGGTGTTACCAACTGTGTGTGAATATATGCAAAACTGTAAGAAAAAAAGCTTCCAACACTCAAAATAAAATGCACTTGGGAAATGATTCGAATACATTTTAAATTTCTTTATCTTCAATGCAAGTTTTCTCTTTCTATTGGTATCATTGAAAGTAGTGCAACTTACAAAGTCAGAATTTATATTTTAAATGAAAATTTGCAATCGCAAGTGTATCTGAGGCAACAGAAATATTTTAGCTTTATAGATGTTTACAAGGTTTTATAAAATTTAGTTTTACAGATTAAGGCATCTGATAACATACCCACTTCTTTTTCTCTCGGTGTCTCCACGTAACCGCAGTTGGAAGGAGAGTCAGACAGGCAGAGGAGAAGGGACAGTATGGAATAATGCGCATCTGTCTTGAAAACAAAAGTGAAGAACGTGAGCCACGCTGAGGTTGCTAAGAGCTTTTAAGACTAGTCTGAGTAAAGAAAACGAAATCCCTGGCTGGTGCAGCTCAGTGGACTGAGCATGGGCCTGTGAACCAAAGGGTTGTGGGTTCGATTCCCAGTCAGGGCACATGCCTGGGTTGCAGGTCAGGTGCCCAGAAGGCGGCGCGTGAGAGGCAACCACACACTGATGTTTCTCTTCCTCTCTGTCGTCTTCCCTTCTCCTCTCTTTGAAAATAAACAAGTAAAATCTTAAAAAAGAAAAGAAAAGAAAAGATAATTCCAGACAGTATGACCTCAATCGTTTTTCTGGGTGAGAAAATAGGAATTACAGTGAAACGACTCCTAAGCTCTAAACTATTCTTTTAGATTTTATTTTTCAGTTGCAGTCGACATTCAATAATATTTCGTGTTGCTTTCAGGTGGACAGCACAGTGGTTAGACAGTCATATATTTCACCAAGTGTGTCCCCAGATATTTCAAGTACCCACCTGACATCATAGTTATTACAATACTATTGACCGTACTTCCTGTGCCGTACTTCACATCCCTGTGACTGTGTGTTTATTTTTTAGAGAGAGGGGACTGAACCAGCGACCTTTCACTTTAAGGGATGATGCCCAACCAACGGGGCCACACCGGGCAGGGACCCATGAGTGGTTGGTGACAGCCAATCTGTACTCCATCTCTTCACCTTTTTACCCCAACCTCTCCCCTCCCCTGCCGTGGCCACGGCCAGTCTGTCCTCTGTATCTGTGAGTCTGTGTCTGTTTGTTTATCTTGTCTTCCACAGTCCACACAAAACTGAAATTGTATGATATTCGTCCTTCTTTGCCTGAGTTATTTCATTTAGCATAACACCCTCTGGGTCCTTCCATGCTGTTGCAAAGGCTAAGATTTCATTCTTTTTTTTTTTAGGCTGAGTATTATTCCATTGTATATGTGCACTGTTCTGAACTACTTTGAGAGTTCAAATGTGTACACACGAGGAACCTGTCAAAAACGCATTACCGAAATTGTAACTCGGAACCGTCTGACAAACCTAAGTTGAGAGACATGCTACCAAGTAATTGGCCTGTGCAATCCTGAACGTCAAGGTCAAGAAAAAGAAAGACCGAGGAACTGTGCCTGGTCAGACGCCAGTGGAAGAACCTGAGGCAAGGGAGCACAGGGTTCCTTTTACTATTCTTTAATTTTTCTTCCTGCTTTTTTAAAACATAAACTACATTGATTAAGTTACATATAAAAATTTACCAAAAAATGAAAACACCCCAAATATGCTAAAAGCCAAAAACTGTGCATGCAGGCAGGGTGAGGGACATCTCTGACGTTCAAAGCCACATCCGCTCTCCCCACTCTGTGGTCCAGAGCATCTTGTGTGCTTCTCCCAGTGTTTGTTGTTGTCAATACTGTGTGATGCAGAGTCTTCTGTATTCTGTATTCCTACCACTCAGTATGAAGCTAAGGACCAAGCAGACACTTGGTAAGCTTTCCCGGAAATGAGAAAGTAATAGATCACTAATAAGGTTCCAAGGAGCTGCCTGTTAGTTCAGAATTCCTCACCTGCTCAAAAATGCTTGACACTTCTGGGAAAGATGGAGGCGTGGGTACACAAAACTCGCCTCCTCACACAACCACAGCAATCACTACAACTACAAAATGATCACCCAGAATAATCAATGAGCTGTATGGAAGTCTTAAAACCAAGGAATTAAAGAACTCACATTCAACCGGACGCAGAGGAGAGGCGGACATGTGAAGATGCGGGGCAGGTGTGGTGGATAAAATAGGGAGGGATACTTCAGGAGCAGGGGGTCCCAGCCCCACACCAGACCACCCAGCCCAGGGCTCCAGTGCCAGGAATAGAAGTCCCCATAACTTCTGACTATAATAACCAATAAGTAGTGGGGGCAGTGGGAGAAACTTTAGGATTCTTAGGCGTCTCCTCTTAAAGGGTCCGCAATGGACTTAGGACTCACACACTCCCTCCCTCAGGGCTCCAGCACCGGGGCAGCAGCTGAGGGGCAGCGGTGGCATATGGGGAGAAACTGAAGCATGTGGCATCAGGGCGAGTGCTGGGGGACAGCTTCCTCCGGGACAAAACTCCAGAGGCCAGGCATCGGCCATCATCCCTCTTCTAAGCCTTCCCAAAGGCAGAGCCACAGAGCAGCTACATTGTATCTTAGGCTCCACCCACCTGGTTCACATGGGTGGCCCTGCTCTGGCAATACGTAAGGCTCCACCCCATTCAATTTAAGGGTGCACCTGTCTACGTCAGGCTGCACCAGTAGACAGGGAGTCAAAGCAGCTCTACCCAATACAGAGGAACAAACACAGGGAGGCTGCCGAAATGAGGAGACAAACATGGCCCAAATGAAAGAACAGATCAAAACTCCAAAAAAAAAAAGAAATAAAATGGAATAAAGCAATCTATCACATTCAGAGTTCAAAATACTGGTTATCAGGATGCTGAAGGAACTGAGCAAGGACCTCAGCAGCATAAAAAAGATCCAGTCAGAAACGAAGGTTATACAAAGTGAAATGAAAAAACTACAGGGGATGAACGGTGGAATGGATGAAGCCAAGAATCAAATCAATGATTTGGAATATAAGGGGGAAAAAATTCATTCATAACACCAAGAAGAAAAAAGAATCCAAAAAAATGAGGATACGGGTAGGAGCCTCTGGGACAACTTCAAGAATTCCAACATTCGCATCATAGGGGCACCAGAAGGAGAAGAGAAAGAGGAAGAAACTGGAAATCTATTTGAAAAAACAATGAAAGAAAACTTCCCTCATTTGGCAAAGGAAACAGACATGCAAGTCCAGGAAGCACAAAGAGTCCCAAACAGGATGGACCCAAAGAGGACCATGCAAGACGCATCATAATTAAAATACCAAAGTTAAAAATAAAGAGAATCTTAAAAGCAGCAAGAAAAAGGCAGTCACCATATTTTTCAGACTATAAGACGCCCCCCCCCCCCCAATTTGGGATGAATAATGATTGTTGATGAGTTCAGTTTGATTGCTGTTGAGTTCAGTTTACATTTACATTGGTGAAATATTACGTTCTTTATATTATTAAATATTTTACCAAATTTTTGCTTCAAAATTTTTCCCTCTATTTTCCTCCTTTAGAGGTTTCCACCTCTAAAACCTAGGTGTATCTTATGGTCCGAAAAATACAGTACCTACAGAGGCGTTCCTATAAGACTCTCAGCTGATTTCTCAACAGAAACTTTCCAGCCTAGAAGGGACAGGCAAGAAGTATTCAAAGTGAAGAAAAGCAAGGGACCTACAGCCAAGATGACTCTACCCAGCAAAGCTATCGTTTAGAATCGAAGGGCAGATAAAGTGCTTCCCAGACAAGGAGAAACTAGAGGAGTTCTTCATCACTAAACCATTATTATACGAAATGTTAAAGAGAATTATATCAGAAAATGAAGAAGGTCAAAACTATGAACATTAAAATGGCAATAAATTGACAACTATCAATTCAATCTAAAAATCAAACTAAGTAAACAAGCAGAACAGGAACTGAACCACAGATTTGGAGATCATTTGGAGGGTTATCAGTTGGGTGGGGAAAGGGAGAGAATGGGGGAAAGGTACAGGAATTAAGAAGTATAAATTTGTAGTTACAGAATACAAATGGGGACATTAAGAAGAGCATAGGAAATGAAGTAGCCAAAGAACTTCCATGCACAACCCAGGACATGAACTAAGAGGAGGGATTGCCAGAGGGAACGGGGGTATCAGATAAAGGGGGGCAAAAGGGGAAAAAAATTGAACAACTATAATAGCATAATCAATAAAATATATTTTTAGGGATGCCTGAAATTCCTTCACCAAGATTTTTTAAAAATTTGAATTACGGACATTAGAGAGAGGGGGTGGGGAAAGGGAAACATCAATTTCTTGCTCCACTTACTGATACATTCATTGGTTGATTCTTATATGTGCCCCGACTGGGGATCGAACTTGTAACTTTGGTGTACCGGGACAGCACTAACCAACTCACTCCCCAGTCCAGGCCCACAGAGAATTTTATTCCTCTTGAGAAAAGTCATCTAAAATGCAAATACAGCCAACCCTTGAACAACTTGGGGATGAAGGGTACTGGCTGTCCACACAGTGAAAAGTCCACACACAACTTAATCTGCACACTCAGGTTCCCAACCGTCAGCCGACCCTTGAACAACCTGGGCTTGACTGTGTGGCTCATCTGAAGTCTGTGGGTCACTGCACACAGCAGGTCCCATGCACATCACGCCGACGTGGTTCAAGGGCCAACTGTAATTGAAGGAAATAAGTCTCACTGTATAAATCTATTATTTAGTAACAATTGCTGTCAGATTGGGCTATTTGTAGGGAAAGGGGGGCTCTATGCACCTGAAGAAGGTGCAAGTTACCACAGAAAGTTGAAGGGCATGTGTACAGTACTTTGCTTCTGGCATAATGCAGGACGGCAGTCTTCAAATCTTCTCCACAAAAGCTAATTATAAAGGTACATGAGCCCTAGCTGGTGTGCATCAGCAGATTGAGAGCTGGCCTGCAAACCAAAAAGTCACCGGTTCGATTCCGAGTCAAGGCACATGCCTGGGTTGCGGGCCAGGCCCCCAGTAGGGGGTGCATGAAAGACAACCACACATTGATGTTTCATTCCCCCTCTTCCTCCCTTCCCCTCTCTACATAAACAAATAAAATCTTAGAGTGCTGGTGCATAGCAAGTGTTAATTCATAAAAACAACTCTTCGACATGCCCTTTCTCCTTTCTGTCCCATCCACTCCCTTCCTTCATCGTTGAGCCCTTAGTACATCAGATCCTGGTTATTACCAAACTGTCTCAGAAACAATGTGTCACACCCAGCATTTAGCTGTCCTGGCTGGGTGGGGGGGTGGGGGCAGTCACTGAGCCCACGTGATGTGGCATCTGCTGGCTCTTCGTAAAATTGCCCAGAGGACCACAAACCGCCTTCACACAGGCGGTTTGGCAATGAGGGTCCAGAGAAACCAAAGCTATTTCAGAGGGATGGTGGGATTCCAGGGCACGTAAACTTGGGGTGGCCGATGCCCTGCTGTGCAGAGCCCCGTGATTCTCTCACAGGTGGGGGGCCACGCCAGGCATCAGCTGGCTGCGGCTTCACTCCCCAAGAAGCAGGAGTGATTCGGTTTCCCCTCCCGCCAATCAGTTGGTTCAGTTTCATTCAGTTGTGTATCAGTAAGCTGATAAATGATCGGGTTCTTCTTTCGGGATCAGTATTTATTGATCGGTACTAACTACCACTAATAAGACAGCCTTTACCAAGGGGAACGAATAGGGAAAGCCTCAGGTCCGCTGACCACAGAAATAGAGTTTCAGTCGAGCTACAGATAACACCTTGGCTTCAGCTGCATTTCAGGCCCAGGCCCACACAACCCCAAATAATCCCAGGAACCACACCCTGAGGGAACGAGACAGAGCAACAGCGTGGCTGACATCAGGACCTAATACAACAACCAACTACTCCCTTCCCCGGCCCCGGCCCACCAGCAGAGCCTAGGAACTGAAGCCTTTAGCTGCCCTGATTAACATTTTTTCTCTATACAACCACCGCCTGGAAGCCACCAGGGAGCCAGGCCATGAGCACTAGCTCACCTGTGACTGGGACTCTGCACCATTTCCTCCATAGGACACCCTTCCTTTCTTGGCTGCAAACTCCTGACTGCGTCTGATTGGGCTGTGAAGCGCGCAGGCAGACCAGCCACCTCAGGTAAGAAAGGTGTGTTTATGGCCCAATGGCCTGGGGCCACGTCCCCTCCTCCCTCCCGCCCTATCAGAGTGGTGTTCAACCAGGGCCAGACAGGAAGTGACAACAGCAGCCTCATGGCCGTTGTCAGGGGTGAGTCACCTGGACCCCAGAGCTGTCAGTTAAAGCGGCGACTGCAATGGCAGGTGAGCAGGGCAGCCAGTGATGGGGCCTCTGTGCGGCACGCTCTGGGCCAGGGGACCAGCTGAGGGCTTCCCAGGCAGCTCCTGGCTGCCAGACAGGCCAAGGGGGTTGCTGAGCTCGCCACACATCTCAGGGTGACTGGAGGCTGTGACACATGCACAGAAGAGACTGGTGTGGATCCACCCCCCAACACACGCTAGACCACAGGAGTCGGAGTCCACGCACAGAAAGGATGAGGGCCAACACAGTGTGAGCCAAGGCAGGCTCCAAAATGGCCTGAAGTACCCTGGCTCATGTGGCTCAGTGGATTGAGTACTGGCCTGTAAAGCAAAGAATCACCGGTTCAATTCCCATTCAGGGCACATGCCTGGGTTGCAGGCCAGCTATCTGGTTGGGGGCGTATAGCCGCAGGTGCACACAAAAACAGCTCAAGATGGAAATCAAAAGCTCAAAGTCAAGTTGGAGGTGATGCTCACTGTTTCACTGTGTTATTCTGCATGACATGGGTTGGGGAGGGGCACCGGTATCTGCTGATGCTGCTGGGACCCATGGGGCCTGGTATGTACTGAGGGCTCTAAACACACACGCCACTCTTTTTACTATTAACACTATGGTATCGTAGGATTGAATGTCTTCATTCAATTCCACGGGCTCCCCAGAAAGCTGCAGGCAAGGTCTCGGGGAGCAATCTCCCCCGACGGCACACACTCAGAGAGATTGTGGCTCTCTCTTCTCCAGAAATACCTTCAGAGCCCTCCCTGAAGGTGTCTGAGGCTCTCTTCCGTGGGACACCAACTTTCACAGCGCACAGTGGCCCAGGGGCATCCAACCTTTTGGTGTCTCTGAGTCACACTGGAAGAAGAGTTGTTTTGGGCTATGCGTTTAATACACAAACAGTAACGAAAACAGATGAGCCAAAAAAAAAACATTTAAGGACATTTACAATTTGGTGTTGGGCCACATTCACAGCTATCCTGGGCCGCATGTGGCCAGTGACCGCGGGCCAGACACCCTGCTGAACAAAGAGACAGCCTCGCGCAACAGAGGTCCCTGGGAAGGTCAAGCCAGTTAGCTCAGACGCCTAGCTGACCCAGCTGGGAACCCCAGAAAGGTCTTTAGGACTGGTGCTCCACTGGCTTCCGACACAGAACCCGAGCCCTGAGGGTACCCTGTGGAGACGGGTTTGTGTATGCTAGAGCACAGGTGGCAAATGAGTGGTCCGTGGGTCAACACCTTGTTTTATCCGGCCGGGCACCTTGTTTCTACCCAGTTACAGCACTGAGCTCTCTCGTTTAACTGTTAAGGAGTAGTTACATGCATATAGTACTAAAATTACACTCGACCCCTTGAAGGCAACCGTGAGGCTCATGTGGCCCCTGGTGACAATGAGTTTGACACCCCTGAGCTAGAGGCTTCAGGTCACACACCAGACTTCTGACAGCACCAATGTGCCTTACAGTGAATGCCTGTTTTCGTCCGCTTGCGGTCATCGGATGGACCTCTGTGGGGCTGCAGACCGAGTGGCAGGGTCAGCCACGTGGGCACTGTGTGTCCATGTGACAGACCCCGAACAAAGGCCCTGGGCACCAGGGCACCGGGGAGCTTCCCTGGTTCTCACGAGGCACTGTGTGTGTGCAGTCACACACTGTCACTGCACGAACCAAGGGCGCTCCATCCCTCGTGACTCCACTGGGAAGGAACCCTGGAGAGCTGGTGCCTGGTTTCTCCCAGCTGCCAACCCCGGGAATCGTTTTCCTTTGCTCCTTTTAATCTGTATCATTCCAGTGTAATCAACCGTACCAGGAAGGGGGCAGCTTTTGTAAAGTTTTATAAACCCCTCTAGTAGAGAGTGCTCAAGCCTCAGGGTGAGCTTGGGGACCTATGATGGAATCTGAAAGTGCTTACGGCACCATTTCATAGGTTGTTCTTATTACCAAGGGCTGAGAAGCCAGGTAAAACGGAGGCCCACCTTCAGGCCACCGACCGGTACCGGTTAGGAACCAGGCCGCCCAGTAGGAGGGGAGCTTGACTGTAATGCACTTGAATCTTCCCGGAAACCATCCCCCCACCCTGGTCTGTGGAAAAACTGTCTTCCACAAAACCTGTCCCTGGTGCCAAAAAGGTTGGGGACCGCTGATTGAAAACACTTAAGCTAGCCGCAGCCAGTGTGGCTTGGTTGGTTGGGTGTTCTCCCGCAAACCTAAAGGTCACTGGTTCGATTACAAGTCGACGTTTCTCTCTTTCTCCCTCCCTTCCTCTCTCTAAAACTAAAATAAAATAGCCCTGGCTGGCGTAGCTCAGTGGATCAAGCACCGGCTGTGAATCAAGGGGTCTCAGGTTCAATTCCCAGTCAGGGCTCATGCCTGGGTTGTGGGCCAGGTCCCCAGTAGGGAGCGTGCGAAAGACAACCACACATTGATGTTTCTTTCCCTCTCTGTCTCCCTCCCTTCCCCTCTCTCTAAAAATGAATAAATAAAATCTTTAAAAAAATAAAAATTAAGAAACAAAAACACTTAAGATAGCCAGCTAGTGCTATTATGATTGCCAATCTCTGATCTCAATTTTCCTAGGAGGCTAGGACTGAAATAAATACCCAAGAGCTTGTTCATTCTCCTCAAGCCTGAGTCACACCGGGTTCCAGGCAACATTTGGGTCAGTTTCCAGGGTATTCTGCTCTAGCCAGTGAACGATACTAAGAGAATGAATGTTTAACTGGCAGAAACGAGCTGCCAACAATCAGACTGGAAATGGTAAAATTCACAAGAAACCTCACGGTATTCTAATGCCTACCTTTGTCTCCTTTGTGCTCGGAAGTGATGCATTGAGAAATTCCTCAGTTAATCTCTTCCAACTAGCAGCTTTACCGAGATCGGAATGAATGATGAATTTTTCATAAATTCTAAAACATAGTTTTGAAAGTCAATGGAAGGTCATAAAGCTCTATGAATGAAAAGATCTACATGGATAGACATATATATGAAATCAACTTACCCTTCTATGGTCTTTTCTACTTTGTGACTGTTCACATCCAAGAAACGATGGAATCTAGAAGATCAAATGCAATTCTTATATCAACCCCGTCACCTCGATAAGCAGACTAGCATCACTGCCTCCCATGTCCCGGACACACCCTACACTCAGTGACATGCAGGAGCGCTCCTCTGTTGCTGTATCCCCTCGCCATCCAGGGAACGACCTCGGCATCTGAGAGGGCTCAGGCTCCTTCCAGTGGGACACAGGTCCTCCTGAGCCGCCCCACCCTGTCCTCTGGCTCCTCCATCTTCCCAAAATGCCCTGTGTCTGAGCCCAGCACAGCACATCCTGTATCAGAGTGCCTAACCTTTTTATGCTATAGGGAGCCCAGTGAAGGTAAGACCCTCTCTCAGAATATTTTTTTAAAGATTTTATTTATATATTTTCAGAGAAAGGGTAGGGGAGAGAGAAAGAGAGGGAGAGAAACATCAATGTGCAAGAGAAACATCAGTTGGTTGCCTCTTGCACATCCCCAACCGGGGGGACTGTCCACAACCCAGGCTTGTGCCCTGACTGGGAATCATGCTGGTGACCCTTCTGTTCACAGGCTGGCGCTCACTCCACTGAGTCACACCAGCCAGGGCAGAACGTCTTTTATTTATTTATTTTTAAAAAGATTTTATTTATTTATTTTTAGAGAGGGAAGGGAGGGAGAAAGAGAGAGAGAAACATCAATGTGCGGTCGCTGGGGGCCATGGCCTGCAACCCAGGAATGTGCTCTGACTGGGAATCAAACCTGCAGTGCTTTGGTTTGCAGCCCGCGCTCAATCCACTGAGCTATGCCACCCAGGTCAGGGCAGAACGTCTTTTAAATCGCAAAATGAAATATACAACGGTAACTGAAAATAGTGAAATACAGTTGTGAAGTGTTCCTAAAAGTGTGGCACATAATGAGACATTCCCTTTTTTTTTCTTTAATACCCACCTGAGGGCATTTTTTCATCGCTTTCAGGAAGGAAGGGAGAGAGGGGGAGAGGGGGAGAGGGAGAGAGAGAGAGAGAGAGATACACACAGACAGACAGATAGACACTACACACACCTATTGGCTGCCTCTGGCATGCGTCCCAACCAGGGATTGAACCCACAACCTAACGGGGGATGGAACCTACCAACCTTCTGGTATACCAGACGATACTCCAACCAAATGAGCCACACTGGCCAAGGCAAGGCATTTCTTTGTAAAAGCATTAAGTAACAAGTTCTAGCAGTGGGTCCATAGCTATAATTAAAGTGACATAAACAATATGTAGATATATCGACAACTAAAATATGACCTAAAACATGTGATTTTTACTGCTGATACACTCACAGGTAAGCTAATATTGCTTGTTGCTTTCATTCATAATTGAAAGAAATGTTACTCTTTAGTTAGAGGTTGGTGGACATTTTTTCTCGTCTACATTCATAACACCTGAATTCTATCTTCAGGCCCTCGTGTTAAGAAGGCCTATTCTGGCCCTGACTGGTGTGGTTCAGTAGATTGAGCACTAGCCTGCAAACCAAAGGGTCACCAGTTCAATTCCCAGTCACGGTACATGCCTAACTTGCCAGCCAAGTCCCCAGTAGGGGGCGTGAGACATAACCACACATTGATGTTTCCTTCCCTTCCCTTCTCTAAAAATAAATAAAATCCTTAAAAGTAAACATAATAAAGGCCTATCCTACATGATATGTGATGATATGTGATTAACTTCAATTTCTCTCTCCCTTAAGGACAAAATGTATCTCACCTATCTCTGAATTTCTAGGGCTTACAACATGGCTGCAATTTTTAAAAGCCAAAAAAAATTGTTCATGTTTCTGATGGATTAAGAGTTCATGAAACCACAGTATAGCACAATGACTCTTGTTTTCCACTTTTCAGTATCAGAGCCAACAATTGGTATTTAAACGAAGTAAATGACATTACCAGGTAACATTAATTCTATCCTCCAAATGGCCAAGTGGAACGGTACTTCACCTATTATAATGCATTTAGTTTCTCAATGTGTAGAAGGAGATGGTAACTTTTAGTCTTTCCAACCCTCAAATGATGCCCGTCCACTTACTGCCATTTAGAAAGGTCAATACAGAAATTATTTGGGCTACAGCATTTAAATTTGTGTTTGTAGCGTTCTTTACAATAGCCAAACTATGGAAACAACCCAAATGCCCATGAATAGATGACTGAAGAGAAACGATGTGGTACATACGCACAGTGGACTATGACTTAGCTATAAAAGAGAATGAAATCTTACCCTGGCCGCGTAGCTCACTTTGTTAGAGCATCTTCCTGGTAATGCCTAGGTTCTAGGTACGATCCCTGGTTGGTGCATATACAAGAAGCAAGCAATGACTACATCAATAACTGCAACACTAAATGGATGTTTCTCTCTCTTCCCTTTCCTCTCTCTAAAATATCAATAAGATAAAATTTTTTCAAAAATGAAATCTTACCACTTGTGACAACAGGGATGGACCTAGAAGGTATCATGCAAAATGAAAAAGTCAGTCAGAGAAACTCAAATACCATATGACTTCACTTATATGTGGAATCTAAAGAGCAAAAGAAACAAACACGCAAAACAGAAACTCATAAACACAGAAAAAGCTGATGTTTGCCAGAGGGGAGGGGCGTTGGGAGACTGGGTGACAAAGGTGAGAGATTAAGCAGCAAAATTGACAGTTACAAAATAGTCACAGGGATGCAAAGTACAGCATAGGAAATATAGTCAACAATATTGTAATAACTGTACATGGTGCCGGGTGGGTGCTAAACTTATAGGAAGGTCACTTCTTAAATTATATAAATATCTCACCACTATGCCAGGGAGGTCAAACTCATTTTCACGGGGTGGGGGGCACAGCAGCCTTGGGGTTGTCTTCAAAGGGCTGAATGTAATTTCAACTCCTTAACAAGGAGTTAAGAGTTAAGGAGTAGTTACATTTATACAGTCCTAAAATCATTTCGGCCCTTTGAAGGCAACCACAAGGTTGATGTGGCCCCCGGTGAAAATGACTTTGACACCCCTGCACTATGCTGTACAGTTGAAAGTAATACAAAATAATACTGAATGTCAACTGTAACAGAAAAAAAATAAGGGTGGAGGTAGAAGAGGGAACAGGGGGACAAGTGGACACAGAAGACTTGACTTGGGGTGGTGAACACGTAATACGATACACAGATAATGGATTGTAGAATTGTACAGCTGAAACCTATATAATTTTATTAACCATGGTGAGCCCAATGAAGTCGATTAAAAAAAGAAAAAGAAAATCTTAAAAAGGAAGCCATGGCTGGGATAGCTCAGTGGATTGAGTGGTGGCCTGCAAACCAAAGGGTCATTGGTTCAATTTCCTGTTAGGGCAGAGGCCTGGGTTGTGGGACAGGTTCCCAGTAGGGGGCACCCGAGAGGTAACCACACAGGGATGTCTCTCTCCCTCTTTCTCAGTCCCTTCCCCTGTATAAAAATAAACAAATAAAATCTTAAAAAAGAGAAAACCTTAAAAAGGAAAAATAACTCATTCAACCTCTAGGAAAAGCATTGTTTTATTTGACCTATTCACACATTGCAATATTTATGTTACACTTAAAAACTGAGTTTATTATTTCAGAAACTTGGTGGGCTTTTACCTCAGTGGTTAGTCTTTGTAAACCAAGTAGGCACTTTATATATGATCATTAAGGTTGAAAGTCCAGATTACTCATTTTGCAAAACTATTTAGTCCTCAAGATTTCTACTGAAATTACACGGTTAGAGTATTAACGCCACCAACATACTTTAAGTAGTACAATTCCATTACAGGAGATTATCTTAACAGTGCTGTCTAATTTTCATCGTCCATAAACAAAAATAGGAGCTCTGACTTCACCTAAGCATCTAAAAACTACGTCAATCTCGGGATTGTACTAGAGGGTGTATGGGCGGCTTCGTCACTACAAGGCAGTAACTGTTCCAGATGTTGGGATGAGAAATGACCCAAACAGACCCCCAGGGTGGGACGGACCTCCGGGCTGGAGTGCGGGGGCAGGGGCGGGCAGTCAGCCCCACACAAGTGACCCTCGCGTCCTGCTCAGCCCTCCGCGGAAGGAAAAAGGAGACCCAGGAGCGAGCGGTCTGGAGCGACCCCAGCAGGCACAGGACGCCCAGAGATCGCCGTTTGAAGTAGGCGCGACCATTACTTTGCCCTAAATCTCGCTGGCCCATCCATTCAAAAGAGCGTGCTGCGTTGGGTGCGGCGCTGGGTGCGGCGCTCGGTGCGGCGGGGGAGGACGCCTACCAGGCAGACTCCGGCCCCGCGCGACCCGCGACAGGACCCTGCGGGCACCAGGGCAGTGCTGACCCTGCCCGACCCCTTCCTGGCCCGGCCCAGCATCACGCCTCGCACCTGAAGTTGGACCAGGCGAAGTTCAGGCACAGCTGGAAGTTGGGGTCCGCCTCATCCCGGAGGCCTGCCACATGGCGCACGAGCTCGCGCACATCGCGCTCCTGCTGTCTGTCCAGCCGACTCCAGGACGGGCCCGGCCGCGCCATCTTTCCCCGCCTCCCGGGCGCCCAGCCTGAGTCGCTCTCGCGAGAGTTCGCGGCCCCTCTGCATTGTGCGGGGAAGAAGGTGAGGTAGTTCTCGCGAGAACTCGCGGTCCCGCCACCCTGAGGCGCGGATGTCATCCTAGTTGTGACTGCAGTGTGCGTTTTCCAGCCTTCCGTTGGTAGATTTAGGAGTTAGACTGCTAACTCCTAAAGTTTTGTACGTCGGATTAAAACCTTGATGATTTTAACTTCTGATGTTTTTAGAGCAGCCGGTTAGTTGTCATTCAGTGTTCCCATTTGCACCTGCCTTTTCAGGTACCAGAAAATGGCAGTTGTCCGTCCTTCTCCAACCTTGCTTGTCCTTCCGGAGGTGATCTGCGGAGAGACCATCTGCGGAGAGATCCGGAGGAGATCTCTCAGTTTTCCCCCCTCTGTCTGCACGGGGCACGCTGCCTGGTCCGCACTGCAGCGGTTGTCAGCAACGCGGGAGCACTGGATAAACACCAGCAGACAGAGCTGTCGTTTGTGAAATAAAACTCTACCTCTAAGCTGTTTTTTTCAAGGTTTTTAATTTTTAGATTTTATTTATTTTTAGAGAGAGAGGAAGGAAGGGAGAACGAGAGGGAAACTTCAAAGTGTCGTTGCCTCTCCCGCACCCTCTACTGGGGACCTGGCCCGCAAACCATGCATGTGCCTTGACTGGGAATCCAAACCAGGACCCTTTGGTTTGCAGGCCAGCGCTCAATCCACTGAGCCACACCAGCAAGGCTCTAACCTGTTTCTGTTAAGTATTGCTCATAACCATTTGGAAGCCTATTACATAGATGTCTATAGTTTTTCTTTCAGGGATCTTGTAGGTTTTCCTGTAGTTTATTATATTGCATTCCTGTAGTTAAGGAATTTTCTAAATGAAATTACAGCATGTGGATAGTGAGAGAAGAGATAGGGATACTTGACCAGGTAATAATAAATGTGGGCCCATGGACAAAAGACCGCTTGTGCCACTGGATCAGCTACCGCATACCAAAGTGTGTGAACTTAGTTACTCTAGTCTGCAACCCATGAAAAACAGTGAATATTTGTTCTTCCATATTTTGCTAGCATAGAGAACCCTCTGTCACCTCTCCCCCTTATCTGCAGCCGATGTACATTTTTCAAAAAACACCTCAAACTTTTCACCGTAAACCGGGGAGGCTGCGACAAGGTGCCGAGCACCGCATCCAAGCTGCCGTCCCTCCCCGGACGCGCCCACCTCTGGCTGTCCCTCTGGCTGTCCACCCGACACCCAGCTGCTCCACGGTCCACCCACACCTAGTCGCAAGCTGCAAGTTAATGCACTCTAACTTTTCCAGAAAACATGTGTATCACTTAGCCTGTGAGCCGATCATTTGCTGCCTGGAGCGTCTGCCTAAGTTCACCAAATATCCTTGAGCTCTGTCAAACCAACCCCTAGAAAATAAAGGCGGAGACCATGTTCCCGGCTCCTTGTCTTTCCATTCCATCAGAGGACAGGGTCCCACCTGGCCCCTGCTTTGCCTGACACTGTGTTGTGTCTTTCTTAATCTCCCGTCGCCCCCACTCAGGAACCCCGACTCCGCGCTGGTCGTGACAGCAGTGTATCCGAAGGAACCTGAGACGCTCATCAGAAAGAATGGATTCACCCGGAGGTTCCTTGCAGCGTGACTGGCATCAGCGAAAATCTGGGCAGCGGCCCAAGTGCCGTGAGGGGGAAAGGCGATGAAACAGCGGTGGGACATTCACACGACGGAACCCTACTCAGCGGTGAAAAAGAAGGACATCTTCCCTTTGGCGACAGCATGGATGGACATGGACAGTAGTACGCGAAGTCAAAGAAGCCAGTCGGAGCAAGACAAACACAATAGACGGCACTTCTACGAGTGGGGGAACCCCAAACTCCCACGGTTTATTTAGAAAAAAACGGTGCATGTGTTCTTCCATGCTTAAACTTCAGTGGCCTTCAAAACGCTCTCCATTGGATGCGATACACTTACGGAGGCTTCTTTCCCCTGCCCCAAACAGTGTTTGACCTCGTTGACTTTGATGGCATTTAGTGCTCCTGCTGTTTTTCCTTTCACCTGTTCCACGTTGGGAAAACATTTCCCTTTGGGGACTTTTCTCAACGAGGGAAACAACAACAAGAACAACAACAACAACAACAACGTCACTCGGGGAGAGACCCGGTGATAAGGAGGCTCGGGCCCAGGGGTCAGGCCATTTTCTATCCAAAACTGCTGAACCCTCAGTGTGTCCTGGGCAGTTCGCTCGTAAATCACCCATCATGAGACGGGTATGAGCACAATGCCCCACCCTCCATTCCAATAGTTTGCTGTAGCCGAACGCAGCCTCTTCCAACAGCGCCAGTTGGTACGCAGATACAAATGGATTCTTAAAACAGCTGGGGGTGGGGTGGGGCAAAGCTGTATGACAAGGGGCCTGCCCTGCAGAAGATAATTCTGAATGTTTGGGATTCGCCCTCCCCCCTCGTATGTGGAATCTATTGAACGAAATAACTCACCAACAAAATAGAAGCAGACGCGTGGCTGTCACAGGGGCTGGGGCAGGCGAGCTGGTTGAGCATGAGAAGGGATTTGGGTGGCGGGGGGTTGGGGGGGGCGGGACTTCACCGGCAGACGACAGCATGGTCGTTACCGGAGGGCGGAGGGAAATGGGGGTGGAGGGAGGCCCCGGCAGGGAAAGCGGGGGGATAAATGGTGATGGGAAGGGAAGTGACTTTCGGGCGGTGAAAACACAATACAATAGACAGGGGATGTAGGACAGAGTCGGACACCTGAAACCCATGTGATTTCATGAACTTGGTAACCCCAACACATTCCATGTTTGAGAGGGAGGAAAAGCCCTTCAACTCCAGGAAGGCCCACATGCAGCCCCCCCACCCCCACCCTCCTGCCCACCCCCCTTGCTGGCCACTTACAGTTGACACCCCACGACCCCGTCTTTGTTTCTTGCCAGCACACGGTTCCATAAACTTTCTTTGAGAGAGACTTCCAACCGTGCAAGGGAACCCTTTCTTTTCCCAGAGAGCCTATCTTTGGATAGGCGCGAGGATGCGCTCCAGAAGCCTGGGCCGGGTCTTTCTGATGTTTCCTTTCGCCAGCCTGTCGGCACTGATGGACTGCGGGTGCCGAGGCGGGGACCCACAGCGCGCTCCTTTCCCTGTCTGGCGTCTGTCTGTGGGCGTAGGGAGAGGCTCAGACGGTAGGCTCGGTCTGCAGGCGGACGCCCCTCGTGCTTGCGAATCCCTCCCTGCTCCAGAGACCAGGTTCCTGGAAAGCAGGAACCCCGACTGGGGCTTCAGGTCTTGGGTGCGAGGAAGGGGCTGAGAGAGCCTGGCTCAGGTTTGCCCACCCAGCGTGCTCCTCCTTCTGCAGTTACCCTACCCACTGGGGCATATTCATGGAGCCAATCTTGCCGGGTGTCCTGAGTTCAAAGGGTCCTGCCCTCCGACTGCATGGAGGGCTGAGGCTGTGTCACGAGGCCGTGTCTGTCCACAGGGAAACGAGGCAGGGATGGGCCCACTGGCGGGGATATCCCCTTCCTCTCCCCTGCAGGTTGGAGTCGTGGACCAGGCCCGGCAGAGCTTCTTGGTTTGGGGAGTGACCTGGACTGTGTTGGGGGACGTGGTGGTCTGTGTGCTGATTCTCTGTCACTGGGGCCCCGTGTGTTGGGGCTAGCAAGAGGCAGTGCCTTCTTGAGAGAGGATGGGAGTGCAAGTGATGGAGAAGAATGTGCTTTGGACTGAAGGCTGAACTTGTAGTGGAGGAGCCACCTAGTCACGGTGTGTGGGTGGCGACCGTGGCGGTGACGGGAAGCCAGGTCCCTTTCTGTTGGTGCTTGAGCCCTTCCTCAAACCATGCCAAAGTACTGCAGAACGGATCGGAGACGGTAAGCCTCAAAGGTCAAACAACGTCTGTAGGAAGCCATAGAACAGCATACTCTCCAAACTTTGGGGTAATCAAAGCTTTTATAGGGAGAAAGCTGAAGCATGAGCAAGCCAAGGAATCATCTGGACGTTATCAAATGAAGATGTGCTTGATGAGGACCCCAGCCCGCAGGGACCGTGTGTTGTGGCTGCAGGGAACAAATTCACATGGACTACTGAGATCGTGTGGAGAAAAAGGGATGGCCCGGCCACTGTCTCAAGGGGAGAGGGCTTCATCCCTTGCCTTGATAGGCTTTTATTGGTTTTCTAATAGCATATATCAAAGAAGGTTCTCATTCATTACACTTAAGTTTGCTTTAGGTAATTAGATTTTACAGATAGCAAAGGAAAGGATGTCACTGATTACTTCCTACAGATTAACAAGGAAAAAATGTTGCAAATGCAAAATAAGGAATGAGGAATAAGGAAATTGATCTGGTTACACTTCAGGGTTTGGGAGAATTAGCCCGGACTTCAGGAAGGTAAAGATATGCAGTAGTAAGCTTTTCCTGCTTCAACATAGGGTGAGGGAGTCGTAGCAAGAGCAGTCTGAAAGCAGCCTAGGTGTATGCAGGCCTGGTCTCCCACGGGAGAACAGACCTGTGGGTTTGGTGTCCTGTATGCCACCAGGCACCTATGGGCTTTCCAGTAGGGCTGGGCTACATTTGCCATTGCCAAGGAAATCGGATCCCTATATTTCCACCCTGTTTTTAGTTAGGACTGCTATAGATCCCACAAAGCTTGCTACTTGCTCATCTTTTACACGAGTTTGGGAAAATAATTTGCAAAAGCATCGAAGTACACAAAGCATTATTAGAATCAGTAAACAACCAGTGGCTCCAAAGACCCACATTCTCAGGTTAAGTCCATCTAGCCACTTTTTTGAGTTTAGCCATTCAAGATTTTCACGGAGGGTTTGAAAAACCTCCTGCTTGGTCAAGCATTGAATGTCCTGCAACTGCTGAGGCAGCTCTAGCTGCAATTTATCAAGTTGTCCCTTTAAGTGGGTAGGAAACCCCCTCTTAGGTGATGTTGAATATTACTCCAGGAGTACAGGCTGGAGTTCCACCGGAGTGAGGTGACCCACAGCCTGGAGAATCCAGGGTCACAGGTCAGCTGCTGGTCCTGGCGCTCGATGATCCAGTCAAGTGCTGATTCGACTGCAGAAAGGTGAGTCAGATTCTCTTGACCAATCTGGGCCTGTTGAATCACTTCTAAGGTAGTGTTGCTTAAGAGAACATCAATAGTATGAGCAGTTTGAACTGAGTCAACGAGGGCAGCGGTTGCTGTGGCAGCAGTCACTGTGACAATTATAGCAGAGACAATGAATGCAATTAGGGCGCCAACAAACCAGCGGACTCGTAAGGAGTTCAGTGCACTGTTAAGCGCTATTATGCCATTGGGATCCTCCCATCCTCTGGTTACATCAACTGGCACCCACACTTGAGTCTGTTTCCTACCTATATAAACTCTAGTGAGATTCAGCCGAGTGACACTGAGTTGGGTAAGGCAGCTGGCATACATGGAGCCTGCAGGGACATGCAGAGAATAAGTTTTTGCTGACTCATTATAAAAGACCTGGGCTGTCCCTGGGGCTGCTAAAAACAGGCAGAGGTGAGAGATACAAACTGTGACCCAGTCTCGTTCTGGAGGATCCACCTGGTACCAACATCCCAGAACACCTTCAGGGTCACAACCAACATTATATACAGATGCTTCCTAGTGACAAAAGGCAAGCCCATTTTCCAAGAGCTATGATGCCATGGGCTAGTGTGGTTGGGAGGAACAATTCTGAGAACAGGTGCCCCAGGCCCGGGCCCCTCCCAGCACATATTAGTATATAGGTGTCGAGGCTGAGCTGGAACTATCGTTGTGTCAGGCTTCGCTAATATTTTTAAGTTAGCCCCCCAATTCTCTATTAGAAAAGGACTTTTTGGGAGAAAAGTGATGGTGGCACTCAGTCCTCTGCATAAAGACGAAAAGACTGAGTCTTTACGGCTAGTGTCTGAGGTACAAGGAGGAACCGGAGGGGGATTGGAAGTATGGTAATCCCCCTCGTGGGTGCGGAAGTCAACTGTGGCCACCATGGAAAGCCGATTGTAATCATTCACTGTGTTGGTCTTTGTTTGCATTGTAAAGTTGTTCCTTCAAGGAAAGCACAAAGGACAGAAAAATAAACCGGTAAATGTTCAGTGACATCAACAGTATTTTTCGGCACCAGTATCCAGTGCTTGTTTCCTTCTAGTGGGCCACTGGGGGCATCCACACTCCTCCAGTCCACTGAGTATGGTTAGTGGAAAAGGGAGGCTCAACATTCCACCAGGTATGCTGATGCAGACACTGGCCTGCAGTGTCTGTGGTGTTGTGGATGAGACAAGACTAATGCATACGAACGACCAATTCCTGTGGAGGAAAAGGGACGGCGCTGCCACTCTCTCAAGGGGAGAGCATCTGGGAGTGCCTTGGCCACTCTTTCAAGAGAAGGGAGCCCCAACCCTTGCCTTGACAAGCTTTGATTGCATTTTGGGGCACATTACATTCAGGATGGCCCTCATTTAGTATGCACAGGTTCGCTTCAGGTGGTTACCTTTTACAGAAAACAAAGGAGAGGAGGTGGCTAATTACACCAAAAAAGAAGGATATTTGCAAATATAAAGGAAAAGTGGTTGAACTGGTTACACTCATCCTTGGAAAGTTTAGCATCAATTTTAGGAAGTTACTTTAAAGATATGCAGTAAATGTTTGCAGCCTGAATTCAGGGTGAGAGAGTTTTAGCAAAAAGCAAGTCTCAAAGTGGCCTAGGTACAATACACTCCTGGTTCCCCATGGGAGAATCTATCTGTGGATGTGGGTCCTGTGTACCGGCCCTGGGTTTCCGCTGACCTTTCCGATTGGGAACTGGGCCCACACCATGTAGAACAGTCTCCTATATTTCCCCCTTGTGTTTAGTTAGGACCACTATGGATCCCACAAAGCTTGCTACTTGCTGGTCTGTCACACAACCCTGGGAAAGTAATTTGGAAATGTGTCAAAGTACACAGAGCATTATAATAATCAGTAAGCAACCAGCGGCTCCAAAGACCCACATTCTCAGATTAAGACCATCAATCATTGTGAAGGAGTAATGATCAAACAATAGATAACATTCAAAGAATAATGAGGGCTTATTGAGAGCCAGGGTCAGATAGCTAAGGGGCCTTAAAACTTTGGGGAAACAAGTTCATTTCAGGCTTGGACCCTTATCATTTAAATTGAGGGTATTAGCAAAGCAGGTTTCACAGGATTTTAGGCATTCTTTCTTAGGCTTGATCTCCCCAGGGAACCTGCCCTTTCCAGCACAGGGCCACACCAACTTCTGGCATTGTTTCAGGCTTAGGTCCAGCATGGGAAGTAAGGAAGCCAAGAGATTAGAAGACTTCTTGCAGAGGGAATGAGGATTCCGGCTATGTCAAAGCCGTGGGGCGAGGGTCCATCACCCCTTTTTTCTATAGCTCTCCAAGTCCTTCCCTGAGGAGCCCTCGTGACTGTGCCTGTCTTAGGTTGTCCCTCCCTTGAGGAATCTTACCCGTCTTTGGCTAACCAGTCATGCACTGGGCCCCAGGCAGGGTGCAGTAAAGTGGACAAAGGTGGTACTCCTGCCAGGGAGGTAAGCTTTATCTCCTCAGTGGCTTAGGGTCCCAAGGTTTGTCACTCAACCTTAGCCATAGGGGGTGACAGCTTCTGAAATCAGGCAGGGCGGTTCCCAACATCTCCCCTTTTTTGTTTGTGAACACAATTGTAGTTGTTAATCCTGTGAAACCTACTATTTGCTGTTCCCGAATGCAATCTTGAGCAAACAGCCTCCATATACACCGTAAAGCACAAATAAGGATTAAGACAAGGAAGCATCCAAGGGCTGCCATGACCCAAACTCGTAAATTCAGTCCACTGAACCAGTTTTTAGGGTTCAGCCATTGTAGATTGTCATTGACGTTCTGGAACACTTTTTGTTTGGTGAGGCCTTTGCTCGAGCATTAAGATCCTTGATATTCCCCCATGTGGTGGGGACTCACCTAAGGGGAACATTATGGGTCATTGGGAGGTTGTTGCCCTCTGCCGGAGGTGCCTGAGCCTCGGCTCCTGCCATTGGGGCAGGCCCCTTACACTTCAGTTGGGGGACCAGGCCCATGAGTGATGGTGTGGGTGTCCATTTTCCTTCTGGTTGTTCAGGGTCAGCTGGGCCATCTGGTCTGTCAGTCGATTGGTTCTCGGCTCCAGGTAGCAGAGCTTGGTGTCCATTCCGCTCATGATAAGGTTTTACCCTTTTGGCTGGTAGCCAGACAGGACCTGTAGGGATGGAAACACACACATACCCTCTTCCCCAAGTTAAGAGACCTCCCATCTGCTGGGAGATGGCCCTGCCAGGAGCCATCTCCCAGCAGATCTCTATATAAAACCTGAGGATAAGATGACTTTGGCTCTTTCTTCTGAAAATGTTTCTCAATTGTAGTACAGAGTGGTTCATCACAATTTAGAAAATTATAGGTAAACATGGCTAACATAGTCAAATTTGGGGGGGGGTACCCATGACTCCCTTTTGTGTTTTTTTAAAGATTTTTAAAAGGATGATGAGCCCATTCTACAATTGCCTGAGCACTTGGATTGTAAGGTATTCCTGTTTTATGTTGGATATTCCAATGCTGAAGGAAAACCTGAGTAGAATGGGCAAGATATGCAGGGCCATTATCAGTTTTAAATTGCTGAGGCGGTCCTAAATGACTAAAGGCTTGAAGCCAATGGGCTTGCATATTTTTAGCAAATTCTCCTGTTAAAACAGATGCATGTAGGGCTCCAGAGTAAGTATCAATAGAAATAGGAATGTATTTCAATTTTCCAAAAGGAGCGTCATGAGTGACATGTGTTTGCAAATTATTTGAGAACTTAGTCCTCGAGGATTAACTCTTGTTGATGGAGGTGCCTTAGTAAGGGCTCGGAAGTCAGGACATTCTCCAATAATTTGCTTAGCTTGGGAGCAAGGAATGTTAAGTTGTTTTCAGAGTGCCTGGCTGTTTTGATGAAAAAAACTGATGAGAAGCTGCTGCCTGCTGGAAGGCAGCAAGGACACTGACTAAGGCATCTGCCTTACTGTTACCATCCACCAGGGGGCCAGGCAAGCCCCAATGGGATGGAATATGAGGAATGAAGAGGGGATGGACACTTGTCAAGGAGGGACTGTAGGGTCAAAAATAGGTTAAGTAGATTGGGGTCAATAGAAGTCTTAATTAATGCTTGATCTAGATGCAGAATAGTATAAACAGTATATCCTGAGTCACAGACTATGTGCAGAGGTTCCTGGGGCCATTGCCGCAGGGCCATAATTGCAACGAAAAGCTTGGCCCTTTGAGTGGAGGAATGTCCTGAGGACACAAGACTTCTCCAGTTTTTGTCCTCTTTCCAGGAAATAGCAGCCCATCCAGTTTTTCTGAACCCATCAAGAAACACAGTTTTTGCCCGAGTTATTGGGCTTGGGCTGACCCTTTCTGCTAGGCTTATTTTAAGGAAAGGAATGTTTTGAAGCAATCTATCTGAGGGTAGATTAATTTCTAGTCCTCCTACAAAATCAGCTATGGCACACTGAAATTCTAAAGATTGAGGTGCCAATTGTTGTAAATAGGCTTGAGTTAAGGGGACGTGAATAAAGGCAGGGTCACATCCAAATAACTGCTGTGTCCACTCACATCCTTTTATAATAAGATGGCATGACACAGTTATGTAGATGGTAATAGTGCATTGTGGTTGATGAGACAGAAAAAGCCATTCTATCACAGCTAAGTAGGGTGATAGCTGTCCTGGGGTAAGATCTGTAGGCGTGCCTATGGTTGCGATGCAGAGAAGTGGGACAGAAGACTGAGGATCAATTTTAGTTGCCACCTTTGAATATGTTGATTTACTATAGTTAATTCTTGTAGAGCTTCGGGGGATAACTGTCTGGAGGAATTAAGATCCGGGTCCCCTTTAAGGGCACTAAAGAAATGAGTTAATTGCTGGGTAGGTATTCCAAGGCTGGGTCACTCCCAGAAGTCGTTGGAGGGATCAAGAATGAAATCCTCTTGTGGATTAGTTTGAAGGACTCGAGGCCGAAGTGTCCTATTAAAAAGGATGTAGCCTAAATATTTCCAAGGCTCTGAATGCTGGATTTTTTTTCTAGAGCAATTACTAGCCCAGGAGAGGCCACAGAGTGTTTAAGAAAGGAGGTAGTCTTTGCTAGAATATTTTGTGGGGGAGCTGCAATCAGGATGTCATCCATATAATGATAATTGAATCAGGGAATTGATCTCTTCCTGCCTGAATGGCTATATGAACGAAATGCTGGCAGATAGTTGGACTGTTAAGCATTCCCTGATGTAAAACTTTCCAGCGAAACTGCTGCAAAGGCTGAGAATTGTCAATGACTGGGAGGGAAAATGCGAAAGGCACCCTATCCCTCTACAGTAAAGGGTTTGTAAAGAAACAATCCTGTAGGTTAAAAATGAAAAGTGGCCAGTCTTTGGGAATGCAAGCTGGACTGGGGATTCCCAGCTGTAGGGGGTCCAGAGGTCAGAAGGATTCATTGATTTTTCTTAGATCATGAATAAGCCTCCATTTGCCAGATTTCTCTGGTACAACAAAAATAGGCATATTCCAAGGGCTGTTAGAGGGCTCAATATGACCTGCTTCTAATTGTTGTTTAACTAAAAGGCAGGTCTGTTCAAGTTGCTCTCCTTTAAGTGGCCACTGATCAACCCATATCTGCGTCTTGGAGAGCCAGGCAAGCCATAGGGAAATTATAAGAGCACTGGCCACTAGGAAAAAGGCAGTAGGGAGATTTGCATCCCCCCACTGACTGAGGGGATCATGGCCCCAAATATTAAGGAGCATAGGCAGGATATATGATCGAATTCTCCCTACCTGTCCTTCTGGCCCATAACACCTAAGGGACCACACACTGACTTGTGGTTGAGAAGCTCCCCCAATGCCTGTGACAGGCATTCCGCTGTCTGTTAGAGGCCACTCCAGAGGCCAAAACTGATTTGAGATAACAGAGATGTTGGTTCTCATATCTATGAGGCCATGAAAGGTCTTATCCTTTATCTTTATTTGTAAGATCGGTTTATTTTTCTTAATTAATTCTGTCGAAAAAACTGATTGATTGTCTGTACTACGGAAGCTTCCTTGCCCCCTCACTGCATTTTGAGTCTTTGAGGGTACGTAGAGGAGTAGGCACAGCTGGGCAATGTGTGTTTCGGCAGGAATCATATGATAATCAGAAGCTTTAAGCATGATTTTAATCCCCCCTTGACAGCCTGAGTCAATGACTCCTGGCTGAACGAAAATGACTTCGGTAGTAATACTGGATCTCCCTAAGATTAAACCAACTGTTCCTAGGGGTAGAGGTCCCAGGACACCAGTGGGAGCTACAATTACTTGATCCTGTTCCTTTAAGATGAGCACATTGGTGGTGACCAAGTCCAGCCCTGCGCTTCCATGGGTGGCTACACGAAGGTCAGAAACCGTGCATTTCCTTGAATTCCCTGATATTGACTGCTGTTCCCAAAGCTCTGACTGGGGCTCGGGGTGCTGGAGCGGACACCCCCCACCAGTTGGAAGTTTCCCTGAATGGGCTGGCTGTTTTTGTCCAATGTAGAGTGGCATTCCCTTGCCCAATGTTTGTCTGTGCCACGGCGTGGACAACCCTGGGAGGGAAGCTTGCCATTACCTATTCCCCATCTCGGTGTGGACAAACAGTCCCTGCGCAGGTGACCGGGCTGTTTACAGTTGTAACATTTGGGATCTCCCTTAATTGCTGCAGCTAAGAGAGAGGCCTTATGCTGTTCTGTGCTGACAACTTGCCAAGCCTTGATATGCTCACTGATGTCTCTGGTGGTAGTTTGCAGGGGTCCTATGATGGCCCTGCTGTCCTCGTTAGCATTCTCATAAGCTAGCTGCCCCAAAAGAGCTTTGGCTGCTCTGTCATTATCTATTTGCCTGTCGATAGCTTCTTGGAGGTGATCAGCAAAGTCAATATATGCCTCCATAGCACCATGGCAGATATTGACGAAGGAAGAAGTTTCCTTGGCCTGAGAATCGGGCACGGCTGTCACAGCTCTGAGAGCAATTTGAGCACTCTGACTAAAAGCATCTGGATCAAGACTGGTTTGATCTGCAGCAGTGGCAAAATCAGCAGACCCAAGCAGCAGACGGAGGGTGACGGGATTATTTATTCGTGCATTGTCAGTCGCTTGAATGCTGGCCCGTTGGGAATATTCCGAATGCCAGACAGTGAGTTGAGCTGGGGTTAAAACAGTCCTGGCCAGGGCAATCCAGTCACAAGGGGCCATTTTATAACTGTCAGTAATGGCTTGAAATAGCCCACTAGCATAGCGACACTGAACCCCATTTTCCTTAATGCTGTCTTTTAAATCCTTATAAAGAGAAAAGGGAAGGGGCTCATGGCCATTTCTTTGACCCCTAAGTATAATGGAGAAGGCCGAAAGGGCATCCCAACCCCTAGCCTCCACTGCCTGCCAAAGGCCCCGCTGCACACACCTGATAGGATATCCGTCTGAAGTTTCTTGCTTTCCTGGTGGTGACACACACTGCAAGGAGGCAGGTTCCCAGTGTTGGGACAAGGAGCGATATCTACACTGCAGGACCTCCGGTGGGGTTGACGGCAGAACCGCTGTGGCCTGTTCTCCTGTTACATCATATATGACCTCCTCCTCTGAACTAGACTCCTCATCCTGCTCTGTGACTGGCTCTGTCTTCTTAGCCCATATGAGCATGAGAACAGTCCTGACCAGTCCCCCAGTTGGTAAGTTGTGAACTCCGACAAGCACACCAGTGTCTTGGAAAGATTTTACTTGGTCGCTTGCCTTTTGCCAAATCTCAATATCTAAGGCTCCCTTGTCAGGAAAGGCAGGGTAATATTCCTTTGTAGTTTGTAAGAGCTGAATGAGACGCTGTTCCTTCACCTGCCAGCCCGCTCCCCGGAGGAGCTGCTGTAATACATGCAGGTAGACTTCCTGCTCTTTAGAGAAAGGGCAGCCCATTTTTGCTGTTGAAAGGCTCCTTTTCCCTTTCAATCCTTGTGTTTTCACACTCTGCCGCCTGTGCTGAACCTTAGCTGGTCAGCTACTGGGGGATGTAGTGTGGTGGGTCAAAATGTGCTGTTGGTGGAATACAGTCAGGGAGAGGGGTACTGAACCCTCCGAGTACCGTCACCCTGCTTATGGGTTTCGGGTCCGCCCCCAGTGTTTAGGGCTGTGAGGGGGGACTTGTAGAACTATGTGACCAAACTTTATATCGCACTTCCCCAGACGAGCCAGAAGTTAGATTAAGTGGTGTCGGAGGTCCCTATAAGGCCCCTGCACGTCTCAGGAATTGATCCCAGACACCCTCGCAAGGTTCCGACTCACGTGGGAACACCCGATTTCTCGGGCTGAGGGGAGGAAGTGCCTTTTGTCTTCGGAGCTCGGCAAATGCCAAAAGCTCTCATGCAAAACCTGTGACTACCATTAAATTCTTCTGGAAAGCGATGTTCGGAGTCTGGTCGAAACCGAAACACTCATTCACTATCCACTTTTCCTTATGCAGGCGGACGGAGGGAAAAGGCAAAATCGAAACGAACGCAAGAGGTGGCTTAAAAGAAAAAACGTGCTGAGATGCTTCTAACTAGTGGCTGTTTTTAAAGCTGATTAAAGGGAAAGTCTTTGCTCTTCCTCCAAAGCCTAGACCTAGTTGGGGGTTGTGCCGCAAGGAATGGGCTTGTGAATGATTTTACAGTGTGCCTCTCGTTGTGTGGACTTTTGCTTACAGCTGGTAGGAAACCTAGTGTTCTGTCCCAGTCCACGTTCCAGTGAATCCTCTCATGGGACTCTTCTGGTGGTGAGCGCCCTTGTGGCTCTTAATGGCTCGACCTGTGCCCACGAGGTTGTGGCAAACACTTGGGAAAGAGAGCAAGGCTCCTGCTTAGTAAAGAAGGTGCAGTTGTAAAGCAGTCGCAAGACAGGGTGACCTAGGAAGAAAACCCTTCTCCTTTGAAATCCAACACACCCTATGACCTAACCGAAAAGCACTCGGTGTCATCTACCCTTACCTGGGCTGATGCTCGCACTCCAACCAAGTTGGTGTGTTGTCCACAATGATGGCCCATAGGCCTAGCTCCCAGTTCTGGGCACCAGATGACGTGGACACCGGCCCACAGTGTCCACGGTGCTGTGGATGAGACGAAACAAATTCACTCGGACTCCGGAAGTCCTATGGAGAAAAAGGGACAACACGGCCACTCTCTCAAGGGGAGAGGGCCTCGATCCTTGCCTTGATGGGCTTTTATTGGCTTTCTAGTAGCATACATTAAAGAAGGTTCTCATTCATTACCCCTAGGTTTGCTTTAGGTAATTAGTTTTTACAGATGGCAAAGGAAAGGATGTCATTGATTACTTCCTACAGATTAACAAGGAAAAAATGTTGCAAATGCAAGGGAACAATAAGAGTAATTGATATGGTTACACTTCAGGGGTTGGGAGAATTAGCACAGATTTAGGAAGTTACTTTAAAGATATGCACTAAAGTTTTGCTGCTTCAACTCAGGGTGAGGGAGTTTTAGCAAGAGCAAGTTTCAAAGCAGCCTAGGTACAATGCAGGCCAGGTCGCCCACGGGAGAATGGACCTGAGGGTTTGGTGTCCTGTATGCCACCACACATCTCAGGGCTTTCCAGGAGGGCTGGGCTACATTTGCGATGGCCAAGCAGATGGGTTCCTTATAGGAGGTCACATTTGGTGCTCTGAAAGTGTGCTGACTCAGTTGAAGGGAAAGTTTGGTTCCAAAGATGAAGCCTGTGAACCGGTCACTTGAGCCCTCATCAGTCAGGGTGAGGTGGGACAGAAGGGCTGGCAGGGACTGAAGCAAGCACCCAGAGAAGAGGGCAACAGCCCCGGGAGGCTGGTGTCTGGGGAGCCAGGACAATGAGCCTCCAAGGAGGGGCAGCTGCACCTGTTGAGGTGACACCAGACATGGGCGTGACCATGGGGAAACCTGGAGGTCTGGGTTGAGCCCCGGCAGTGAGTGGAGGAGACAAGAGCCTGTGTGGAGAGAGGTGCCGGCTGACGGACAGAGGCAGATGTGAGTGAGGTGATAGTGACCTAAAACCTGAACTAGACACTCCAGACCCACTGTATGTGACCACACCTTTAGGTGGCACACATTTCTGCACACGGCTGACCTGTTCTCAAGTCTCAGACACTGGGGTCTCTGGTGCAGTGGTCGTGGCCTCAATGTTTGGGATATGGTAATGAATACATGTCACATGTGACCACTTAAGAAATGCTGCCTCACACCTAAGACCACACGTTCACACAATTGCTAATCAAATGTGCTCTATGCAAACAATCATTTGTGAAAAACAGCTTAAAAAGTGATCAACTTCTGGGTCAGGTATGGTTCAGTGGATACACCTACCACCCAAAAGACAGCGGCCACTTCTATCCACGGGAAGGACACAAGCATAACATGGAGGCCAGGTCGTCAAGTGGGGACAAGTAAGAGGCAAAAACCCATGAATTAATCATAAGCATAACTCACATGAACCCCAAGAGGGCAGAAAACTTTTCCACCTTGGATGACACACATAAACATAGGCAGGGAGCCAAAAATTAAAATTACCCGGTATTCCCAGGAGGTCGGGTGTCCCAGTCTACTACTAACCAGGCCCGACCCTGCTTAGCTTCAGGATCAGAGGAGACCTGGTGGGAACAGGGTGGTGTGGCCGAAGAGAATGGAGATGGCCTCTGGGAGCCTCAAGAGCTGGAATCCGGCCCACGGCCCCTCTGTTCACTTCGCAGTTCCCCTCTCTTTTGTCAGGCTCCCCACCAGCTTCCCAATGCCCCGAAGTTGCCCCTTGCCCGACCCAGAGGCTAGGCAGGGAAACCTGTGGCCAGGGCTGGGGTCCCTCCCCTCGTAGTTCAGAGGGGTGTGGATGCTGCGCGCCCAAGGCGGGACACCGGAGGATGGAGGAGGGGCGACCCTGTGCCCTCAGTGCCCTGCCTGGTAGGCCTGGGTTCTGAGTGGAACCCCCGACACAAAGCGGACCCGGGGGGAACTCTGTGCAGCGCCTGGGGGCTGGGAACTGGTGGCAGGTGAGCCTGGGCATGGTCCGTGTGTGCCCGGACTACAGAAAGCCCAGTGAAGACCTGGGCTAGCGCCGGGGGCCACGGGGAGAGACTCGTCCAGACCCGGACCCGCCTTCTGGGCGTGGCCTGAGGCCTGACCCCGCCCCTGCAGCAAGGGGAGGGTTCGGTACTCCTGGGGTCAAGGCAGCTCCCAAGAGCAGGTAGTTGGAAGGCACCCAACCCTGGGACCCCACAGGCCGGAAGCCGCTCCACGGCGCGGTCCAAAGGACAGAGACTGGTGGGGGCAAAAAAAATCAGGAAAAGCCTACAGCACCCGGTATTCCCAGGCGGTCTCCTATCCAAGTACTAACCCCATGCGACCTGCTAAGCTTCCGAGATCAGACGAAATCCGCAGAGTTCAGGATGGAATGACCTTAGACCCGGGAGCCGGCCTCCGAGAAGCGCAAGAGCCAAGGCCAGGTCCCGGGGCTCCTCGCTCCCCCTTGGCGGCGCCCATCTCTCTGTGATGCAGTCCACTAGGCTCCAAGGTGCCCTCCGGGCGCCCCCTTCCAAAAGCACAGGTGGGGCGCAGGTACCTGTGGCCATCCGAGAATTTGCCCCGGTAGCCCAAGGGGTGCAGTGCCCCGCTCCCAAGGAGAGACGACAGAGGCAGGACCAGGGGCCAGACTGTGTACACCCAGCTCTCTGCGCGCTGAACCGGGCTGCGGGGCAGTACTGGCGGCACAAAGCGTACCTTGGGGAACTTCGTCCAGGGCCTGTGGGCTGGGGACAGGAGGACTGGGGAGGCGGAGAACCACCCTGTGCATCCGGCCCGGAACCCTAAGTACAGGTTCTGGCTCTGTCCCCGAGGCCATTGGGAAACAGTGGCACCGAACCCAGCCCACAATCTGGGCGTGACCCGCCCCCAAACCCGCTCCTACCTCGTATCCGACCCGCCCGAACCTCTGTCCTACCAGGCCCACCCTGCGGTTTGGCAGAAGTGGGTGGTGGAGGGAATGGTCCTGGCAGCCTAAAGGTGATTGTAACGCTCAGATCAGGAGGATGAAAGGCAGCCAACCCTCCGACCCCAGAAGCCCTAGGCCCGGCCAAAGCGCGGGCCAAAGGACAGCCTGGGGAAAGACAAAATCAAAATCGGGAAATGCCTACAGCACCCGGTACTCCCAGGCGGTCTCCCATGCACGTACTAACCAGGCCCGACCCTGCTTAGCTTCCGAAATGAGAGGAGACCTGGTGGGTTCAGGGCGGTCTTTCCTTAGGCTCGGTAGGCGGGCTCCAGGAGCTGCAAGAGCCCGTGTGGGGCCCCGGGGCCCTCGCTCCCCTTGACAGCTCCCCTCTCTGAGTCGTGTTGACCACCGGCCTCCAAGGTGGCACGTGGGTGCCCCCTTATCGTCGCAGAGGCGAGAGGAGACAACCTGGTGTGAGGGACAGGGACCGTCCCCAGTTAGCACAAGGGGTGTGGTGCCGCAGGCCCATGGAGCAACCCCGGAGGCGGGACCAGGGGCCCGCCCAGGGACCTGCGGGTCCCTGGGTGCTGAGCCAGCTTCGGGCAGCCCGGGCTGTGTAAGCTGTGTAAAGCGTACCTTGGGGGTACTCTGTCCAGCACCTGTGGGCTGTGCACAGGAGGGCTGGGGAGTCCGAGAACCTTCCCTGGGCATCGGCGCCGCCACCCTAAGTGAAGGCGGGGTCTCTGTCCCTGAGGCCAGTGGCAGGGAATCGCTCGGAACAGGGTCCGCCTTCTGGGCATGATCTGTGCCATAACCGCCCCCTACCCTGTGCTCCTACCGCCCCACCCTGCCACTTCCGGCCCAAGTGGGAGGGAGGGATTCGGCGGGACACGCACAACCTGATGGCATCGCCCCCGCGCAGGTAGATGGGGGCAGCCAACTCTCCGCCACCACAGGGACTAGAGGGCGCCACTGCTCGGGCAAAGGCGAGCCTGGGGAAAGGCCAAAGCGGGAAAAGCCTACAGCACCCGGTACTCCCAGGCGGTCTCCCATCCACGTACTAACCAGGCCGACCCTGCTTAGCTTCCGACATCAGAGGACATCGGGGCCTTCAGGGTGGTTTGGTCGTAGAGCGGGGAGGCGGTCTCTGGTAACCCCAACAGCCCGCGTCGGGATTTGGGGCCCGTGCTCCCCTTGGCTGTCCCCCTCTCTCCTTCGTGATGCCCACAAGCCTCCCAGTTGCCCCGAGGGCGCCCCATTCCTGAAGCACAGTTAGGGTGGGGGGTACCTGTGGCTAGACCCCTGGACACTCCCAGGATAGCCCAAAGGGGTGCCCCGCCGCCCGCCCAAGGAGCGACCCAGGTGGGCAGACAAGGGGTGACGATGTGCACCTGGAGCTCTCTGCCCGCTGAGGAGGTGCTTGGGGCGCTCCCGGGATCACAAACCGTACCTTGAGGAACTCTGTCCAGCGCCAGTCGGCTAGAGATGGGATGGCTGGGGAGCCGGAGAAAGTTTCCTGGGCGCCGAGCCCGGGAACCCTAACGGAGGGGTGGGGTCGGGCCCTGGGAAAAGTGTGAGAGGTGGGCCAGCACACAGGCCCGCCTTCTGGGCGTGGCCTGATCCATAACCAATCCCTGACACCCGACCTCCTGCAGCCTAGGAGAGAAGGTGGCAAAGAGATTGGGCCACACCCCCCCCACGGTAAAGGCAACGCCCACAGCGGGAAGATTGGAGGCAGCCACTCCTCTGCCCCCAGATGCCCTAGGCCCCGGTCCCGGGACGGCCAAAAGGACAGCCTGGGGAAAGACCAAATCAAAATCAGGAAAAGCCTACAGCACCCGGTATTCCCAGGCGGTCTCCAATTCAAGTACTAACGAGGCCCGACCCTGCTTAGCTTCAGAGATCAGAGGAGACCTGGTGGGATCAGGGTGCTGTGGCCGCAGAGAATGGAGATGGCCTCTGGGAGCCTCAAGAGCTGGAATCCGGCCCACGGTCCCTGTGTTCACTTCGCAGCTGATGGAGGAGGGGCGATCCTGTGCCCTCAGTGCCCTGCCTGGTAGGCCTGGGTTCTGAGTGGAACCCCCGACACAAAGCGGACCCGGGGGGAACTCTGTGCAGTGCCTGGGGGCTGGGAACTGGTGGCAGGTGAGCCTGGGCATGGTCCGTGTGTGTCCGGACTACAGAAAGCCCAGTGAAGACTTGGGCTGGCGCCCAGGCCACTGGGAGAGACTCATCCAGACCCGGACCCGCCTTCTGGGCGTGGCCTGAGGCCGGACCCCGCCCCTGCTGCAAGGGGACGGGCGGGTACTCCCAGGGTCAAGGCAGCTCCCAAAGCAGGTAGTTGGAAGGCACCCAACCCTGGGACTCCACAGGCCGGAAGCCGCTCCACGGCGCGGTCCGAAGGAGAGAGACTGGTGGGGGGAAAAAAAAATCGGGAAAAGCCTACAGCAGCCGGTACTCCCAGGCGGGCTACCATCCAAGTACTAACCAGGCCCGACCCTGCTTAGCTCCCGAGATCAGACGAGATCGGGCGCGTTCAGGGTGGTATGGCCGTAGACGAGGGAGGCCGCCACCGGGAGCCTCAAGAGCCCGAGCCCCGCGTCTGGGCCGCTCTCCCTGCGCGGCCGCGGCCGTCTCTCTGCAGGGCTGCCCGCAGGCCTCCTAGGTGCCCCGGGAGGAGCCCGGCCGGCCACCCCTTGACCCGGCAAAGGCCGGCCGAGAGCCCCTGTTGCCAGGGCCGGCTTTCCGCCCCAGCGAGCCTGAAGGGTTGAGGGCGGGTGCTGCGCGCGCGCCCGGGACCACGCCAGGACCCCCTGACGTGGATCCAGGGGCCGCACTGAGGACGCCGGACGCCCTGGGCCGTGGGAACGGCTTCGGGGCGGCCTTGGCGGGGCCCAGCACACCCGGGCGAAGGCTGGACAACCGCGCTGGGGGGTCTGGGGTCCGGGGGGATGGGAGATCGGAGGGGCGTTCCCTGGGTGTCAGGGCGCGGGAACCCACAGAGAAGGCTCGCTTTGTCCCTGAGGCCAGTGGCGGAGAGTCGTCAGGACCGGCCCGCCTTCCAGGCTGGACCTGTGCCAGGACATCCCCCTACCCCGTGCCGCGCCCGCCCCACCGGGCCACATCCGCCCCGAGCGGGGCGGGGGATTCTGGGGCACACGCACAACCTGATGGCATCGCCCCCGCGCAGGTGGATGGGGGCGGCCAACGCTCGGCCACCACAGTCCCTAGGCCTGGCCGGGCGCGGGCCAAAGACGAGTTGGGGGGCGGGGGGAAGACAAATCCGGAAAAGCCTACAGCACCCGGTACTCCCAGGCGGTCTCCCAAACAAGTGCTAACCAGCTCCGACCCTGCTTGGCTTCTGAGATCAGAGGAGACCAGGCGGGTTCGGGATTGTTGGGCCCTACACCAGGCAGATGACCTTTGGGAGACCGTGAGCCCGAGCGGTCCTGGGGCCTCTGGCTCCGCTGGACGGCGCAGCTCTCCCTGGCCCGCACTCTACCAGCGTGGAAGGTGCCCCGTGGGCGCCCCCTTATCCACACATGGGCGTGATGTGAGAACTTGTGGCCGGGGTCGTGGAACCTCCCCGGTAGCTTAAAGGGGTGGGGTGCTGCGCGCCCAAATAGTTCCCTGGAGGAGGGAGCAGGGGCGGCCCTGCGCACCCTGTAGCTCTGTGCCCGCTGAGCCGGGGCTTCGGAGCGGTGCGGGCGACGCAAAGCCTTCCTTGGGGAACTCTGTTCAGCCCCTGTGGGCTAGGGACACGAGGGCTGGTGAGTGGAAGAACCCACCCCGTGCATCCTGACCGGGAACCTAGGAACCCTCAGTGAAGGAGCGGGCTCTGGCGCTGAGGTCCGTGGGAGTGATTCCTGCCCACAGCGGCAGGCTTTCTGGGCGTGGCTGGGCCCTAACCACCCCCTGTCCCGGCCCTGACTCAGAAGGGAGGGTGTGGAATGGAATGGTCCTGGCACCCTGGAGGTGATGGCATCGCCCCACACCAGGTAGATGGAAGGCAGTCAACCTCTGCCCCCCAGATGCCCTAGGCCCCTGTCCCGGGACGGCCAAAAGGACAGCCTGGGGAAAGACAAAATCAAAATCAGGAAAAGCCTGCAGAACCTGGTACTCCCAGGCGGTCTCCCATGCACATACTAACCAGGCCCGACCCTGCTCAGCTTCAGAGATCAGAGGAGACCTGGTGGGTTCAGGGCGGTCTTTCCTTAGACTCGGGAGGCGGGCTCCAGGAGCTCCAAGAGCCCGTGTGGGGCCCCGGGGCCCTCACTCCCCTTGACAGCTCCCCTCTCTGAGTCGTGTTGACCACCGGCCTCCAAGGTGGCACGTGGGTTCCCCCTTATCGTCGCAGAGGCGAGAGGAGACAACCTGGTGTGAGGGACAGGGACCGTCCCCAGTTAGCCCAAGGGGTGTGGTGCCGCAGGCCCATGGAGCAACCCCGGAGGCGGGACCAGGGGCCCGCCCAGGCACCCGCAGGTCCCTGGGCGCTGAGCCAGCCTCGGGCAGCCCGGGCTGTGTAAGCTGTGTAAAGCGTACCTTGGGGGTAGTCTGTCCAGCACCTGTGGGCTGTGCACAGGAGGGCTGGGGAGTCCGAGAACCTTCCCTGGGCATCAGCGCCGCGACCCTAAGTGAAGGCGGGGTCTGTGTCCCTGAGGCCAGTGGCAGGGAATCACCCGTAACGGGGTCTGCCTTCTGGGCATGATCTGTGCCATAACCGCCCCCTACCCTGTGCTCCTACCACCCCACCCTGACACTTCCGGCCCAAGTGGGAGGGAGGGATTCGGCGGGACACGCACAACCTGATGGCATCGCCCCCGCGCAGGGAGATGGGGGCAGCCAACTCTCTGCCACCACAGGGACTAGAGGGCGCCCCTGCTCGGGCAAAGGTGAGCCTGGGGAAAGGCCAAAGCGGGAAAAGCCTACAGCACCCGGTACTCCTAGGAGGTCTTCCATCCAGGTACTAACCAGGCCGGAGCCTGCTTCGGAGATTAGAGGAGGTCCAGGGTGTGTTCAGGGTGGTATGTCCTGAGATGTGGGAGGGGGCCTCCGGGAGCCTTGAGAGCCTGCTGTGGGCCCCAGAAAGAGTTAACACAGTCGTTTTCTTTCTGGGTTTGAAATGTAAAGATGTGTCAGGTTACTTAACATTAAGTGTCATTCAGACATATCATGTGCTTTAATCCAAATGTTGCCTGGTATTTTCTCTCTTGAAATACTATGAGCGTTTATTCCCATATCGTTCCTTTTATAATACAGTGCCACTACCCATTTTTACATCCTGTTGCACAGCTGAGAAGTTCAGGGTTAAAGAAGAAAGTATAACCTAAATTTATTCTGAACAAGGGGAGTACCCTAAACAGGGCACTTGAAAGTTTAGTTACCATGTACAGCACTTCAGCATTTTATCAGACTTCCAAGATTGGGCCTGGAAAGCTCATTACATTTTATTATTGCATCAAAAGGTAAATATCCAAAGTAAAAATATTATTCTTATGTTTTAAAATTTGTATTTATTGATTTTAGAGAGGTGGGAGGGAAAGAGAAAGGGATGGGCTGGGACATGAATTTGTTGTTCCACTTCTCTATACCTCCATTGGTTGATTCTTATATGTTCCCTGACCAGGATCAAACCCGTAACTTTGGCATATCTGGATGATGCTCTAACCAACTGAGCAAGAACCGCGGCCAACTGAAAATATTATTAGACAAGATACAAAATAACTGATGTAACACTAAGCTGATTTACAAACAAAACCATGGGTCTCATTTAGGCCTCTCAAATCTTTTTACTCAATTGATAAAATTACTAGAAATAACATCAAAATTTTATTGAAATCTACGGTCCAGTCTGAACTGCTCACCAATGAATTCCTATCTACCAGGGCTCGTGGTCTTCAAGAGTGACATGCTACAAGATATGCTAGGGAATTATTTTTAAAGGACCAGTCCTGCCCTGGATGGTGTAGCTCAGTGGATCGGGCATGGGCCTGTGAATCCAGGGTAAGTGGTTTGATTCACAGTCAGGGCACAGCACATGCCTGGGCTGTGTGTGGGCCAGGTCCCCAAGAGGGGACATGTGGGAGGCAACCACACATTGATTTTTTCCTCTTTCTCCTTTCCTCTGACTCAAACCCCCCAACCCCCCGAAAAAAAAAGACCAGTCCTCAGGAATAAAGACTGAGGAAAATACATGTGGAACTTATTATCACTGTCTTTCAAATACAGTGCTACAAATTTCTTTCTTTTAAAGAAATATAAAGAAATATATTTATTTTTAGAGAGAAGGGAAGGGAGGGAGAAAGATAGGAGAGAAACATCAATTATTTGCCTCTAGCACACCCCCAACTGGGGACCTGGCCCACAACCAGGCATGTGTCCTGACTGGGAATTGAACCAACAAGCTCTTGCTTAGCAGTCCAGCATTCACTCCAGTGAGCCACATTGGCCAGAACAAGTGCTAGACATTTCCAATGAGGACAACCATTTTCCTATTAGAAGCAGCATGAGCTACTCCCTTGATCATGGTGCTAATTTCCGTGTAACTAGAAGGCTTTGATGATTTTCAAACTACTGGTGTGACTCGCTTGGGTGTGGTCTTGCAAGCCCATGATCGCAGGTTCAATCCCCAGTCAGGGCACATGCCTGGGTTGTGGGTTCCGTCCCCGTTCGGGGCATGTACAAGTGGCAACCAACCAATCGATGTTTCTCCCTCCCTTCCCCTCTCTCTAAAAATTACAAACAACAAAACAAACAGAAAACTACAGAATCATTCCATGTCTCGGATGACAAGAGTGAGGACAGCAGCAGAGCAGCCCCTGCCGCGAGAGGCGCGCGAGAAGGGCCCACCTCTGGCCGTGGCCTGGCTCGCGGTGCCGTCCCCGGCCTGCAGGTGCTTCAGCAGCTGCATGGACTTGCCGGCCATGATGATGTGCTTCAGCACGGGCCTGAGGAAGGACACCATGGTGGACTGGCGGCTGGAGGGCCCCAGCTCGCTGCCGGAGCTCGCACTGGCGTTGTTGCTCATCTTCTCTTCGTTCTCTGTCTTTTCCGACACACTGTAGAGCGTGTAGGTTGCGTACCAGAAGTCTCTGTGATTGACCGGAACATTTTTGTTTCTGTCGAGATTCAAAAGAATGTTCGATGTTCATCCTTCTTCCAAAAGAACAGCATGTGTGTTCTAGCTCAGCCCCGTGTTGTCCAGACATTCCCAGACACAGTAACGTCAGTTATTGCTAAAATGAAGCACTGTCTGTGCAAAATGGGAGAGTTTATCTGGCCTCAGCTTAACATGAAAACATGGATAAATACTCTGATGCCTGAGACAAAAATCTAATTAAGTAGAAAGTTGCCTGGATTGGAATTAAGCAAAATATGATTAATTTGTTCATCTCCCATGAGAGTAATCTCCAGACTTCCACACCTACCCCTCTCCACATAAGATTTTTTTAAAAAGATTTTATTTATTAACTTTTCTAGAGAGAGGGGAAGGGAGGGAGAAAGAAACATCAATGTGTGGTTGCCTCTTGTGCACCCCCTACTGGGGACCTGGCCTGTAACCCAGGCATGTGCCCTGACTGGGAATTGAACTGGTGACCCTTTGGTTGGTAGGCCAGCCCTCAATCCACTGAGCCACACCACCCAGGGCCCACGGAGATTATTAACAGAATTGCACCAAGTAATGAAATGATAGATACTCCCTACTAAGAATACTGAGAGAGATGAAACAGGACAGAATGAGAGACAAAAGCTGGACTGGGGGAAAGGCTGCCTCTTGTATCTGAGCACCAGAAACAGGGCCACCTTTCCAGAGCTTGGAGGCATCAGCACGCCCTTCCTGTCGAGGGAAATGAACAGCTGTCAATAAAACCACACACCCACACAGAGCACCCAACTTCACACGGCGCTGAGATGCAGATTCTGTGATTGTACTCAGAAAAATCAATTAACTTAAGTGTTAAAAAGAAAAGTAGCATGCTGGCTCCTGAGGGTCAGCAGTTGGAATGTCATCCCACACACCAGAAGGTCCAGGGTTCAATTCCTGGTTGGGGCAAATGCCTGGGTTGCAGGTTTGGTCCTCGTTGGGGTGCACAGCCAATCAATGTTTCTTTCTCACATCGATGTGTGTGTTTGTATGTGTGTGTGTGTCCCCCCCGCCCCCCCTTCTGCTCTCTAAAATCAATGCACATATCCTCACATGAGGATTAAAAAGAAAAAAAAATCTAGAGCAGCTAATTTGGAGAAATAAATGTATTCAAGGCCTCCTCGGAAATGTTTTCATACTTTTATCTAACCGATAGTTTCCCCTGGAATGACTGGAGTGGGTGGTTGTGGCCAGCACTTGCTTCACAGGAAGTGCTGTGCGTGTCACTAGGCCAGCCCGACATCGACACACTGCCATCCGGAGAGGCAGTCTGCAGGACTAAGCAGTGAACTGACACAAGGGCAGGAGAAAGGTGTCTGGGGGTGGTGCCCTGACATGCCCTGTGGTGACCACAGAGCTCTCTCAGCCCAACTGCTCACCCTCGGTGGTGCCTGAACCCAGCGAAACCGCCCCACATGCCCCAAGCCTCGTGTGGCCGCGGTCACCTCTGGATGATGAACTCCCGCGCGCAGTCGCCCAGGTGGCCGTGCGCGATCCACTCGTCCACGATCTGCAGGTAGGGCCGCACGATCTCCACCCAGAGGGAGAAGAGCAGGGACCTTTCCGGGACACGTGCGTAGGCCGCTTTCAGGGCGTCCTGGTCTCGGCGAGAGATGAGGCCGACACGCTGCTGAGATACCTTCTAGAAAGTGACCAGGTTTCTGCTTTCTGAAATAAAGTAGGAAATTAAAAGGCCAAACCACGTGTTGTAAGACCCTTGTGAAGAGCTCACCCACTCACGAGATGAGCACAGGTCTGTAGCCCACACTCGGACGCCCGTGCGGGGCGGTTACCCAGGGACAACAGGGACACGGTTTTCCTGCCTGAGTGGAGCAGTGAGCGAGGTGTCCAGAAGCAATGAGGACACGGTTTCATCCTACTGCCCCGCCCAGTAGCAAAACACTACACAGCTGGAAGAAACGGACCTCCTTTACATGGAGCCGCAGGACCACAATGGGGAGAAACTCACAGTGCGCCAACCAACGGGGAAACACACCCAAAACACATGCCCAGACAAACCCGCAGCTTTCTCGATTCTAGTCTCTAGTGAGCGCTATTTTATTAAATTGTGATGAAAAAGGGTATAACATAAATATGCTCTCCATCGTTTTTAAGTGTACAGTTCAGTCGAGTTCAGTACATTCACACTGTTGTGAGAATAGATCCCCAGAACATTCTTATGCTTGAAATCGCAACTCTTGCCCTGGCTGGTGTGGCTCAGTGGACTGAGCGCTGGCCTGCAAACCAAAGGGTGGCCGGTTCAATTCCCAGTCAGGGCACATGCCTGGGTTGTAGGCCAGATCCCCAGTAAGGGGTGTGCGAGAATCAACCACACATTGATGTTTTCTCCCTCTCTTCCTCCCTCCCCCCTCTCTAAAAAAATAAATCAATAAAATCTTAAAAAAAAAGTCCCTGCAACTCTGTCCCCATAATGAACCTACCCTCTTCTCAGCCCCTAGTAAACTTGGTCCTACTTTTTCTTTCGATGACCACTCTCGAGGCTTCCCATCATAGACTTGCAGTTTTATTTCAGAAAGGGCTAATGCACCTCGCTTTGGAAGACAGCTGGGAACTTTTCACATCCTGCTGTCACGTTCTGTCCTTGCTGCATCGCATCCTTCTGCTCATCCTAGCAATTACAACTTAGAAGAGCCCTGGCTGGTGTGGCTCAGTGGGCTGAGTGCTGGCCTGTGAACTGAAGGGTCACTGTTCAATTCTCAGTCAGGGCACATGTCTGGGTTGTATGCCAGGTCCCCAGCAGGGGGCACTCGAGGGGCAACCACACTTTGATGTTTCTCTCACTTTTTCTCCCTCCCTTCCCCTCCCTCTAAAAATAAATAAAATCGGAAAACAAACTTAAAGCTTATTTCAAAACCCCGCACAAGTGTTAGACACGCCGGGACTTCAGCACTGTTTCTAGAAGGAGCTTCGGCCCACTGTTCTGCCAGCACAGGAGGGAGCCATGCCCTTGAGACCAGGCGAGGGGCCACGTACCGTTTGCTCAGAGGCCTCCCCCACGTTGTCATACTCGAGGATGGCCTTGTACAGGGTGTTAAGCAGGTGAGACGCCCGAACGACGTTCCGTGTGTCTGGAGGGACCTCGGCTATCCCGGTGCTAAAGATTCTGTGCAGAACCTTCAGCTGCCCCAGTCGGGGTGACAGCTTGTCCACCACGATGGCAAGAGTTACTGTGGTGTCTGCGAGGGTCAAGGGTCACACTCGTTAGCCAGGAAAACCGTGCAGTCAGATACCCCAGAAATGCTCACCCACGAGGGAAGGCAGAGCCGACAGGAGGGGGCTGCATTTTTGTCTCCTGTCTCCCAAGTTCATGTCCCTAAAGAAAGTACTTTCTCAGGGGGGAACAAACGAAATCCCAGAGAAACAACGTATAAAGAAGGTGACAGGGAAGGAAACACCAGTGATTCTTAGACAGAAAGACAGCCGACCTCATTTGTAACCGAAGAACGCAAATTAAAACTACTGGACAAAAGAAATAAATCCCAGAATACAGTGGGGCTGCTGTTTGGGGGGGAAGGGCAAAGGGACTGGCTACAGGGGGCGGCAAGAGCCGGCTCTGACTCCTGAGCGTGGAGGGGGCTGCGGGAATCAGTGCACAGGACCACACGTCACAGCACGACACACACACATCTTACTCCCCACTCCCCGAAGAAAAGTGAGTGCCCGCAGAGGGGTGACACCCGAGGAGGGTCTGCGGGCTCCCCAGTGTGTTGTGCCGGGGTAGGTCCCTGGTGTTGATGACAGACTGTAGCGACATGTGGGGTCACCCCCTGGGGGGTTCAGGGAAGTCCCGTGATGGGCACAGGGGACTGAGCACTGCTTTGAGCTGCAACCAGAGTGGAGGGGAAGACACTGGCACTGGGCTGCTGCTTCACACCCGTCCCATGGGTGAGGGCCACAGGGTTTGGTCAGGTGCTGTTTGCAAGGGTGGCAAGGTGCTCAGTGATTCCTGTCGAACAATGTGGCAAATTGCCCGCCATTGCCTCTGCCAGCACTTCCACACCGTTTTTTAATGAAAGATTTAATTTATTAAATTAACCAACTGAGCCACACCTGCAGTGGCAGTTTGGAGAGAAGGGAAGGGAGGAGGAGAAACATCAGTGTGTGGGTGCCTCTCATGCACCCCCTACTGGGGACCTGGCCTGCAATCCAGCCAGGTGCCCTGACTGGGAATTGAACCAATGGCCTCTGGTTTGCAGGCCGGCACCCACACCACTGAGTCACACCAGCCCGGGCAGCGGTGCTCTGAAGAACTTGCACTACAGCCAGCTCGTTGCCTGAGTACAACAAATGACACAGCAGTGGTTACCACTACGGTGCTAATGGCAACAGCAAAGGCTCAGAAGCACCTGAGTATCCACAAGGGGACTGGTCTGTGACACATCCATGCAGCAAGACACTGAGTTTGTGAAAAAGAATGACGAGGCTCTTCATATACTTATAAGGTAATGATCTTTAACATTTAAATGAAAATAGGATTTGAAGGGAGCAGTGAATAGACTTCCAGGACTGCACACATGAAAATGCACCCACTGCATTGTCTAAATTATTTCTGGCCCAGCTAGTGTGGCTCACTGGATTGAGTGCCGGCCTGCAAATCAAAAAGTCATCGGTTCGAGTCCCAGTGAGGGCACAAATTTGGGTTACATGACAGGACCCCGGTAAGAGGCACACTAGAGACAACCACACATTGATATTTCTTTCCTCTCCCTCCCTTCCCCTTTCTCTAAAAATAAATAAAATCTTTAAAAAAAATTTTATTTCCAGGAGGGTACACAAGCAACTACGACTTGGTTCCCTCTAGGGAGAGGAACTGGGTTGTTGCCTGAAGAACTGGAGTAGGAGAAAAAGTTTTCTTTATTTTTCCCTCACCTGAGAGCATGCTTATTGATTTTATAGAGAGGCGAAGGGAGGGAGGGAGACAGAGAGAGACACATCAATGTGAGACAGAAACATCAATCAGCTGCCTCCTGCATGCACCCTGACTAGAACTGAAATGTGACTGAACCAGAACCTAGGCACATGTCCTGACTGGGAATTGAACCTGCAACCCTTCGGCCTACGGGACAAGGCTTTTAACCAACTGAGCCACACCTGCAGTGGTAGAAAAATTTTCACCGTCTTTCGCTACTGTTTGGATTTTTAATGACATGTATGGCTTAAAATCCAAATTTAGAATAATTTTAGCCCTGGCCAGCGTGGCTCAGGTTGTTCAAGCACTGTACTGCGCACCAAAAGGTTGCAGGTTTGATTCCCAGTCAGGGCACATACCTAGGTTCTGTCCCCAGACCAAGCACACATGGAAGGCAACCAATTGATGTTTCTCTCTCTGTCCCCCTTTCTGTAGGGATCCCCTTCGTGTGGCATGGGAATGTAGCTCAGCACTCACGTGGAAAACCACTGGGGAGCGAGTGGCATGCAGGACCACGCCCATGGAGAGTCTTTCCCATGGGGAGTCAGGCCTGCAATGTACCCAGACTCCTATGAGACTTGCTTTTGCTAAAACTCCCTCACTCTGAATTGAAGAAGCAAGTGCTTACTGCAACTTCCTAAAATCTGAGCTAAACCTCCCAAGTATGGAGTGTGACCAGTTCAACCACTTTCCCCCTGATCTGCAACATCCTCTTTTGAGTAATTAATAGCATTCTTCCCTTTGTTATCTGTAAATGGGAGTCCCCTGCAGTGAACTTGTGCATAGTAAAGGAGGACTACCCTCCATGTCATGGACCCAGAAAACACAAAAAGCTTCTCCAGGCAGGGGCGTCTGGCCCTCTCTCTCAGAGAGTGGCCATGCTGTCCCTTTTTCTCCACAGGACTTCTGTTGTCCCCGTGTATTTGTTCACGAGCAGCCACAACACACACAGATCCTGCCGGCCAGGATCCGCCACACCTTTCTCTCTCTTTTAAAGCAATTACAAAATGTCCTTGGGTAATGACAAAAAATAATACAAATTTAAAAAATAAATATATTCATGACAGTTACTTCTTTGCCACGTAATTTTCGAACCTCCTATCAATGAATAACTTCAACGGCATTCCAAGTGTGAGTTGTGTGTCTTAGGAGTAAAAGCGAAGAACGTTTCAATACCGTTATTGATGATACACTTCTCAATTTCTGTAAGTTCTTCTTTGAAAGTGATGAAGTATTTGTACAGGGCCCACATGAACGCCTGGTAGGTTCGGAAGGGGGCCTCTGTGAGCTTCTTGGGGCCATTCCCGTTCCCCGGCAGCGAGCTCTCAGGGCCGTGGCCCATGACATCGTCGATGAACTCCTGGAGCCGGAACACCACCTGCCCGTAGGCCGCCATCTGCTCCAGCACCGACCGCAGACAGCTCTGCCGCCGGTCACGGGATGGAAACGAAACACAGGATTATTTCAAGCCAGTCTCTGCGAGTTTCAAATCCATATCCCCTCGCTGTAAAATAGCTCCTGTGTGACTGTTGTGAACAGTATGCTTAGATCCAAAAGGTACCATGAACATTAATATCTACAGAATATAGAATTGAGGCTTATGCTTTTTAAAATTTGATTGTAGTAACTTCATTTTTTCCTTGTATTTTCTTCAAGGCTTACACTTTTTAAAGATACATTTCAGATAAATGTACTATATGCAAAACATTTACAGCATACAGCTTTCCCAATATAGAATGACCAATAAAAAGGAGAAAACACAAATTAAAACTAAACATAACATTACAACAACACTAAAGAATTCTCTAAGCACTCTTAAGCTGCACAAGTTAATTTTGCCTTTTGGATCTTAAGATATATTTAGTAGCTTTAGTATTGAAAAATGTTCTAAAGTTATACACGCACAGTTTACACAAATCCCATTATTTAATGATCACTTACACAGTTAACTTACGTGGGTCAAATGGGTGACGGTAATGTCGTTCCTCACAGTTACCTTCCCATCTATCAACTGAAAGATAAAGAGCTTCTTGACTCCTGAGAGTAACCTGAAATGAAAACAGAAGTTTAAGTGTATTTTAAGTATAGAAGAATGCTCGCTACAGTAACGATTAAGAATTTGTAATGAAAGACTCAGACTTGGGCGGAGCAGAGAGGTCAGGTAACTAGAAAACAGAAGACATCACTCTTTTCATCGGGTTACCTTAACACTCAAAACATGTCAGTATCATCTCAGAGTGAAGTTCAAACAGCCTTGTCAAAGCATTTCCTCCCACAGGAGGTGGTCCGAACAGACCTTCCTGGTTTTCAGAACGTCAACATTAACCCTGGCTGGTGTGGCTCAGTGGACTGAGCACCAGCCTGGAAACCAAAGGGTCTTTGGTTCAATTCCCAGTCAGGGCACGTGCCTGGGTTGTGGGCCAGGTCCCCAGCAGGGAGTGTGTGAGAGGAAACCACACATTGATGTTTCTCTTCCTCCCTCTCTACAAATATATAGATGAAGTCTTTTATAAATATTATTTAAAAAAAAAAAGAAAAAGAATGTGAACATTATGTTTCTGGGTAGAGGGGGCCAGACATAGGAGATCTGAGTGACGGCTCTATGGGTCTCACTGCTCATTGTCCTTTTGTGGGAACACACTCTGATGTCCTAGCTTCCTGGTTCCCGGGGCTGGGCCCAGGCTGACTGCCATCGGGATGCTCTGCCTATTGCAAGCAGTAGGCAGCACATGAGAAGCCTTGCTTTGAACCTGGACATTAGCAAAGTGATGGTGTAATCCAGTTAGACATGTACACAGGGTCTGGCACAAATAACGCCCCTGTCTACTACAAAATCATAAGCATGTCATATTACTCCCAAGCGCACCCTAGGACATTTTAGGTGAAATGTTCAAATTAAAACTATAAACCAGTACACCCATATGATTACCCTACCAACCACACACAATAAAGCATGCCTTACTTCTGTCGGACCCTGTATATTAAGCTATTCAAAATGAAAGAGAAGTAAACGCCTCAAAATCTCAATCTCCACGGTGGAAAATCAAGTTTGGGCTTCCTGAGGCACCAGCAGAATTCGGGTGCCCACTGGGAACTGCTGGGGTTCACACCTAAAGGCCTGTTTGTAGGCTACATGGAAAAACCCCTGGATGCTTTTCCTTACACCACTAATCAAGTCATGTAGCCCCGGCTAGTGTGGCTCAGTAGACTGAGCACCCGACTGCAAAGCCAAGGGTCGCCGGTTCGATTTCCAATCAGGACACACACCTGTGTTGCAGTCCTGGTCCCCAGGACTGGGCGCACGAAAGGCAACCACACATGGATGCTTCTCTCCCTCCCTTCCCCTCTCTCTAGAAATAAAGTATTTTTTAAAAAATAAAGTCGTCCAGACTACTGATCAGGGGACAGGACGTACCACAGTGTTTCCCGGATAACCTGTGTCTCAGTCACAAAAACTCTGTCATCGGGAACGTACAACGGGTCGCTGCTGTACAAGTGTTGGTCCCTGTTCGAAAGAAAATATCAAGTGTCAGTGAAAAGGTTTCTCCTTTTGTGAAATTGCTTCTCCAAGAACACGTGCCATTGAGTGGTAATTTACCAGCACTCAGTAAGCCAGTCAGCATGCCTCAGGCTCTCAATGACCTGCCCTATTCATTTCTGCAGGTCAACTAAAATGCTCTCAGAGAGGCGCTTTGGAGTGATGGCGCTGGTGTGTTTATTGCTGGTTGAGGCAAACACTTCAACTATGTACCTTTTTCTTTCTGTCAAAATGGCAATAGTGTTTTTGCAGTAAGTGCACTGAAATGGAGAGCAAATAAACGGCCTTACACCAATCCATGACCTTTAAGAATCAAAGACAGCCAATAATTAAAATAAGGATTTCCTTTTAAAAATAAAAAATAATTGAAAACTTTTATATTAACATTGTTAAAAACACAGTAAGTTTACATTTCAGGCAAGTACTTGATTTACATCACATATCAAAGAAAATATTAACATTAAAGTCCCCCCCCACCCCCAAAGGACAGACCGATGAAACATAAACTCTTTATTTCACCAGCCAGGCTGATGCTGCAGTTTAATGTCTCCAACGGGCACAAGAACCGCACTGGGACTTCCTGCAGCCAGGGGAAGGAGCCAGGGGCAGGAGGGCCCAGTGCAGGCTGTCCGCAAGCAGGACAAGTAGCACACGTCTCTGGAGTCTGTTACTCAGGCACCACCCAAACTTCCTCTTCAGCCTGACAACGGATTTCTTTCTCAGTTTAATGGCAAGGAGATGCACGTAATTCTGTGGTGAGTGTGTCCTGGGTCTCCCTCCGGGTGGGCTGGGCTGGATATTTGTGAGTGGAGGCACTGCTCACGGTCAAGGTGAATTAAGCTCTGTATAGAAAATGAAGCCGCTTCGCCCCAGTCGCTGTGGCCAGTGAATTGAGTGCAGGCCTGTGAACCAAAGGACACATGCCTGGGTTGCAGGCCTGGTCCCTACTAGGGGGCGCATGAGAGGCAACCACATATTGATGTGTCTCTCCCTCTCTTTCTCCCTTTTTTACCTCTCTCTAAAAAAAAAAAAAGAAAAAAGAAAAATATGAAGCTGCTCCTATCTCTGTGAGTGGCATGTGAGCTGCTGCCTAGCATCCAGGAGCATCCAGACACCGCCAGTTCTTCGCGCACAGCTACAGGGGAAGCATAGAAGCCTTCGTGAACAATTTATTTTGTGGGGGAGCTTAGGACAGATGTCCGATGGATTTTTTTATTCCCCTGCTCACTAGCAAAAAACTGTGCATCACAGGCCTGGTCAGGTAGTTCAGTTAGTTAGAGCGTCATCCCAATACGCCAAGGTTGTGAGTCTGAGCCCCAGTCAAGGCACATACAAGAACCAACCAGTGAATGCGTCAGCAAGTGGAACAGCACATCAGTGGTTCTTTCTCTCTCTCCCTTCCTCTTTAAAATCAATAAATAAAAATAAAAATAAATTATGTATCTACACATACACTTAAGACCCATATATATGTTCATTTTCAGGAAAATTTTCTCGCCCAAGAGCACAGAATCCCTGAATCCAGCCAACCCCCGGGCTGAGACAGTCTAGCAACCGCATGGATCTGGCGCAGCGACACGTAGGAGGTTTCTGTGTTGTCACACAGAGGGAGAGGGCAGGGCAGGAGGGGTGGCCACTCGTGGGGTGCTTGCTTTTTGTCCACTGTTAGGTCCAGGCCCTGTGGGCACAACACTGTCAACGTAAGAAACGTCGAAATGTGAAAATGACAACAATTGCCGGGAAGCCAAGCTTCAATAGATGGAGAAAATGCTCCAGAAAATGGCAGCTTTGTACCTTATTTTATTTTATTTTGAAGATTTTATTCATTATTTTTAGAAAGAGGGAAAGGGAGGGAGAAAGAGAAGGAGAGAAACATCAATGTGTTGTTGACTGACGTGGCCCCCGCTGGGGACCAGGCCACAACCCAGGCATGTGCCCCGACTGGGAATTGAACCGGCAACCCCCTGGTTCACAGCCCGCACTCAATCCACTGAGCTACACCAGCCAGGGCTGTACTTTATTTTTACGTTAGAATCAAAACAGAAGATATAAGTAGGCTGCTTGAAATCCACTGGTGAGAGATTAGGGAGGGGGCGTAAGCGGACAGGCTGCGGTGGGGAGGAGAGGGGACCTCTGGCATTGGACAAAAAGTAAAATGATAGACATGTACTTCTTTTATACAGCTGGGGACAGGACAGTTGACAGTCAACAATTAGCATGATAACATCAATAATGAGGGGATTAACCCTGGGTGGTATATCTCAGTGGATTTAGCGCAGGCCTGGAAACCAAAGGTTGCAGGTTCGATTCCCAGTCAGGGCACATGCCTGGGTTGTGGGCCAAGTTCCCAGTGCAGGGATTCATGAGAGGTAACCATACATCGATGTTTCTCTCCCTCTCTTTCTCCTGCCCTTCCCCTCTGTCTAAAAATAAATAAAATCTTTATAAAAAATAACAAAGAGGGGATTTGTGGTCTCCCTGCCGCATGGTGCCTCTGCTTGTGAGAGGTCCGGAAAAAGGAGATTCCGTTGACATCCCAAAGGTGGCTCATCTCAGGTGCAGACACGGCAGACAGGCTTCGTTGGGTGAAGACTGACATCTTCTGGGGCAGAGTCCAGCCCAGGACGTGACCGCCTGTCGTGACCTACTTTTATTTACAAAGTCTTCATGTCTGACCATCCTGTGTGGTCAGTTTTGGTCTCCGAGTTTGCAAAGCTGCCACGCTGGCCTCTACTGAGCTGGTCAGGCACGTAGCCCCTGTCTGTCCCCATGTGGTGGGTGAGTGGATGGTCCCAGTCCACTGTGGTGAAAGGGGGTGACTGGGTGGGGACCCAGCAGCACAGGCCTGGGTGCGGCGCAGCTGGGGGCGGTGCTCAAGGAAGGGACCCAGGGAAGCAGCAGCGTTCAGCAGAGCGCACGTTCCATGAGAGAAGGGTGAGTGGTGCACCCTGGGCGCCCAACGAGGGGCCGAGCCCGGTTCCCAGTAGCAAAGGTGTCACTCTGCTGAGGGGCCAGGCCTGTGAGAAAGGAAAGTGGCCAGGGGCTGTGCGGCCCATCTGTGTGCTGGCCTGGAACACGGGTCTCTCAGAGGCAAGTTCCAGGGTCCTCACGGCCTGGAAGAAACACAGGGTCCCTGCAGAGAGGGGCTGCCACACTGGTGGACTGCGCAGAGTGAGCCCGGCAGGAGTCCCGTCCCACACCCGGTGCAAAGTCCTCGCCACCCCCAGAGCCCGGGTGCCGGAGCTCAGGACAACGACTGCAGACACGGTGTCACTGGGCTCACGCTTTCAGAACTTGCTGACAACGACGTCTCATTCTCGTCAGCTCCCCCAATTCCACAGCATGTCACTGGAAGCCACTGGGACATGTCTGCCACCACCCAAGGGCGGTCACCACTTCGGCCTCTGGTGGACACCAGTGGAGCAGAGGCCACTCAGGCCGGAGGCACCAGGCAGCAGTGCCCCATACAACGTGCGCCACACAGCCGTCAACCTCCACTCCCTGCACGTGGATGCCTTAGGGGGAGGTTCTGCTGGTGGCAGCTGGAGACAGGAGGGGAGGCGGGGTTTCCCCAGGCATCCTCACTGTGCCAGTTCCCACCTAGACCCAAACTGGATGCCTGTCAGGGACTCGGCTCCGGCAGGCCCCAGCCAAAGTTTCTTCTGTTAGCACATGAAATGAAACCCTGGGCTCTTACCAGACAGCAGCCAAATTGGAGTGCAAATGCAGGCTGTGAGGGAACCTCAAGGTGCGCGCTGTCCAGTACTGCCGGACCACGTGCTGCTCCAGCCAGCTGCGGGCATCCGGCTCCTCCGCTGGAGGAAAGTTCAAGTTGACGTGGTTACGTTATGTGCTAACAACAAAGTAGGATCACCTTTGTAACAGTATCTGAACTCATCACTCCATTCAAATATGCAATAGGAAAAGGCTCTTTAAAGTAACTGGTACCACCCTGACTGCCCTGGCTAGTAGAACTGAGTGCTGGCTTGTGAACCAGAGAGCTGCCAGTTCGATTCCCAGTCAGGGCAGATGCCTCGGTTGTGGACCAGGTCCCCAGTAGGGGGCACTTGAGAGGCAGCCACACACTGATGTTTCTCTCCCTTGTGTCCCCTATCTAAGGATAAATAAAATCTTTTTAAAAATCACAGCTGACAATATTCATTTAAAACCATATATTAAAGAGTGAGAAGTCCCAGCCCCCCAGCAGGCTCCCCAGCCCGGGGCCCCAGTGCCGGAGTGCCGGAAAGAAGAGACCCCACTGGATGTGGAGACAAGAGGGGTCCCGTCCATCCAGGCGAGATGGGACTCTGTTGGAAACCAAGGTGCCCACTTAAAGGGCCTGCACACAGACTCGCTTGCCAAGGTATGGAAGCAACCTGTGTGCCCACGGGTAGGTGACTGCATAAGGAAATGGTGTGTATGTGCAATGGAACATTACTCGGCCATAAAAGAGAATATATTCTTACCGTTTTTGACAAAATGCATGGGCCTTCAACTCATTATGCCAAACAGAGTAAGTCATATAAATACCATATGATTTCACTTATATGTGGAATCAAGAAAACAAAATAAATGAACAGAACAGAAATACACTCGTAGATACAGAGAACAGACTGCTGGTCACCAGACAGGAAGGGGGTTGGGGAGCTGGGGGAAAAAGGTGAAGGGATGAAGGAGAAATTGGTAGTTACATAATAGTCATGGGGATGTAAAGTACAGAACAGGGAATATAGCCAGTAACATTGTAATAACTGTGTATAATTTCAGACCTGTTCAAGATTTATCAGAGGGGTTAATTTGTAGGGTATTTATATGTGTAACCACTATGCTCTACACCTGAAAATAATATTGAATATCAACTGTAATTGAAAACCTGAGAAAAAAATTTAAAACTAGTTAACACAATTCAATAATGTAGTAAAAAATAAATAAATAAATAACAGAATAACCCTGGCTGATGTGGCTCAGTAGATTGAGTGCAGGTCTCAGAACCAAAGGGCCACCGGTTAGATTCCCAGTCAGGGCACATGCCTGGGTTGCTAGGCCAGGTCCCTGGTGGGGAGCATGTGAAAGGCAACCACATCTGGATGATTCTCTCCCTCTCTTTCTCCCTCCCTTCCCCCTCTCTAAAAATAAATAAATAATATCCTGAAAAAATAGTAGAGTAAAACAAAAAATTATAGGGTTATCTTCCAAACAAAGAATAGAATTTGATAAAGTTCAATATTTATTTAGGAATACAAACTCCTAGGAATGATACTGCATCAATTTCATAAAGGCCATGTGCCGAGAACCTGTACCCAAGCCCATCACACTCTGTGGAGGAATTTCAGGTGCAGACTTCTTAGGGTGAAACCCACCCACTTCACTGCCCTGGCTTCCTTTGCAGGCTAGGGGGCTGGCTGGAACACAGAGACTGCTGACACGCCTTGAAAAAGACGTAACATATAAAAACCAGGAGAAGGAGATAATACTGTCAATATTGGCAGAAGATGCTGATCTATACAAAAAAACCTAATGGAATAAACAAACTTTTATAATTGAAATGAGAGTTCAGCAAGAAAGTTGGATATAAGAACAATTTATAAGAAAATAGTGTTCTACGTGTGCAATAAAAACAAAAAAGACTCCACTCACAGCAAAACCTGTTAACACTGTACAAACCAGCAAACAGATACTTAAATCTTTATAAAGAAAATTTCTAAACTCCACTAAGACATAAAGACTTAAAAGAAATGTAGGTGTTTTGATAGGAATGATGTCAAATATTTCCTAAGCTAAACCCATAAATTCAACACAATCCCAATAAAAATTCCAGCTGGATTTTCAAAACAGAACCTATCATACTGCTTCTAAAATGTCTAGGGAAGACAGAGAGAGCTAAGGAAGTTTTGGAAAAGAGTAGAGGAGGTGAGGGGAAACTTGCCTTCTGTGTGCTGAGACCTACTTCCAAGCCACAAGAAGAGAAGCATTGGCTCCTTGGCAGCCCACATTAAGGAAAGAGGATGGGATGTCCAGAAATAAATGCACGTGTTAAAACAGGACAACGGCGGGAGCCTAGAGCAACGTGGGAAGAAGGCACTGCTCACGAGATGGTGCTGGGAAAACTGGCCCAGGACACGGAGAAGCAAGCAAGCGGGACCTTGAACCTCACTCTGTGTGTATCAGTGGGCCTGGCGGGTGCTGGGGACCTAACCCTAGGTTGTAAAAAAAGTGAACAGGATGTTTTTGTAGAGAAAAGTATCAAGACCCAAATAATCAACACCATGAAAAATGCAGAGGTTTGACATTTTCAAAAATGACATCAAAGGATATTCTGTGAAATATTAATACTCAGGTGACTAAGAAAAGACAATTACAATGTTTAAAACCTATAGGAAATAATATCTAGATATCCAAAGAAGTCTGAAGGGTGAGGTTTGGCAGAAAACAAAATGCAAAACGCAAGCGAAGCGGTCAATACGTTGTAACGACCCAGAGGGACCACTAACAGAATGTGCAGTTGCAAAGGGCCAAATCCTCCACAGCGGCTGCGGGGGCGGAGGAAATGGTCACAAGGCGATGTGGGCAGACTTGCCCCAGAGCTCCACGCAGAGAACAGGTCCAAGGTTCCATGCAGCATCGCACCTGCAGGCAATCCACAACCAGAGCCTGCCAACCACCGCAAAGTGTTGCACAAGCAGTGAACACGTGAGAACATGGGCATCGGCTCCTTCAAAGCAGGTGCCTGCAGCTGGGGACGCGGCCAGCACGAAAGGCCAGCGGAGAGGAAATCAACGCAACGCCCTGAACACGCCGGTGTCAGTGACAGGCTGTGCGTGGACTAGGCCACACTCGGCCCCAAAGGTCCACATCATGAAGTAGAAAGGAAGGAAAGCGAAAAGGAAGCCAGAAGCTCATCAGGATGCTAAAATCAGTTTGAATGATGCTATGTCCACTTGGCAAGGTTGAAGTCCACTGCCTAGGGCCTGGTCATCCACCCCAGTGGCTGGGGTGTGTGTCATGGCTGTGTGAGCACGGGATAACCACTGTAACCAGGCCTCGTTTCCTTATCTACAAAACGAGACATGGATTTGATGACCTAATCTATCAGGTTGCCTATAGCTCTTTCTAGATTCTACAAATTCATAGTTCTTCACTACAAATGGAAAAAGCAGACATCCAAATTGAAAATTAAACAGTATAGATCTTTTCCTTTTAGTTACCAACCTTAGCAAAGGCGATCCTTCTCCAACAAAAAAATAAACTAAAGCAGCCCTGAGGCTGGTCTGGCTCAGTGGATTGAGCATCGTCCTGCAAACGGAAAGGTCACCGGTTCGATTCCCAGTCACGGCATATGCCTCCGTTGCAGGCTGGGATTCTGGCTGACAGCATGTGAGGGCAACCTAGTGATGTGTTTCTCCCTTCCTTCCCTTATCTCTAAAAATAAGTAAAATCTTAAAACAAAAACAACAGATGCCAGCATCCATGAACACGGTACCTTTCCAGCCGACACGTGGCCCCGGTTTTCTGTGGTGGTCCTGTTCTTCCAAAGGTGTGCGGTCCACCTGAATCCCAGAGTCCTCCCTGCTCAAGGGCTGCTGATCGTCTTCGTCCTCACTTTCTTCAGACCAGTTCTGATCAGAAGGGGAGATATGCCTTACCCTGATACACCAGAAGCTATTTATATTAAAAGATCAGGAAAATTTCAGGAGAAATGAAGCTTCTTCTAAGTATCTGGAAAGTCACTATAACAGGGTGACATTATTTCTGGTGGCAGAAATCCCAGCACTCACAGCTCCTCAAAGGATGCTTTAAGTATATGCATTCTGTTCAGCTCTGCAGTACTAATGATTTGACTTGAGCCCTTAATGAGTCTTCCCTAAGAAACTATTCTGACCTTGGCTGGTGTGGCTCAGTGGATTGAGAGCTGGCCTACAAACCAAAGGGTGCCCAGTTCGATTCCCACTCAGGGTAAATGTTTGGGGTGCGGGCCAGGTCCCCAGTAGGGGGCGTGTGAGAGGCAACCACACATTGATGTTTATCTCCCTTTCTGTCTCCCTCCTTTACCCCCCTCTAAAAATAAATAAATAAATAAATAAATAAAGTCTTACTGTTCAGTGAAGAATGTTCCTGTTTCAGCTGACTTGCTGCAGAACAGAGGACCCATAAAAGTCACCCACGTCACTTGGATCAGATATTGTTTCAACAGCAAAACGACTGCCACTTACCGGTGTGTCCGCATCTGGACTCAGGCCAACTTCTTCGCCTTCCAGCAAGTACTTGCCCCAGTCAAAGTCGTCTTTCTTTTCTGAAATGTAACAGAAGAGTCTCATCGATGTTACCAACTGTGTATGAATATATGCAAAACTGTAAGAAAAAAGGCTTCTAACACTCAAAATAAAATGCACTTGGGAAATGATCCGAATACATTTTAAATTTCTTTATCTTCAAATGCAAGTTTTCTCTTTCTATTGGTATCATTGAAAGTAGTGCAACTTAGAAAGTCAGAATTTATATTTTAAATGAAAATTTGCAATCGCAAGTGTATCCAAGGCAACAGAAATATTTTAGTTTCATGGATTGTTTCAAGGTTTTATAAAATCTCGATGTCTAATAATTAAGCAGTGAAACTAAGTTCTCTTTTAGTTTTCCAGATTAAGGCATCTGATAACATACCCACTTCTTTTTCTCTCGGTGTCTCCACGTAACCGCAGTTGGAAGGAGAGTCAGACAGGCAGAGGAGAAGGGACAGTATGGAGTAATGCGCATCTGTCTTGAAAACAAAAGTGAAGAACGTGAACCACACTGAGGTTGCCGAGAGCTTTTAAGACTAGTTTGAGTACAGAAAACGTAATCCCTGGTTGGTGCAACTCAGTGGACTGAGCATGGGCCTGTGAACCAAAGGGTTGAGGCTTCGATTTCCAGTCAGGCCACAAGCCTGGGTTGCAGGTCAGGTCCCCAGTAGGGGGCGCATGAGAGGCAACCACACACTGATGTTTCTCTTCCTCTCTGTCGTCTTCCCTTCTCCTCTCTTTGAAAATAAACAAGTAAAATTTAAAAAAAAAAAGAAAAGAAAAGATAATTCCAGACAGTATGACCTCAATCGTTTTTCTGGGTGAGAAAACAGGAATTACAGTGAAACGACTCCTAAGCTCTAAACTATTCTTTTAGATTTTATTTTTCAGTTGCAGTCGACATTCAATAATATTTCGTGTTGCTTTCAGGTGGACAGCACAGTGGTTAGACAGTCATAGATTTTACCTAGTGTGTCCCTGGAAATTTAAGTACCCACCTGACATCATAGTCATTACAGTACTATTGATCGTACTTCCTATGCCGTACTTCACATCCCTGTGACTGTGTGTTTATTTTTTAGAGAGAGGGGACTGAACCAGCGACCTTTCACTTTAAGGGATGATGCCCAACCAACGGGGCCACACCGGGCAGGGGACCCATGAGTGGTTGGTGACAGCCAATCTGTACTCCATCTCTTCACCTTTTCACCCCAACCTACCCCCTCCCCCGCCGTGGCCACGGCCAGTCTGTCCTCTGTATCTGTGAGTCTGTGTCTGTTTGTTTATCTTGCCTTCCACAGTCCACACAAAACTGAAATTGTATGATATTCGTCCTTCTTTGCCTGAGTTATTTCACTTAGCGTAACACCCTCTGGGTCCTTCCATGCTGTTGCAAAGGCTAAGATTTCATTCTTTTTTTTTTGGCTGAGTATGATTCCATTGTATATGTGTACTGTTCTGAGCTACTTTGAGAGTGCAAATGTGTACACACGAGGAACCTGTCAAAAACGCATTACCCAAATCATAACTCGGAACCGTCTGACAAACCTAAGTTGAGGGACATGCTACCAAGTAATTGGCCTGTGCAATCCTGAACGTCAAGGTCAAGAAAAAGAAAGGCCAAGGAACTGTGCCCTGTCAGACGCCACTGGGAGAACTGGAGGCAAGGGAGCACAGGGTTTCTTTTACTATTCTTTAACTTTTCTTCCTGCTTTTTTAAAACATAAACTACATTGATTAAGTTACATATACAAATTTACCAAAAAATGAAAACACCCCAAATATGCTAAAAGCCATAAACTGTGCATGCAGGCAGGGTGAGGGACGTCTCTGACGTTCAAAGCCACGTCCGCTCTCCCCACTCTGTGGTCCAGAGCATCTTGTGTGCTTCTCCCAGTGTTTGTTGTTGTCATTACTCGGTGATGCTGAGTCTTCTGTATTCTGTATTCCTACCACTCAGTATGAAGCTAAGGACTGAGCAGACACTTGGTAAGCTTTCCCGGAAATGAGAAAGTAATAAATCACTAATAAGGTTCCAAGGAGCTGCCCGTTAGTTCAGAATTCCTCACCTGCTCAAAAATGCCTGACACTTTGGGAAAGATGGAGGCGTGGGTACACAAAGCTCGCCTCCTCACACAACCACAGCAATCACTACAACTACAAAATGATCACCCAGAATAATTGATGAGCTGTATGGAAGTCTTAAAACCAAGGAATTAAAGAACTCACATTCAACCGGACGCAGAGGAGGGGCGGACATGTGAAGATGCGGGGCAGGTGTGGTGGATAAAATAGGGAGGGATACTTTAGGAGCAGGGGGTCCCAGCTCCACACCAGACCACCCAGCCCAGGGCTCCAGTGCCAGGAATAGAAGTCCCCATGACTTCTGACTATAATAACCAATAAGTAGTGGGGACAGTGGGAGAAACTTTCGGATTCTTAGGCGTCTCCTCTTAAAGGGTCCGCAATGGACTTAGGACTCACACACTCCCTCTCTCAGGGCTCCAGCACCGGGGCAGCAGCTGAGGGGTGCCGGTGGCATATGGGGAGAAACTGAAGCATGTGGCATCAGGGCGAGTGCTGGGGGACAGCTTCCTCCGGGACAAAAGTCCAGGGGCCAGGCATCGGCCATCGTCCCTCTTCTAAGCCTTCCCAAAGGCAGAGCCACAGAGCAGCTACATTGTATCTTAGGCTCCACCCACCTGGTTCACACGGGTGGCCCTGCTCTGGCAAGTACGTAAGGCTCCACCCCATTCAATTTAAGGGTGCACCTATCTACGTCAGGCTGCACCAGTAGACAAGGAGTCAAAGCAGCTCTACCCAATACACAGGAACAAACACAGGAAGGCCGCTGAAATGAGGAGACAAAGAAACGTGGCCCAATGAAAGAACAGATCAAAACTCCAAAAAAAAGAAATAAACAAAATGGAATAAAGCAATCTATCACATGCAGAGTTCAAAACACTGGTTATCAGGATGCTGAAGGAACTGAGCGAGGACCTCAGCAGCATAAAAAAGATCCAGTCAGAAACGAAGGTTATACAAAGTGAAATGAAAAAACTACAGGGGATGAACGGTGGAACGGATGAAGCCAAGAATCAAATCAATGATTTGGAATATAAGGGGAAAGAAATTCATTCAGAACACCAAGAAGAAAAAAGAATCCAAAAAAATGAGGATACGGGTAGGAGCCTCTGGGACAACTTCAAGAATTCCAACATTCGCATCATAGGGGCGCCAGAAGGAGAAGAGAAAGAGGAAGAAACTGGAAATCTATTTGAAAAAACAATGAAAGAAAACTTCCCTCATTTGGCAAAGGAAACAGACATGCAAGTCCAGGAAGCACAAAGAGTCCCAAACAGGATGGACCCAAAGAGGACCATGCAAGACACATCATAATTAAAATGCCAAAGTTAAAAATAAAGAGAATCTTAAAAGCAGCAAGAAAAAGGCAGTCACCATATTTTCAGACTATAAGACGCACCCCCCCCCGCCCCCCATTTGGGATGAATAATGATTGTTAATGAGTTCAGTTTGATTGCTGTTGAGTTCAGTTTACATTTACATTGGTGAAATATTATGTTCTTTATATTATTAAATATTTTACCAAATTTTTGCTTCAAAATTTTTCCCTCTATTTTCCTCCTTTAGAGGTTTCCACCTCTAAAACCTAGGTGTATCTTATGGTCCGAAAAATACAGTACCTACAGAGGCGTTCCTGGAAGACTCTCAGCTGATTTCTCAACAGAAACTTTCCAGCCTAGAAGGGACAGGCAAGAAGTATTCAAAGTGAAGAAAAGCAAGGGACCTACAGCCAAGATGACTCTACCCAGCAAAGCTATCGTTTAGAATCGAAGGGCAGATAAAGTGCTTCCCAGACAAGGAGAAACTAGAGGAGTTCTTCATCACTAAACCATTATTATACGAAATGTTAAAGAGAATTATATCAGAAAATGAAGAAGGTCAAAACTATGAACATTAAAATGGCAATAAATTGACAACTATCAATTCAATCTAAAAATCAAACTAAGTAAACAAGCAGAACAGGAACTGAACCACAGATGTGGAGATCATTTGGAGGGTTATCAGTTGGGTGGGGAAAGGGAGAGAATGGGGGAAAGGTACAGGAATTAAGAAGTATAAATTTGTAGTTACAGAATACAAATGGGGACATTAAGAAGAGCATAGGAAATGAAGTAGCCAAAGAACTTCCATGCACAACCCAGGACATGAACTAAGAGGAGGGATTGCCAGAGGGAACGGGGGTATCAGATAAAGGGGGGCAAAAGGGGAAAAAAATTGAACAACTATAATAGCATAATCAATAAAATATATTTTTAGGGATGCCTGAAATTCCTTCACCAAGATTTTTTTAAAATTTGAATTACTGACATTAGAGAGAGGGGGTGAGGAAAGGGAAACATCAATTTCTTGCTCCACTTACTGATACATTCATTTGTTGATTCTTATATGTGCCCCGACTGGGGATCGAACTTGTAACTTTGGTGTACCGGGACAACACTAACCAACTCACTCCCCAGCCCAGGCCCACAGAGAATTTTATTCCTCCCGAGAAAAGTCATCTAATATGCAAATACAGCTGACCCTTGAACAACTTGAGGATGAAGGGTACTGGCTGTCCACACGGTGAAAAGTCCACATACAAGTTAATCTGCACATGCAGGTTCCCAACCGTCAGCTGACCCTTGAACAACCTGGGCTTGACTCTGTGGCTCAACTGAAGTCTGTGGGTCACAGCACACAGCAGGTCCCATGCACATCACGCCGACGTGGTTCAAGGGCCAACTGTAATTGAAGGAAATAAGTCTCACTGTATAAATCTATTATTTAGTAACAATTGCTGTCAGATTGGGCTATTTGTAGGGAAAGGGGGGCTCTATGCACCTGAAGAAGGTGCAAGTTACCACAGAAAGTTGAAGGGCATGTGTACAGTACTTTGCTTCTGGCATAATGCAGGACAGCGGTCTTCAAATCTTCTCCACAAAAGCTAATTATAAAGGTACATGAGCCCTAGCTGGTGTGGATCAGCAGATTGAGTGCTGGCCTGCAAACCAAAAAGTCACAGGTTCGATTCCCAGTCAAGGCACATGCCTGGGTTGAGGGCCAGGCCCCCAGTAGGGGGCGCATGAAAGACAACCACACATTGATGTTTCATTCCCCCTCTCCCTCCCTTCCCCTCTCTACATAAACAAATAAAATCTTAGAGTGCTGGTGCATAGCAAGTGTTAATTCATAAAAACAACTCTTCGACATGCCCTTTCTCCTTTCTGTCCCATCCACTCCCTTCCTTCCTTGTTGAGCCCTTAGGACATCAGATCCTGGTTATTACCAAACTGTCTCAGAAACAATGCGTCACACCCAGCATTTAGCTGTCCCGGCTGGGAGGGGTGGGGGGCAGTCACTGAGTCCACGCGATGTGGCATTTGCTGGCTCTTTGTAAAATTGCCCAGAGGACCACAAGTACTGCTTCACACAGGCAGTTTGGCAATGAGGGTCCAGAGAAACCAAAGCTATTTCAGGGGGATGGTGGGATTCCAGGGCACGTAAACTCGGGGTGGCCGATGCCCTGCTGTGCGGAGCCCCGTGACTCTCTCACAGGTGGGGGGCCACGCCAGGCATCAGCTGGCTGCGGCTTCACTCCCCAAGAAGCAGGAGTGACTTCGGTTTCCACTCGCACCAATCGTTGGTTCAGTTTCATTCAGTTGTGGATCAGTAAGGTGGTAAATGATAGGGTTCTTCTTTCGGGATCAGTATTTATTGATTGGTACTGCCACTAATAAGGCAGGCTTTACCACGGGGAAAGAACAGGCAAAGCCTCAGGTCCGCTGACCACAGAAATAGAGTTTCAGTTGAGCTACAGATAACACCTTGCTTTCAGTTGCATTTCAGGCCCAGGCCCATACAACCCCAAATAACCCCAGGGACCACACCCTGGGGAACCAGACAGAGCAACAGGGTGGCTGACATCAGGACCTAATACAACAACCAACTACTCCCTTCCCTGGCCTCGGCCCCGGCCCACCGGCAGAGCCTATGAACTGAAGCCTTTAGCTGCCCTGATTAACATTTTTTCTCTATACAACCACCGCCTGGAAGCCACCAGGGAGCCAGGCCATGAGCACTAGCTCACCTGTGACTGGGACTCTGCACCATTTCCTCCATAGGACACCCTTCCTTTCTTGGCTGCAAACTGCTGACTGCATTTGATTGGGCTGTGATGCGCACAGGCAGACCAGCCACCTCAGGTAAGAATGGTGTGTTTAAGGCCCAATGGTCTGGGGCCATGTACCCTCCTCCCTCCCGCCCTATCAGAGTGGCGTTCAACCAGGGCCGGACAGGAAGTGACAACAGCAGCCTCATGGCCATTGTCAGGGGAGAGTCACCTGGACCCTAGAGCTGTCGGTTAAAGCGGCGACTGCAATGGCAGGTGAGCAGGGCAGCCAGTGATGGGGCCTCTGTGCGGCACACTGTGGGCCAGGGGACCAGCCGAAGGCTTCCCAGGCAGCTCCTGGCTGCCAGACAGCCCAAGGGGGTTGCTGAGCTCGCCACACATCTCAGGGTGACTAGAGGCTATGACACATGCATAGAAGAGACTGGCATGGATCCACCCCACCCACACGTACTAGACCACAGGAGTCAGAATCCATGCACAGAGAGGACGAGGACCAACAGAGCGTGAGCCAAGGCAGGCTCCAAAATGGCCTGAAGTGCCCTGGCTCACGTGGCTCAGTGGATTGAGTGCTGGCCTGTAAAGCAAAGAGTCACCGGTTCAATTCCCAGTCAGGGCACCTGCCTAGGTTGCAGGCCAGGTACCTGGTTGGGGGTGTACAGCTGCAGGCGCACAGAGAAACAACTGAAGATGGGGATGAAAAGGTCAAAGTCAAGTCAGAGGTTACGCTCACTGTGCTATTCTGCATGACATGGGTTGGGGAGGGGCACCGGTATCTGTTGATGTTGCTGGGACCCACGGGGCCTGGTATGTACCGAGGGCTCTAAAAAAAAAAGTGCCACTCTTTTTACTATTAACACTATGGTATCGTAGGATTGAATGTCTTCATTCAATTCCACAGGCTCCCCAGAAAGCTGCTGACAAGGTCGCAGGGAGCAATCTCCCCCAATGGCACACACTCAGAGAGACTGCGGCTCTCTCTTCTCCAGAAATACCTTCAGAGCCCTCCCTGAAGGTGTCTGAGGCTCTCTTCCATGGGACACCAACTTTCACAGCACAGAGTGGCCCAGGGGTGTCCAACCTTTTGGCGCCTCTGGGCCACACTGGAAGAAGAGTTGTTTTGGGCTATGCGTTTAATACACAAACAGTAACGAAAACAGATGAGCGAAAAAAAAAAAAAGGTTTTAAGGACATTTACAATTTGGTGTTGGGCCACATTCACAGCTATCCTGGGCCACATGTGTCCGGTGACCGTGGGCCAGACACCCTGCTGAACAAAGAGACAGCCTCGTGCAACAGAGGTCACTGGGAAGGTCAAGCCAGTTGGCTGACGCCTAGCTGACCCAGCTGGGAACCCCAGAAAGGTCTTTAAGACTGGCGCTCCACTGGCTTCCGACACAGAACCCGAGCCCTGAGGGTACCCTGTGGAGACGGGTTTGTGTATGCTAGAGCACAGGTGGCAAACGAGTGGTCCGTGGGTCAACACCTTGTTTTATCCGGCCGGGCACCTTGTTTCTACCCAGTGGCAGCACTGAGCTCTCTCGTTTAACTGTTAAGGAGTAGTTACATGCATACAGTCCTAAAATTACACTCAGCCCCTTGAAGGCAACCGTGAGGCTCATGTGGCCCCTGGTGACAATGAGTTTGACACCCCTGAGCTAGAGGCTTCAGGTCACACACCAGACTTCTGACAGCACCAATGTGCCTTACAGTGAATGCCTGTTTTCGTCCGCTTGCGGTCATCGGATGGACCTCTGTGGGGCTGCAGACCGAGTGGCAGGGTCAGCCACGTGGGCACTGTGTGTCCATGTGACAGACCCCGAACAAAGGCCCTGGGCACCAGGGCACCGGGGAGCTTCCCTGGTTCTCGCGAGGCACTGTGTGTGTGCAGTCACACACTGTCACTGCACGAACCAAGGGCGCTCCCTTCCTCGTGACTCCACTGGGAAGGAACCCTGGAGAGCTGGTGCCTGGTTTCTCCCGGCTGTCACCCCGGGAATCGTTTCCCTTTGCTCCTTTTAATCCGTATCATTCCAGTGTAATCAACCGTACCAGGAAGGGGGCAGCTTTTGTAAAGTTTTGTAAACCCCTCTAGTAGAGAATGCTCAAGCCTCAGGGTGAGCTTGGGGACCTATGATGGAATCTGAAAGTGCTTACGGCACCATTTCATAGGTTGTTTTTATTACCAAGGGCTGAGAAGCCAGGTAAAACGGAGGCCCACCTTCAGGCCACCGACTGGTAACAGTTAGGAACCAGGCCGCCCGTAGGAGGGGAGCTTGACTGTAATGTGCTTCAATCTTCCCGAAACCATCCCCCCACCCTGGTCTGTGGAAAAACTGTCTTCCACAAAACCTGTCCCTGGTGCCAAAAAGGTTGGGGACCGCTGATTGAAAACACTTCAGCTAGCCGCAGCCAGTGTGGCTTGGTTGGTTGGGTGTTCTCCCACAAACCTAAAGGTCGCTGGTTCGATTACAAGTCAATGTTTCTCTCTTTCTCCCTCCCTTCCTCTCTCTCTAAAAATAAAATAAAATAGCCCTGGCTGGCATAGCTCAGTGGATTGAGCACTGGCTGTGAATCAAGGGGTCTTCGATTCCCAGTCAGGGCTCATGCCTGGGTTGCAGGCCAGGTCCCCAGTAGGGGCCGTGAGAGAGGCAACCACACATTGATGTTTCTCTCCCTCTCTTTCTCCCTCCCTTCCCCTTTCTCTAAAATTGAATAAATAAAATCTTTTAAAAAATAAAAATAAAATAAAAATTAAGAAACAAAAACACTTAAGATAGCCAGATAGTGCTATAATTCATGCCAATCTCTGATCTCAATGTTCCTAGGAGGCTAGGACTGAAATAAATACCCAAGAGCTTGTTCATTCCCTCAAGCCTGAGTCACACTGGGTTCCAGGTAACACTTGGGTCAGTTTCCACGGTATTCTGCTCTAGCCAGTGAACAATACTAAGAGAATGAATGTTTAACTGGCAGAAACGAGCTGCCAACAATCAGACTGGAAGTGGTAAAATGCACAAGAGACCTCATGGTATTATAATGCCTACCTTTGTCTCCTTTGTGCTCGGAAGTGATGCATTGAGAAATTCCTCAGTTAATCTCTTCCAACTAGCAGCTTTACCGAGATCGGAATGAATGATGAATTTTTCATAAATTCTAAAACATAGTTTTGAAAGTCAATGGACGGTCATAAAGCTCTATGAATGAAAAGATCTACATGGATAGACATATATATGAAATCAACTTACCCTTCTATGGTCTTTTCTACTTTGTGACTGTTCACATCCAAGAAACGATGGAATCTAGGAGATCAAATGCAATTCTTGTATCAACCCCGTCACCTCGATAAGCAGACTAGCATCACTGCCTCCCATGTCCCGGACACACCCTACACTCAGTGACATGCAGGAGCGCTCCTCTGTTGCTGTATCCCCTCGCCATCCAGGGAACGACCTCGGCATCTGAGAGGGCTCAGGCTCCTTCCAGTGGGACACAGGTCCTCCTGAGCCGCCCCACCCTGTCCTCTGGCTCCTCCATCTTCCCACAATGCCCTGTGTCTGAGCCCAACACAGCACATCCTGTATCAGAGTGCCTAACCTTTTTATGCTATAGGGAGCCCAGTGAAGGTAAGACCCTCTCTCAGAATATTTTTTTAAAGATTTTATTTATATATTTTCAGAGAAAGGATAGGGGAGAGAGAAAGAGAGGGAGAGAAACATCAATGTGCAAGAGAAACATCAGTTGGTTGCCTCTTGCACATCCCCAACCGGGGGGACTGTCCACAACCCAGGCTTGTGCCCTGACTGGGAATCATGCTGGTGACCCTTCTGTTCACAGGCTGGCACTCACTCCACTGAGTCACACCAGCCAGGTCAGAACGTCTTTTATTTATTTATTTTTAGAGAGGGAAGGGAGGGAGAAAGAGAGAGAGAAACATCAATGTGCGGTCGCTGGGGGCCATGGTCTGCAACCCAGGAATGTGCTCTGACTGGGAATCTAACATGCAATGCTTTGGTTTGCAGCCCGCGCTCAATCCACTGAGCTATGCCAGCCAGGTCAGGGCAGAATGTCTTTTAAATCGCAAAATGAAATATACAACGGTAGCCCCGGCTGGCGTAGCTCAGTGGATTGAGCACGGGCTGGGAACCAAAGGGTCCCAGGTTCGATTCCCAGCCAGGGTACATTCCTGGGTTGCAGGCCAGAAGCCCCAGCAACCGCACACTGATATGTCTCTCTCTCTCTCTCTCTCTCTCTCTCTCTCTCTCTCTCTCCCTCCCTCCCTTCCCTCTCTAAAAATAAATAAATAAAATCTTAAAAAAAAAAAAAAAAGAAATATACAACGGTAACTGAAAATAGTGAAATACAGTTGTGAAGTGTTCCTAAAAGTGTGGCATAAAATGAGACATTCCCTTTTTTTTCTTTAATACGCACCTGAGGGCATTTTTTCATTGCTTTCAGGAAGGAAGGGAGAGAGGGGGAGGAGGCGGGGGGAGGGGGAGAGAGAGAGAGAGAGAGATACACACAGACAGACAGACAGACACTACACACACCTATTGGCTGCCTCTAGCATGCGTCCCAACCAGGGATTGAATCCACAACCTAACGGGGGATGGAACCTACCAACCTTCTGGTATACCAGACGATACTCCAACCAAATGAGCCACACCGGCCAAGGCAAGGCATTTCTTTGTAAAAGCATTAAGTAACAAGGTCTAGCAGTGGGTCCATAGCTAACATTAAAGTGACATAAACAATATGTAGATATATCGACAACTAAAATATGACCTAAAACATGTGATTTCTACTGCTGATACACTCACAGGTAAGCTAATATTGCTTGTTGCTTTCATTCATAATTGAAAGAAATGTTACTCTTTAGTTAGAGGTTGGTGGACATTTTTTCTCGTCTACATTCATAACACCTGAATTCTATCTTCAGGCCCTCGTGTTAAGAAGGCCTATTCTGGCCCTGACTGATGTGGTTCAGTAGATTGAGCACTAGCCTGCAAACCAAAGGGTCACCAGTTCAATTCCCAGTCACGGTACATGCATAACTTGCCAGCCAAGTCCCCAGTAGGGGGCGTGAGACATAACCACACATTGATGTTTCCTTCCCTTCCCTTCTCTAAAAATAAATAAAATCCTTAAAAGTAAACATAATAAAGGCCTATCCTAGATGATATGTGATGATATGTGATTAACTTCAATTTCTCTCTCCCTTAAGGACAAAATGTATCTCACCTATCTCTGAATTTCTAGGGCTTACAACATGGCTGCAATTTTTAAAAGCCAAAAAAATTGTTCATGTTTCTGATGGATTAAGAGTTCATGAAACCACAGTATAGCACAATGACTCTTGTTTTCCACTTTTCAGTATCAGAGCCAACAATCGGTATTTAAACGAAGTAAATGACATTACCAGGTAACATTAATTCTATCCTCTAAATGGCCAAGTGGAACGGTACTTCACCTATTATAATGCATTTAGTTTCTCAATGTGTAGAAGGAGATGGTAACTTTTAGTCGTTCCCAACCCTCAAATGATGTCCGTCCACTTACTGCCATTTAGAAAGGTCAATACAGAAATTATTTGGGCTACAGCATTTAAATTTGTCTTTGTAGCGTTCTTCACAATAGCCAAACTATGGAAACAACCCAAATGCCCATGAATAGATGACTGAAGAGAAAAGATGTGGTACATACGCACAGTGGACTATGACTTAGCTATAAAAGAGAATGAAATCTTACCCTGGCCGCGTAGCTCACTTTGTTAGAGCATCTTCCTGGTAATGCCTAGGTTCTAGGTTCGATCCCTGGTTGGTGCATATACAAGAAGCAAGCAATGACTACATCAATAATTGCAACACTAAATGGATGTTTCTCTCTCTTCCCTTTCCTCTCTCTAAAATATCAATAAGATAAAATTTTTTCAAAAGTGAAATCTTACCACTTGTGAAAACAGGGATGGACCTAGAAGGTATCGTACAAAATGAAAAAGTCAGTCAGAGAAACTCAAATACCATATGACTTCACTTATATGTGGAATCTAAAGAGCGAAAGAAACAAACACGCAAAACAGAAACTCATAAACACAGAAAAAGCTGACGTTTGCCAGAGGGGAGGGGCGTTGGGAGACTGGGTGACAAAGGTGAGAGATTAAGCAGCAAAATTGACAGTTACAAAATAGTCACAGGGATGCAAAGTACAGCATAGGAAATATAGTCAACAATATTGTAATAACTGTACATGGTGCCAGGTGGGTGCTAAACTTATAGGAAGGTCACTTCTTAAATTATATAAATATCTCACCACTATGCCAGGGAGGTCAAACTCATTTTCACGGGGTGGGGGGCACAGCAGCCTTGGGGTTGCCTTCAAAGGGCTGAATGTAATTTCAACTCCTTAACAAGGAGTTAAGAGTTAAGGAGTAGTTACATTTATACAGTCCTAAAATCATTTCGGCCCTTTGAAGGCAACCACAAGGTTGATGTGGCCCCCGGTGAAAATGACTTTGACACCCCTGCACTATGCTGTACAGTTGAAAGTAATACAAAATAATACTGAATGTCAACTGTAACAGAAAAATAAAAAATAAGGGTGGAGGTAGAAGAGGGAACAGGGGGACAAGTGGACACAGAAGGAGACTTGACTTGGGGTGGTGAACACGTAATACGATACACAGATAATGGATTGTAGAATTGTACAGCTGAAACCTATATAATTTTATTAACCATGGTGAGCCCAATGAAGTCGATTAAAAAAATAAAAAGAAACTCTTAAAAAGGAAGCCATGGCTGGGATAGCTCAGTGGATTGAGTGGTGGCCTGCAAACCAAAGGGTCATTGGTTCAATTTCCTGCTAGGGCAGAGGCCTGGGTTGTGGGACAGGTTCCCAGTAGGGGGCACCCGAGAGGTAACCACACAGGGATGTCTCTCCCTCTTTCTCAGTCCCTTCCCCTGTATAAAAATAAACAAAAAAAATCTTAAAAAAAGAAAAAACCTTAAAAAGGAAAAATAACTCATTCAACCTCTAGGAAAAGCATTGTTTTATTTGACCTATTCACACATTGCAATATTTATGTTACACTTAAAAACTGAGTTTATTATTTCAGAAACTTGGCGGGCTTTTACCTCAGTGGTTAGTCTTTGTAAACCAAGTAGGCACTTTATATATGATCATTAAGGTTGAAAGTCCAGATTACTCATTTTGCAAAACTATTTAGTCCTCAAGATTTCTACTGAAATTACACGGTTAGAGTATTAACGCCACCAACATACTTTAAGTAGTACAATTCCATTACAGGAGATTATCTTAACAGTGCTGTCTAATTTTCATCGTCCATAAACAAAAATAGGAGCTCTGACTTCACCTAAGCATCTAAAAACTACGTCAATCTCGGGATTGTACTAGAGGGTGTATGGGCGGCTTCGTCACTACAAGGCAGTAACTGTTCCAGATGTTGGGATGAGAAATGACCCAAACAGACCCCCAGGGTGGGACGGACCTCCGGGCTGGAGTGCGGGGGCAGGGGCGGGCAGTCAGCCCCACACAAGTGACCCTCGCGTCCTGCTCAGCCCTCCGCGGAAGGAAAAAGGAGACCCAGGAGCGAGCGGTCTGGAGCGACCCCAGCAGGCACAGGACGCCCAGAGATCGCCGTTTGAACTAGGCGCGACCATTACTTTGCCCTAAATCTCACTGGCCCATCCATTCAAAAGAGCGTGCTGCGTTGGGTGCTGCGCTCGGTGCGGCGAGGGAGGACGCCTACCGGGCAGACTCAGGTCCCGCACGACCGACGACCGGACCCGGCGGGCACCAGGGCAGTGCAGACCCTGACCAACCCTTTCCTGGCCCCGCCCAGCATCACGCCTCGCACCTGAAGTTGGACCAGGCGAAGTTCAGGCACAGCTGGAAGTTGGGGTCCGCCTCATCCCAGAGGCCTGCCACATGGCGCACGAGCTCGCGCACATCGCGCTCCTGCTGTCTGTCCAGCCGACTCCAGGACGGGCCTGGCCGCGCCATCTTTCCCCGCCTCCCGGGCGCCCAGCCTGAGTCGCTCTCGCGAGAGTTCGCGACCCCTCTGCATTGCTCGGGAGGAAGGTGAGGTAGTTCTCGCGAGAACTCGCGGTCCCGCCACCCTGAGGCGCGGGTGTCATCCTAGTTGTGACTGCAGTGTGCGTTTTCCAGCCTTCCGTTGGTAGATTTAGGAGTTAGACTCCTAACTCCTAAAGTTTTGTACGTCGGATTAAAACCTTGATGATTTTAACTTCTGATGTTTTTAGAGCAGCCGGTTAGTTGTCATTCAGTGTTCCCATTTGCACCTGCCTTTTCAGGTACCAGAAAATGGCATTTGTCCGTCCTTCTCCAACCTTGCTTGTCCTTCCGGAGGTGATCTGCGGAGAGACCATCTGCGGAGAGATCCGGAGGTGATCTCTCAGTTTTCCCCACTCTGTCTGCACGGGGCACGCTGCGTAGTGCGCACTGCAGCGGTTGTCAGCAACGCGGGAGGACTGGATAAACTCCATCAGACAAAGCTGTCGTTTGTGAAATAAAACTCTACCTCTAAGCTGTTTCTTTCAAGATTTTTAACTTTCAGATTTTATTTATTTTTAGAGAGAGAGGAAGGAAGGGACAACGAGAGGGAAACTTCAAAATGTGGTTGCCTCTCCCGCACCCTCTACTGGGGACCTGGCTTGCAAACCATGCATGTGCCTTGACTGGGAATCCAAACCGGGACCCTTTGGTTTGCAGGCCAGCGCTCAATCCACTGAGCCACACCAGCAAGGCTCTAACCTGTTTCTGTTAAGTATTGCTCATAACCATTTGGAAGCCTATTACATAGATGTCTATAGTTTTTCTTTCAGGGATCGTGTAGGTTTTCCTGTAGTTTATTATATTGCATTCCTATAGTTAAGGAATTTCCTAAATGAAATTACAGCATGTGGATAGTGAGAGAAGAGATAGGGATACTTGACCAGGTAATAATGAATGTGGGCCCACGGACAAAAGACCGCTTGTGCCACTGGATCAGCCACCACATACCAATGTGTGTGAACTTAGTTACTCTAGTCTGCAACCCATCAGAAGCAGTGAATATTTGTTCTTCCATATTTTGCTAGCATAGAGAACCCTCCGTCACCTCTCCCCCTTATCTGCAGCCGATGTACATTTTTCAAAAAACACCTCAAACTTTTCACCGTAAACCGGGGAGGCTGCGAACAGGTGCCGAGCACCGCCTCCAAGCTGCCGTCCCTCCCCGGACACGCCCACCTCTCCCTCTGGCTGTCCACCCAACACCTAGCTGCTCCACGGTCCACCCACACCTAGTTGCAAGCTGCAAGTTAGTGCACTCTAACTTTTCCAGAAAACATGTGTATCACTTAGTCTGTGAGCCGATCCATCGCTGCCTGGAGCGTCTGCCTAAGTTCACCAAATATCCTTGAGCTCTGTCAAACCAACCCCTAGAAAATAAAGGCGGAGACCATGTTCCCGGTTCCTTGTCTCTCCATCAGGGGACAGTGTCCCACCTGGCCCCTGCTTTGCCTGACACTGTGTTGTGTCTTTCTTAATCTCCCGTCGCCCCCACTCAGGAACCCCGCCTCCGCGCTGGTCGTGACAGCAATGTATCCGAAGGAACCCGAGACGCTCATCGGAAAGAATGGATTCACCCGGATGTTCCTTGCAGCGTGATTGGCATCAGCGAAAATGTGGGCAGCGGCCCACGTGCCGTCAGGGGGAAAGGCGATGAATCAGCGCTGGGACATTCACACGACGGAACCCTACTCAGCGGTGAAAAAGAAGGACGTCTTCCCTTTGGCGACGGCACGGATGGACATGGACAGTAGTTGGCGAAGTCAAAGAAGGCAGTCGGAGCAAGACAAACACAATAGACGTCACTTCTATGAGTGGGGGAACCCCAAACTCCCACGGTTTATTTAGATAAACATGGTGCACGTGTTCTTCCATGGTTAAACTTCAGTGGCCTTCAAAACGCTCTCCATTGGATGCGATACACTTACGGAGGCTTCTTTCCCCTGCCCAAAACAGTTTTTTGACCTCGTTGACTTTGATGCCATTGAGTGCTCCTGCTGTTTTTCCTTTCACCTGTTCCACGTTGGGAAAACACTTCCCTTTGGGGACTTTTCTCAACGAGGGAAACGACAACAAGAACGACAACGTCACTCGGGGAGAGACTCGGTGATAAGGAGGCTGGGGCCCAGGGGTCAGGCCCTTTTCTATCAAAACCTGCTGAAGCCTCAGTGTGTTCTGGGCAGTCCGCTCGTAAATCACCCATCGTGAGACGGGTGTGAGCACAATGCCGCACCCTCCCTTCCAATAGTTTACTGTAGCCGAACGCAGCCTCTCCCAACGGCGCCAGGTGCTACGCAGATACAAATGGATTCTTAAAACAGCTGGGGGTGGGGTGGGGCAAAGCTGTACGACAAGGGGCCTGCCCTGCAGAAGATAATTCTGAATGTTTGGGATTCGCCCTCCCCCCTCGTATGTGGAATCTATTGAACAAAATAACTCACCAACAAAATAGAAGCAGACGCGTGGCTGTCACAGGGGCTGGGGCAGGCGAGCTGGTTGAGCATGAGAAGGGATTTGGGGGGCGGGGGGGGGGGGTGAGGGGCGGAACTTCACCGGCAGACGACAGCATGGTCGTTACAGGAGGGCGGAGGGAAACGGGGGTGGAGGGAGGCCCCGGCAGGGAAAGCGCGGGGGGCGGGGGGTGGGGTGGGGGGGGATAAATGGTGATGGGAAGAGACGTGACTTTCGGGCGGTGCAAACACAATACAATAGACGGGGGATGCAGGACAGAGTCGGACACCCGAAACCCATGTGATTTCATGAACTCGGTATCCCCCACACATTCCATGTTTGAAAGGGAGGAAAAGCCCTTCAACTCCAGGAAGGCCCACATGCAGCCCCCCACCCCCACCCTCCTGCCCACCCCCCTTGCTGGCCACTTACAGTTCACACCCCACGACCCCGTCTTTGTTTCTTGCCAGCACACGGTTCCCTAAACTTTCTTTGAGAGAGACTTCCAACCGTGCAAGGGAACCCTTTCGTTTCCCAGAGAGCCTATCTTTGGATAGGCGCGAGGATGCGCTCCAGAAACCTGGGCCGGGTCTTTTGGATGTTTCCTTTCGCCAGCCCGTCGGCACTGATGGACTGCGGGTGCCGAGGCGGGGACCCACCGCGCGCTCCTTTCCCTGTCTGGCGTCTGTCTGTGGGCGTAGGGAGAGGCCGAGACGGTAGGCTCGGTCTGCAGGCGGACGCCCCTCGAGCTTGCGAATCCCTCCCTGCTCCAGAGACCAGGTTCCTGGAAAGCAGGAACCCCGACTGGGGCTTCAGGTCTTGGGTGCGAGGAAGGGGCCGAGAGAGCCCGGCTCAGGTGTGCCCACCCGGAGGCACCCTACCCGCTGGGGCGTCTTCCCGCAGCCCATCTTGCTGGGCGTCCTGAGTCCAAAGGGACTTGGCCTCCGAGTGCATTGGAGGGCTGAGGCTGTGTCACGAGGCCGTGTCTGTCCGCAGGGAAACGAGGCAGGGATGGGCCCCGCTGGCGGGGACGTGCCCTTCCTCTCCCCTGCAGGTTGGAGTCGGGGACCAGGCCCGGCAGAGCTTCTCGGTTGGGGCAGTGAGCTGGACTTTGTTGGGGGACGTGGTCTGTGTGCTGATTCTCTGTCACTGGGGCCCCGTGCGTCGGGGCAAGCAAGAGGCGGTGCCTTCTTGAGAGAGGACGTGAGTGCGAGTGCTGGAGAACGACGTGCTTCGGGCTGAGGGCTGAACGGGTAGTCGAAAAGCCACCCAGTCACGGTCCGTGGGTGGCGACCGTGGCGGCGACGGGAAGCCAGCTCCCTTTGGGTTGGAGCTGGGGCCCTTGCTCAAACCATGCCAAAGAAGCACTTCAGAACGGATCGGAGACGGTACGCCTCAAAGGTCAAACGACGTCTGTCGGAAGCCATACAAGAGCATGCCCTCCCAACTTTGGGGGAGTCCAAAGTTTTAGGAGCAGAACACTGAAGCACGGGCAAGGCAAGGAATCGTCTGGACGTTATCCAACGAAGACGTGCTCGATGAGGACCCCAGCCCGCAGGGACCGTGTGTTGTGGCTGCAGCGAACAAATTCCCGAGGACCACGGAGATGGTGTGGGGAAAAAGGGACGGGCCGGCGGCGCGGCCACTCTCTCAAGGGGAGAGCGTCTCAGAGTGCCTTTGGCCACTCTTTCAAGAGAAGGGCACCCCGACCCTTGCCGTGACAAGCTTTGATTGCATTTTGGGGCACATTCCAATGAGTGTGGTCCCTGGACGCGGGCCCAGAGCCTGCACGGGGGACGGCCGGATCCCAGCACCGCGGGCAGGGCTTGGGGTCGCCGAGCCAACCTGGCCTAACGCTGGCCAACAGGACTGGGGGCTGGGGACCGGGGACCTGGGAGGACGGAGGGCCATTCCGGGGCGGTGGAGGGCCGGAGTGGGCCGGTCGGGCCGGGGGCGGGGGGGGGGGCGGGGGGGCTTGGGGGGGCGGGATGGGGGAGCTTCCACCCGGAGGCCACAGGTTGGGCGGCGCCCACGGACCCGGCCTGGGCGTGGCCTCCAGGCAGGCGGCCGCACCCAACAGGTGGGGCCCGAGAGCCCCCGGGCCAGGGAGCTCGCTGGGGGCCCGGTGCCCACTCGAGGAGGGCCCGGCGGGCCGGCTGGCGGGCCGCGGTCCCAAGCCGCGGCCGGGGAAGATGCAAAAGCAGGGCAAAAAAGCCTACAGCACCCGGTATTCCCAGGCGGTCTCCCATCCAAGTACTAACCAGGCCCGACCCTGCTTAGCTTCCGAGATCAGACGAGATCGGGCGCGTTCAGGGTGGTATGGCCGTAGACGACGGAGGCCGCCACCGGGAGCCTCAAGAGCCCGAGGAGCCCCGCGTCCGGGCCGCCGGCCCTCCCCGGCCCGCGCCCGTCCCCCTCCGGCGGGCCGTCCACCCGACACCCGGCTGCCCCGCGGGCCACCCCTTGCACACGCGGCGACCGGCCACGCTCCCCTGTTGCCGGGGCCGGCTCCCGGCCGGAGGCAGCCTGAAGGGTGCGGGGCGGTGCCGTGCGGGCGTCCGCGTCCTCCCACGGGCCGGGGGACGTGCGCCCCGGGCCCGCACGCGGGACGCTCCGTCCCTGCGCCGTGGTGGGCACGGCTTCCTGGCGCCCAGCGCTCCTGGGCGAACGCTGGCCACCGGGCCAGGGGGCTGGGGTCGGGGGTCCTGGGAAACGCGAGGGGCATTCCGGGGCCGTCGAGGCCCGGCGGGGGTGGCGGTGGGGGGTGGCGGGGTATCGGGGTGTGGGGAGGCGGGCGAGCCGGGGGCTTGCACCCGGAGGCCGCTGTGTGGGACACGCCCACGGACCGGTCCCGGGCGCGGCCTCCGGGCAGGGGGGCCCTGCCCAGCAGGTGGCGGCCGGGAGACCCGCGGGGAGCAGCGCGCTGCCAGGGAGCCTGCGGGGGGCCCCCGCGCCCGCTCGAGGAGGCGGCGGCCGGCCGCGGTCCGAAGCCGCGGCCGGGGAAGATGCAAAAGCAGGGCAAAAAGCCTACAGCACCCGGTATTCCCAGGCGGTCTCCCATCCAAGTACTAACCAGGCCCGACCCTGCTTAGCTTCCGAGATCAGACGAGATCGGGCGCGTTCAGGGTGGTATGGCCGTAGACGAGGGAGGCCGCCACCGGGAGCCTCAAGAGCCCGGGGAGCCCCGCGACCGGGCCGCCGGCCCTCCCCGGCCCGCGCCCGTCCCCCTCCGGCGGGCCGTCCACCCGCCACCCAGCTGCTCCGCGGGCCCCCCCCCCCCCCCATACATAGTCGCAAGCTGCAACTGGATGCGCCGGAACTTTGGCACACAGCACATGTAGCAGGTCCATAGCCTGGGAACCCATCAGTCCGTGCCTGCAGCGTCTGCCTGAGTTTGCCACATGTCCGTGAGCTCTGGCTAACCAACCAACCCCTAGAAAATAAAGGCGGAGACCATGTTCCCGGCTCCTTGTCTCTCCATCAGGGGACAGTGTCCCACCTGGCCCCTGCTTTGCCTGACACTGTGTTGTGTCTTTCTTAATCTCCCGTCGCCCCCACTCAGGAACCCCGCCTCCGCGCTGGTCGTGACAGCAATGTATCCGAAGGAACCCGAGACGCTCATCGGAAAGAATGGATTCACCCGGATGTTCCTTGCAGCGTGATTGGCATCAGCGAAAATGTGGGCAGCGGCCCACGTGCCGTCAGGGGGAAAGGCGATGAATCAGCGCTGGGACATTCACACGACGGAACCCTACTCAGCGGTGAAAAAGAAGGACGTCTTCCCTTTGGCGACGGCACGGATGGACATGGACAGTAGTTGGCGAAGTCAAAGAAGGCAGTCGGAGCAAGACAAACACAATAGACGTCACTTCTATGAGTGGGGGAACCCCAAACTCCCACGGTTTATTTAGATAAACATGGTGCACGTGTTCTTCCATGGTTAAACTTCAGTGGCCTTCAAAACGCTCTCCATTGGATGCGATACACTTACGGAGGCTTCTTTCCCCTGCCCAAAACAGTTTTTGGCCTCGTTGACTTTGATGCCATTGAGTGCTCCTGCTGTTTTTCCTTTCACCTGGTCCACGTTGGGAAAACACTTCCCTTTGGGGACTTTTCTCAACGAGGGAAACGACAACAAGAACGACAACGTCACTCGGGGAGAGACTCGGTGATAAGGAGGCTGGGGCCCAGGGGTCAGGCCCTTTTCTATCAAAACCTGCTGAAGCCTCAGTGTGTTCTGGGCAGTCCGCTCGTAAATCACCCATCGTGAGACGGGTGTGAGCACAATGCCCCACCCTCCCTTCCAACAGTTTACTGTAGCCGAACGCAGCCTCTCCCAACGGCGCCAGGTGCTACGCAGATACAAATGGATTCTTAAAACAGCTGGGGGTGGGGTGGGGCACAGCTGTACGACAAGGGGCCTGCCCTGCAGAAGATAATTCTGAATGTCTGGGATTCGCCCTCCCGCCTCGTATGTGGAATCTATTGAACAAAATAACTCACCAACAAAATAGAAGCAGACGCGTGGCTGTCACAGGGGCTGGGGCAGGCGAGCTGGTTGAGCATGAGAAGGGATTTGGGGGGCGGGGGGGGGGGGTGAGGGGCGGAACTTCACCGGCAGACGACAGCATGGTCGTTACAGGAGGGCGGAGGGAAACGGGGGTGGAGGGAGGCCCCGGCAGGGAAAGCGCGGGGGGCGGGGGGGTGGGGTGGGGGGGGATAAATGGTGATGGGAAGAGACGTGACTTTCGGGCGGTGCAAACACAATACAATAGACGGGGGATGCAGGACAGAGTCGGACACCCGAAACCCATGTGATTTCATGAACTCGGTATCCCCCACACATTCCATGTTTGAAAGGGAGGAAAAGCCCTTCAACTCCAGGAAGGCCCACATGCAGCCCCCCACCCCCACCCTCCTGCCCACCCCCCTTGCTGGCCACTTACAGTTCACACCCCACGACCCCGTCTTTGTTTCTTGCCAGCACACGGTTCCCTAAACTTTCTTGGAGAGAGACTTCCAACCGTGCAAGGGAACCCTTTCGTTTCCCAGAGAGCCCATCTTTGGATAGGCGCGAGGATGCGCTCCAGAAACCTGGGCCGGGTCTTTTGGATGTTTCCTTTCGCCAGCCCGTCGGCACTGATGGACTGCGGATGCCGAGGCGGGGACCCACAGCGCGCTCCTTTCCCTGTCTGGCGTCTGTCTGTGGGCGTAGGGAGAGGCCGAGACGGTAGGCTCGGTCTGCAGGCGGACGCCCCTCGAGCTTGCGAATCCCTCCCTGCTCCAGAGACCAGGTTCCTGGAAAGCAGGAACCCCGACTGGGGCTTCAGGTCTTGGGTGCGAGGAAGGGGCCGAGAGAGCCCGGCTCAGGTGTGCCCACCCGGAGGCACCCTACCCGCTGGGGCGTCTTCCCGCAGCCCATCTTGCTGGGTGTCCTGAGTCCAAAGGGACTTGCCTCCGAGTGCACTGGAGGGCTGAGGCTGTGTCACGAGGCCGTGTCTGTCCGCAGGGAAACGAGGCAGGGATGGGCCCCGCTGGCGGGGACGTGCCCTTCCTCTGCCCTGCAGGTTGGAGTCGGGGACCAGGCCCGGCAGAGCTTCTCGGTTTGGGCAGTGAGCTGGACTTTGTTGGGGGACGTGGTCTGTGTGCTGATTCTCTGTCACTGGGGCCCCGTGTGTCGGGGCAAGCAAGAGGCGGTGCCTTCTTGAGAGAGGACGTGAGTGCGAGTGCTGGAGAACGACGTGCTGTGGGCTGAAGGCTGAACGGGTAGTCGAAAAGCCACCCAGTGACGGTCCGTGGGTGGCGACCGTGGCGGCGACGGGAAGCCAGCTCCCTTTGGGTTGGAGCTGGGGCCCTTGCTCAAACCACGCCAAAGAAGCACTTCAGAACGGATCGTAGCCGGTAAGCCTCAAAGGTCAAACGACGTCTGTCGGAAGCCATAGAAGAGCGTGCCCTCCAAACTTTGGGGGAGTCCAAAGTTTTAGGAGCAGGACACTGAAGCACGAGCAAGCCAAGGAATCGTCTGGACCTTATCCAACGAAGACGTGCTCGATGAGGACCCCAGCCCGCAGGGACCGTGTGTTGTGGCTGCAGCGAACAAATTCCCGAGGACCACGGAGATCGTGTGGGGAAAAAGGGACGGCCCGGCGGCGCGGCCACTCTCTCAAGGGGAGAGCGTCTCAGAGTGCCTTGGCCACTCTTTCAAGAGAAGGGCACCCCGACCCTTGCCGGGACAAGCTTTGATTGCATTTTGGGGCACATTCCAATGAGCGTGGTCCCTGGACGCGGGCCCAGAGCCTGCACGGGGGACGCCCGGATCCCAGCACCGCGGGCAGGGCTCGGGGTCGCCGAGCGAACCTGGCCTAACGCTGGCCAACAGGACTGGGGGCTGGGGACCGGGGACCTGGGAGGACGGAGGGCCATTCCGGGGCGGTTGGAGGGCCGGAGAGGGCCGGTCGGGCCGGGGGGGACGGGGGGGGGGGCTTGGGGGGGCTTGGGGGGGCGTTGCTGGGGGGGCGGGATGGGGGAGCTTCCACCCGGAGGCCACAGGTTGGGACGCGCCCACGGACCCGGTCTGGGCGTGGCCTCCAGGCAGGCGGCCGCACCCAACAGGTGGGGCCCGAGAGCCCCCGGGCCAGGGAGCTCGCTGGGGGCCCGGTGCCCACTGGAGGAGGGCCCGGCGGGCCGGCTGGCGGGCCGCGGTCCCAAGCCGCGGCCGGGGAAGATGCAAAAGCAGGGCAAAAAAGCCTACAGCACCCGGTATTCCCAGGCGGTCTCCCATCCAAGTACTAACCAGGCCCGACCCTGCTTAGCTTCCGAGATCAGACGAGATCGGGCGCGTTCAGGGTGGTATGGCCGTAGACGACGGAGGCCGCCACCGGGAGCCTCAAGAGCCCGAGGAGCCCCGCGTCCGGGCCGCCGGCCCTCCCCGGCCCGCGCCCGTCCCCCTCCGGCGGGCCGTCCACCCGACACCCGGCTGCCCCGCGGGCCACCCCTTGCACACGCGGCGACCGGCCACGCTCCCCTGTTGCCGGGGCCGGCTCCCGGCCGGAGGCAGCCTCAAGGGTGCGGGGCGGTGCCGTGCGGGCGTCCGCGTCCTCCCACGGGCCCGGGGACGTGCGCCCCGGGCCCGCACGCGGGACGCTCCGTCCCTGCGCCGTGGTGGGCACGGCTTCCTGGCGCCCAGCGCTCCTGGGCGAACGCTGGCCACCGGGCCAGGGGGCTGGGGTCGGGGGCCCTGGGAAACGCGAGGGGCATTCCGGGGCCGTCGAGGCCCGGCGGGGGTGGCGGTGGGGGGTGGCGGGGTATCGGGGTGTGGGGAGGCGGGCGAGCCGGGGGCTTGCACCTCGAGGCCGCTGTGTGGGACACGCCCACGGACCGGTCCCGGGCGCGGCCTCCGGGCAGGGGGGCCCTGCCCAGCAGGTGGCGGCCGGGAGACCCGCGGGGAGCAGCGCGCTGCCAGGGAGCCTGCGGAGGGGCAGCGCGCCCGCTCGAGGAGGAGGCGGCGGCCGGCCGCGGTCCGAAGCCGCGGCCGGGGAAGATGCAAAAGCAGGGCAAAAAGCCTACAGCACCCGGTATTCCCAGGCGGTCTCCCATCCAAGTACTAACCAGGCCCGACCCTGCTTAGCTTCCGAGATCAGACGAGATCGGGCGCGTTCAGGGTGGTATGGCCGTAGACGAGGGAGGCCGCCACCGGGAGCCTCAAGAGCCCGGGGAGCCCCGCGACCGGGCCGCGGGCCCTCCCCGGCCCGCGCCCGTCCCCCTCCGGCGGGCCGTCCACCCGCCACCCAGCTGCTCCGCGGGCCCCCCCCCCCCCCATACATAGTCGCAAGCTGCAACTGGATGCGCCGGAACTTTGGCACACAGCACATGTAGCAGGTCCATAGCCTGGGAACCCATCAGTCCGTGCCTGCAGCGTCTGCCTGAGTTTGCCACATGTCCGTGAGCTCTGGCTAACCAACCAACCCCTAGAAAATAAAGGCGGAGACCATGTTCCCGGCTCCTTGTCTCTCCATCAGGGGACAGTGTCCCACCTGGCCCCTGCTTTGCCTGACACTGTGTTGTGTCTTTCTTAATCTCCCGTCGCCCCCACTCAGGAACCCCGCCTCCGCGCTGGTCGTGACAGCAATGTATCCGAAGGAACCCGAGACGCTCATCGGAAAGAATGGATTCACCCGGATGTTCCTTGCAGCGTGATTGGCATCAGCGAAAATGTGGGCAGCGGCCCACGTGCCGTCAGGGGGAAAGGCGATGAATCAGCGCTGGGACATTCACACGACGGAACCCTACTCAGCGGTGAAAAAGAAGGACGTCTTCCCTTTGGCGACGGCACGGATGGACATGGACAGTAGTTGGCGAAGTCAAAGAAGGCAGTCGGAGCAAGACAAACACAATAGACGTCACTTCTATGAGTGGGGGAACCCCAAACTCCCACGGTTTATTTAGATAAACATGGTGCACGTGTTCTTCCATGGTTAAACTTCAGTGGCCTTCAAAACGCTCTCCATTGGATGCGATACACTTACGGAGGCTTCTTTCCCCTGCCCAAAACAGTTTTTGGCCTCGTTGACTTTGATGCCATTGAGTGCTCCTGCTGTTTTTCCTTTCACCTGTTCCACGTTGGGAAAACACTTCCCTTTGGGGACTTTTCTCAACGAGGGAAACGACAACAAGAACGACAACGTCACTCGGGGAGAGACTCGGTGATAAGGAGGCTGGGGCCCAGGGGTCAGGCCCTTTTCTATCAAAACCTGCTGAAGCCTCAGTGTGTTCTGGGCAGTCCGCTCGTAAATCACCCATCGTGAGACGGGTGTGAGCACAATGCCGCACCCTCCCTTCCAATAGTTTACTGTAGCCGAACGCAGCCTCTCCCAACGGCGCCAGGTGCTACGCAGATACAAATGGATTCTTAAAACAGCTGGGGGTGGGGTGGGGCAAAGCTGTACGACAAGGGGCCTGCCCTGCAGAAGATAATTCTGAATGTTTGGGATTCGCCCTCCCCCCTCGTATGTGGAATCTATTGAACAAAATAACTCACCAACAAAATAGAAGCAGACGCGTGGCTGTCACAGGGGCTGGGGCAGGCGAGCTGGTTGAGCATGAGAAGGGATTTGGGGGGCGGGGGGGGGGGGTGAGGGGCGGAACTTCACCGGCAGACGACAGCATGGTCGTTACAGGAGGGCGGAGGGAAACGGGGGTGGAGGGAGGCCCCGGCAGGGAAAGCGCGGGGGGCGGGGGGGGGGGGGGGGGGGGGATAAATGGTGATGGGAAGAGACGTGACTTTCGGGCGGTGCAAACACAATACAATAGACGGGGGATGCAGGACAGAGTCGGACACCCGAAACCCATGTGATTTCATGAACTCGGTATCCCCCACACATTCCATGTTTGAAAGGGAGGAAAAGCCCTTCAACTCCAGGAAGGCCCACATGCAGCCCCCCACCCCCACCCTCCTGCCCACCCCCCTTGCTGGCCACTTACAGTTCACACCCCACGACCCCGTCTTTGTTTCTTGCCAGCACACGGTTCCCTAAACTTTCTTGGAGAGAGACTTCCAACCGTGCAAGGGAACCCTTTCGTTTCCCAGAGAGCCCATCTTTGGATAGGCGCGAGGATGCGCTCCAGAAACCTGGGCCGGGTCTTTTGGATGTTTCCTTTCGCCAGCCCGTCGGCACTGATGGACTGCGGATGCCGAGGCGGGGACCCACAGCGCGCTCCTTTCCCTGTCTGGCGTCTGTCTGTGGGCGTAGGGAGAGGCCGAGACGGTAGGCTCGGTCTGCAGGCGGACGCCCCTCGAGCTTGCGAATCCCTCCCTGCTCCAGAGACCAGGTTCCTGGAAAGCAGGAACCCCGACTGGGGCTTCAGGTCTTGGGTGCGAGGAAGGGGCCGAGAGAGCCCGGCTCAGGTGTGCCCACCCGGAGGCACCCTACCCGCTGGGGCGTCTTCCCGCAGCCCATCTTGCTGGGTGTCCTGAGTCCAAAGGGACTTGCCCTCCGAGTGCACTGGAGGGCTGAGGCTGTGTCACGAGGCCGTGTCTGTCCGCAGGGAAACGAGGCAGGGATGGGCCCCGCTGGCGGGGACGTGCCCTTCCTCTGCCCTGCAGGTTGGAGTCGGGGACCAGGCCCGGCAGAGCTTCTCGGTTTGGGCAGTGAGCTGGACTTTGTTGGGGGACGTGGTCTGTGTGCTGATTCTCTGTCACTGGGGCCCCGTGTGTCGGGGCAAGCAAGAGGCGGTGCCTTCTTGAGAGAGGACGTGAGTGCGAGTGCTGGAGAACGACGTGCTGTGGGCTGAAGGCTGAACGGGTAGTCGAAAAGCCACCCAGTGACGGTCCGTGGGTGGCGACCGTGGCGGCGACGGGAAGCCAGCTCCCTTTGGGTTGGAGCTGGGGCCCTTGCTCAAACCACGCCAAAGAAGCACTTCAGAACGGATCGTAGCCGGTAAGCCTCAAAGGTCAAACGACGTCTGTCGGAAGCCATAGAAGAGCGTGCCCTCCAAACTTTGGGGGAGTCCAAAGTTTTAGGAGCAGGACACTGAAGCACGAGCAAGCCAAGGAATCGTCTGGACCTTATCCAACGAAGACGTGCTCGATGAGGACCCCAGCCCGCAGGGACCGTGTGTTGTGGCTGCAGCGAACAAATTCCCGAGGACCACGGAGATCGTGTGGGGAAAAAGGGACGGCCCGGCGGCGCGGCCACTCTCTCAAGGGGAGAGCGTCTCAGAGTGCCTTGGCCACTCTTTCAAGAGAAGGGCACCCCGACCCTTGCCGGGACAAGCTTTGATTGCATTTTGGGGCACATTCCAATGAGCGTGGTCCCTGGACGCGGGCCCAGAGCCTGCACGGGGGACGCCCGGATCCCAGCACCGCGGGCAGGGCTCGGGGTCGCCGAGCGAACCTGGCCTAACGCTGGCCAACAGGACTGGGGGCTGGGGACCGGGGACCTGGGAGGACGGAGGGCCATTCCGGGGCGGTTGGAGGGCCGGAGAGGGCCGGTCGGGCCGGGGGGGACGGGGGGGGGGGGCTTGGGGGGGCTTGGGGGGGCGTTGCTGGGGGGGCGGGATGGGGGAGCTTCCACCCGGAGGCCACAGGTTGGGACGCGCCCACGGACCCGGTCTGGGCGTGGCCTCCAGGCAGGCGGCCGCACCCAACAGGTGGGGCCCGAGAGCCCCCGGGCCAGGGAGCTCGCTGGGGGCCCGGTGCCCACTGGAGGAGGGCCCGGCGGGCCGGCTGGCGGGCCGCGGTCCCAAGCCGCGGCCGGGGAAGATGCAAAAGCAGGGCAAAAAAGCCTACAGCACCCGGTATTCCCAGGCGGTCTCCCATCCAAGTACTAACCAGGCCCGACCCTGCTTAGCTTCCGAGATCAGACGAGATCGGGCGCGTTCAGGGTGGTATGGCCGTAGACGAGGGAGGCCGCCACCGGGAGCCTCAAGAGCCCGAGGAGCCCCGCGTCCGGGCCGCCGGCCCTCCCCGGCCCGCGCCCGTCCCCCTCCGGCGGGCCGTCCACCCGACACCCGGCTGCCCCGCGGGCCACCCCTTGCACACGCGGCGACCGGCCACGCTCCCCTGTTGCCGGGGCCGGCTCCCGGCCGGAGGCAGCCTGAAGGGTGCGGGGCGGTGCCGTGCGGGCGTCCGCGTCCTCCCACGGGCCGGGGGACGTGCGCCCCGGGCCCGCACGCGGGACGCTCCGTCCCTGCGCCGTGGTGGGCACGGCTTCCTGGCGCCCAGCGCTCCTGGGCGAACGCTGGCCACCGGGCCAGGGGGCTGGGGTCGGGGGTCCTGGGAAACGCGAGGGGCATTCCGGGGCCGTCGAGGCCCGGCGGGGGTGGCGGTGGGGGGTGGCGGGGTATCGGGGTGTGGGGAGGCGGGCGAGCCGGGGGCTTGCACCCGGAGGCCGCTGTGTGGGACACGCCCACGGACCGGTCCCGGGCGCGGCCTCCGGGCAGGGGGGCCCTGCCCAGCAGGTGGCGGCCGGGAGACCCGCGGGGAGCAGCGCGCTGCCAGGGAGCCTGCGGGGGGCCCCCGCGCCCGCTCGAGGAGGCGGCGGCCGGCCGCGGTCCGAAGCCGCGGCCGGGGAAGATGCAAAAGCAGGGCAAAAAGCCTACAGCACCCGGTATTCCCAGGCGGTCTCCCATCCAAGTACTAACCAGGCCCGACCCTGCTTAGCTTCCGAGATCAGACGAGATCGGGCGCGTTCAGGGTGGTATGGCCGTAGACGAGGGAGGCCGCCACCGGGAGCCTCAAGAGCCCGGGGAGCCCCGCGACCGGGCCGCCGGCCCTCCCCGGCCCGCGCCCGTCCCCCTCCGGCGGGCCGTCCACCCGCCACCCAGCTGCTCCGCGGGCCCCCCCCCCCCCCCCCCATACATAGTCGCAAGCTGCAACTGGATGCGCCGGAACTTTGGCACACAGCACATGTAGCAGGTCCATAGCCTGGGAACCCATCAGTCCGTGCCTGCAGCGTCTGCCTGAGTTTGCCACATGTCCGTGAGCTCTGGCTAACCAACCAACCCCTAGAAAATAAAGGCGGAGACCATGTTCCCGGCTCCTTGTCTCTCCATCAGGGGACAGTGTCCCACCTGGCCCCTGCTTTGCCTGACACTGTGTTGTGTCTTTCTTAATCTCCCGTCGCCCCCACTCAGGAACCCCGCCTCCGCGCTGGTCGTGACAGCAATGTATCCGAAGGAACCCGAGACGCTCATCGGAAAGAATGGATTCACCCGGATGTTCCTTGCAGCGTGATTGGCATCAGCGAAAATGTGGGCAGCGGCCCACGTGCCGTCAGGGGGAAAGGCGATGAATCAGCGCTGGGACATTCACACGACGGAACCCTACTCAGCGGTGAAAAAGAAGGACGTCTTCCCTTTGGCGACGGCACGGATGGACATGGACAGTAGTTGGCGAAGTCAAAGAAGGCAGTCGGAGCAAGACAAACACAATAGACGTCACTTCTATGAGTGGGGGAACCCCAAACTCCCACGGTTTATTTAGATAAACATGGTGCACGTGTTCTTCCATGGTTAAACTTCAGTGGCCTTCAAAACGCTCTCCATTGGATGCGATACACTTACGGAGGCTTCTTTCCCCTGCCCAAAACAGTTTTTGACCTCGTTGACTTTGATGCCATTGAGTGCTCCTGCTGTTTTTCCTTTCACCTGTTCCACGTTGGGAAAATATTTCCCTTTGGGGAGTTTTCTCAATGAGGGAAACAACAACAAGAAGAAGAACAAGAACAACAACGACAACGTCACTTGGGGAGAGATTCGGAGATAAGGAGTGTGGCACCCAGGTTTCAGGCCATTTTTTGTCAAAAACTGCTGCACCCTCAGTGTGTTCTGGGCAGTTCCCTCATAAATCAACCGTCCTGAGATTGGTATGTACTAGCCCTAATCCTAACCCTCACTGTGCTGCTAGCCTCAGCCGTAGAGTTGGACAGAATCATAACTCTAGAGCTACGTCTAAACGTAGTTTTGATCCTGGCCGTATGCATAATGCTCACCAAGCCCTAATCCTAACCATGACACTAATCGTAACTCAAGCCCTAGACCTAACTCCAACTCTAACCCTAACCTGAGCACTAGCCATATTTTTAACCCTGACACTAACCCTTGACCTATCCATAGCAATAACTCTAACCCTAATCCAAGCATAAACGTTACCCTAACTTATACCCTACCCCTAGCTCCAACCATAACCCTAACCCTATGGGTAGCCTTTAAACTAACCCTAGCTATAGCCTTAACCCTAACTCTAGCCATAACCTTTAACCCTAGACCCAGTCCGAGCCCTAACTCCAACACTAACCTTAGCCCTAGGAGTACACCTAACACTAACCTTATCCTGATCCCTAACTCTATACCAATCCTATCTCTTAGCCTTGCTCTAGCCCCAGCCCTAGACATAGCCAGAAACCTAAAAATAAACTAATTCTAAGTATTAGCCCTAACCATAACCCAAACCCTAACCCTAATCCTAACCCTAGCCCTAACCCTAACCCTAACCCCAACCCTAACCAAAGCCCTAACTCTTACGTTAACCCCAACCCTTACTCTAGCCCTAGCCTAGCTGTAGCCCTTGCCTGAAATGTAACCCTAACAACATCACTAGCTCTAACCCTGATCCTAGCCCCAACCGAAACACTAGTCCTAACTATAATCTCAAACCTAACTCTAACCCTAAACCTAGCCCTAACACTAACCCTAACCCTAGTCATACCCCTAACCCCAACCCCAACCAACACCCCAACCCTAACTGTAACCCTAGCACTGACTTAGCCATAACCCTAACCCTAAACGTAAACATAGCTCTAGTCCTAACTCTAACCCTAACCCCAACCCCCACTCAAATCCAACTCTAACCCTATCCCTAACCCTAGCACTAGCTCTAACCCTACCCCTAATCCTAACCCTAGCCCTAACAATAACCCTAACACAAGCTCTAGCCCTAGCCCTAATCCTATTTGTAACCCTAACTCTAACACTAACCCTAATCCTAAAACTATCCCTAGCCCTAACGCTAGCCCAAACCCAAACCCTAATTCTAACCCAAGTGCTAACCAGAGCCCTATACCTAACACTAAACCTAGCCCTAGCCCTAATCCTAACTTTATCCTAACTCTAACCTTAAACCTATCCCTAATACTATCCCTAGCCCTAACTCTAGTCTTAGCACTAACCCTAATCCTATCCCTATCCCTAACCCCAATTCTAAACCTAACCCTAGCCCTACCCCAACCCAAACCCTACTCCAAGCACTAGCCCTAGAACTACACCCAACCGTAACCCTAGCCCTAACTCTAACCCTAGCCATGACCCTAGCCCTAACCATAACAGTAGCCCTGTCCCTCACCCTATCCCTAACCCTCACACTAACACTAGCCCCAGACCTAACTATAACCCTAACCCTAACTGAAGCCCTATCTATAACCTTAACCCTAACACTAACCCTAGAGCTAGCCCTAGCACTAACCCTAACCATAGCCCTAACACTAGCCCTAGCCCTAACACTAGCTCTAACAGTAGCCCTAACTCTAAAGCTAACTTTAATCCTAAACTAGCCTTAACCCTAATAGGAACCCTAGGCCTAACCCTAGTCAAAACTCTAAACCTAACACTACACCTAACCCTAAGTGTAGCCCTAGCCATAGCCTAATCTAGCCATAGCCTAACCTGAGCCTAATCCTAACCATAATCCTAACCACAACCCCACCAAAAATCAAAACAAAATCTAACCCTAAAGCTAACCCTACCCCAGCCCTAGCCTTAACCCTAACCTTAACTGTAAACCAAACTCTAACCCTAACCCTAATCCTAACCTGAGCCTTGACCCAGACCCTGAACCTGAAACTGACCCTGATCTGACCCTAGACCTAAAACTTACCCTAAACCTAGCCCTATCCCTAACTCTAATCGTAGTTCTTACCATAACCCTAGCCCTATTTCTCTCAGTAACCCTAACCCTAACCCTAAATGTAAACTTAAACCTAAACCTAACCCTAGCATTATCCCTAACCTTAACCCTAACTCTACCCCAAGAGCAACCTAATCCCCAACCCCAAGGCCAACTCTAACCCTAACCCTACCATGAGCCCTAGCCTTCCTCAACCCTCACAGAAACACTAGCCCTAACCTAGCCTTAGCTATAGCCCTAGTCCTAGCCCTAGCCCTAATTCTAACCATAACCCTAACACTACCCCAACCCTAACCCTAACCCTAAACCTATCCCAAACCCTAGCACTAGCCGTATCCTGAGCCCTAGCCCTACACCTAACAGCAAACCCAACCCAAACCCCAGCACTAACCCTAACCCTAAATTTAGCCCTGGGTCTAACCTTAACTCTAATCTGAAACCTATTCCTAACCCTAGCCATAGCTGTAGCAATAAACCTAACCCTAAACCTGACCCTAACCCTAGCCCTAAACCTAATGCTAGCCCTACCCCTAGCCCTACCCATAGCCTGAAACTTAACCCAAGCCCTAACCCTTACCCTGACTGAAACCCTTACCCTAACCCTAGCCCTAAGCCTAAAACTAACCTAACTATAACCGTAACCGTTACCCTAGCCCTAAACCTAACCCTAGCCCAAGATGTAGCCCTAGCACTAGACCTAACCCTAACCCTAGTCCTAACAGTAATCCTACTCCTAACACTAACCCCAACCCTAACCCTAGCCCTAGTCCTAACCCTAGCCCTAGCCCTAGTTCTAACCCTAACACTAACCCTAGCCCAAGATGTAGCCCTAGCACTAACCCTAACCTTAAGCCTAACTCTAACCCTAGCACGAACCCTAACCCTAGGTTTAGCCCTAATCCTAACTGTAAGCCTAAACTTGACCCTAACCCTGGCCCTAGCCCTAACCCTAGGCCCAACCCTAACCCTAACCTTAACCCTAGATTTAGCCCTAGCCCTAACTCTGGCCCTCATACTAACCGTAGACCTAGGCCAAGCCCTAGATCTAGCCCCAACCCTAACCCTAACCCTAGCCTCAGCGCTAACCCTAATTGTAACCCTAACCCTAACCCTAACCCTAGCTGTAGCCCTAGCCGTAGCTGTAGCTCTAGGCATACCTGTAGCCCTAGTCGTAGCCTTAGCCCTAACCATAACCCTAACCTTAACTGCAGCCCTCGCCATAGCCCTAACCTTATCCTGGTCCTGACATTGACCCTAACCTTAATCCTAGCTCCAGCCCTAGCCTTAACCATAACCCTAACACTAACCATAATTCTTACCCTAACCCTAACCCTTACCCGAAATCTAGCCTTTACCCTAGCCCTATCCTCAACCCTAACCCTAAGCCTAACCTTAATCCTAACCCTAGCCCTAGCCTTAGCCCTAGTTCTAGCCATAACCCAAGCCTTATCCATATGCCTAACCCTACCACTAACCCTAGTGCTAACCCTAACCTTAACCCGAGCCCTATCCCTAACCCTAGGCCTAACCCTAATCCTGACCCTTAACCCTAACACTGACCCTACCCTGACACAAACCTTAAAGCTAAACCTATCCCTAGCCCTAACCCTAAAGCTAACCCTAGTCCTAGCGTGAGCCCTAGCCCTAGACCTAACCCTAGCCCTAACCCTAACCGTAAACCTAGCCCTATCCCTATCCCTTGCCTTAGCCCTAGCCCTAGCTCTAAATGTAGCCCCAGCCATACCCTAATCCTAACCCTAACGTTAACCCTAACACTAACCCTAGCACTAGTCCTAAACCTAATCCTAACCCTAATCCTAGCCCTAACCCTAACTCTAAACCTAGCCCTATCTGTATCCCTAGCCCTAGTCCTAACCCTAACCCTAAACCTAACCATATCACTAAACCTAACCCTAGCCCTAACACTAACCTCAATTTATAACCCAAACCCCTAACCCCAATGTTAAATCCTAACCCCAAACCTACCCCTAGCCTAAACCTAATTCTAACTCCTAACCCTAACCCTAACTCCAACCCCAATCCCAAACCCAACCTTAGCCCTAACCCTAACCCTAAACATAACCCTAGCCCCAGTCCTGGCCCTAACGCTAACCCTAAACCTAAACCTAGCCCTAACATTAACCCTAACCTAACTCTAAACCTAAAACTAGCCCTAATCCTAGCCCTGAACCTAGCCCTAACCCTAAACATAACCCTAACCCTAGCCCTTGCCCTAACCCTAGCCTCAACCCTAACCCTAACACTAGCCCTAGGCCTAACCCTAACCCTGACCCTAGCCCTAGTCCTAGCCCTAGCCCTAGGCCCAGCCCTAACCATAATGCTAACCCTAACCCTAACCTTAACTGTAGCCCTAACCCTAACACTAACCTAATCTAACGCAAGCCCTAAACCAAACCCTAACCCTAACCCTAGCCATAATCCTAACCATAGCCCTAACCGTAACCCTAACCCTAATCCTAGACCTAGCCCTAGCCCTACTTAGAGCTCCCCCACTGACACAGATGAGAATAAGTCTACCAAGACATGATAGTTTTGGGGGGAAGAAAGGTGCCCAATATCTCCGAAGAGAAGAATTTCAAACACATTCTTCCATGCATCTTTATTGAGTTCACCTCACACAGAGATAGGTAGTGTGCAGGCAAAGCCCATTAATTACTGTCCATAAAGCTGCAGCCCTGAAAAACTGACATCAATTTTAGATACAGTTGAAGAAACCAAGGGATTGGCTCTGGTCAGGGTCACCTTGACCTCAAGTGTGTGACTCAAAGCAACGGAGAACAGCAAGCCTCAAAGGAAACAATGAATAGTCTTTCTCTGGTCTGATTTGCCCCTTGGAGCTGTCTGTTCCAGTACAAGGCCACAGCTGCCTTTGGGAGTGTTTTCAGGCTGAGTCAGACAGGCAGAGCAAAGCAGCCAAGAGATTAGGAGGCTTTTTCCAGATAGAGTGAAGACTCAGGCTAGGACAAAGCCAAGGGGTGAGGGGCTTTCTGCCCCTTCCTTATAGACCCGTCAGTTCTTCCCTGATGGCCCTTCACAAAAGTGCCTGTCATAGGTTTTCCCCCACTTAAGGAACATTATCTATCATTGGCTATCCAGTCATCTTCCCTGGCCAAGCAGGAGCATATGAGGAAGGCAGGGGCTGTGCTCCTGCCATGAAGAAGTGCTCTGTGTCCTTAGTGGCTCATGGCCCCAACACATTTTCACTCAGATCTAGCCATGGTACCTTTCTGTCAGTTAAGGAGGCTACAGTCCCTGAAACCAGGCAGGACACTTCCCAACACCAGAGCTCTTTGAGAAGCTCCACACCCAAAGAGCACCCAGAGCCCTGCAGTCTAAGAGTCCTTCTCAAGTGCACATGTGCAGTCAATTCTTTGAGAAAGCGGGATGGGTGGATTCAGGCCTATGTGGCCTTAACCTAAATCTTGCACAGGAAGCCCCAGGGGACTGCAGAGAAGGGGATTTAGAAACTAGTCAAGGGTTAAGGCTCTGCAGTAACTCAAAGGAGACTTCCAAGCTAGCAAAGCTCAGGAAAACGCAACCTCGTTGTTCCTACTGGATGACGAGGTCTGGAGATTTACTGAACGAATGAAGACTTACCATTCTAAACAAAACTCTTTATTCTCTTCACCATTACTGCATAATTCTAAGATCCAAAAACCTTGTCATACAAAGAAATGAGGAATATTTTCTATCAGCAAAACTGGCCTTATTGATTGTTTTGAAGAAGGGGTTTTTACATCTGAGCTTCAGTACAAAACAGCCTGAGCTTCAGTACAAAACAGCTTGAGTATGGCTTTGTTTCTGCTGACTATCTTTCTCTAAATAGTATAATTGTTCCTCTTTTGATGACATGAGGACCGTACCTGTGGTGAAGACTGATGGCAAATGGTATATTGTGGTAATTACTCTGAGAGTAAGACAAGACTGATGGAGATTTTTGATACCCCTGTAGATCTGTTGAGGGGGGCTCATCAAATTTTTATCTTTCAAATGTTTACATCCAGTCCAATAGGCCCTCCAGAAATGTTTATTAACAAATGAAATGAACACTTTCCTTTGCTGTGTTGTTTACTGAGGCCTTGGACTTCAAACTGACCATGTGGATGTAGCAGCTGTCTCGCTCTAAAGGAACATTTGATCTTATGAAAATGCTCCACTTTCTGGGGCATATACCTCAGACCAATTTCGCTTCAGCTCTGAACTCTGTCTCACGCTAACTTTGCGCTGGCCAGGTGAGCAGTGATGCTTCCTACAGTCAGCAGCTGTGCAGGGCCATCAGTGCTGGCACTGTAGTGGGACTGAGCTAGGGGAGGCTGGAGGGAGTTGGTACAGTTTGGTGTCTGAGTGCTTTGTTTCCATGATGTGGCTGAAGTATAGGCTGCAATGTTTTCTGTTTATATTTCTCTTTTCATTATTCTTTGTTGTGACACACCATTAAGAATCTCTCTTAATAGTGAGGCCATGTGGCTATTTTCTCCACTCAGGAGTTATCCCCTTTGGTGAGAGCAGGCTGAAGCAGTTTGCTGGAAACATTTTCAAATCTCCACCAAACTACTAATGCTAATTCAATGACACGCTGGTAGGCTTACTTTCCTTATGTGCTGATACTTTGTTAGCAGCTTTCGATTATATTCACAAAGAATCAAAAAAGAATCAGGCAGGCAGGACATTATTTGCTCTGTTAAAATGGAGATTGAAAGTAATAAAGAGCATTGTCTAAGTTCCTGTGCTGAAAGAGAAATTTCTGGTCCATATATGGTATCTTTTCTAACAGGATGGAAAACAGATAGATGAATATATAAGTAGATAAATACAAGTATGTTCTGTCCCTCATACTTATTCAAACATTCTTCAGAACACTTCTAAAAGATGCCTCAGAAATGTTTTCTTCATTCTATAGATCGTGGGACAGTTTGGACAGGGTAAAAATGAAATAATTTGTCTACCAGCATATTAACAGAGAAGCTGTTTTTGGAGAATGCATTCTTCTACAGGATGTACTGAGATAGAAGAATGTTGTTTCTACAGACCTCAGTGCTCAGAATGAACGAAAACACAGTCACATGCTTCTCTACACACACTGGGATAGAAATAGCCAACCTGAGCCATGGTTGCCTCAAAAGGGTTTTTAATGAATTCAGACCTGAGACCTAAAAGGGTGGTGAGAACGGCTTGTTGATATTTATGGAAAAATTGATGAAGTATGTGCAAAGTCCTGGACTACCAAAGAGGAGGACAGACACAAGGCCATTGGTTGCTTGTTTGTAACACTGGGAATTTGCTGAAATAATAGTACATGTGACATTATGAATTGTCTACCAGGCCTACAAGAATAGAAAGTAGAAATTTATAGGGACTTTGTTTTGCACTGCTTCATTTTCTTTGCCAGCATCTAGCACATTGTCTTGCAGATAGTAGATATATATTAACAATACTGAATGAAAGAAAAAATATCAAGGTACATGAAATGTTCTATAACCAGCTCCTGACTCCGAAGGTGAATTAAGAGACACCTAGCACAGGTGAAAAGTTTTCCCGGAGAATGGGACCAACCCAGGCTTTTGGATCTTGGACCTCTGGTTTTTTCCAGTGCACCATCCTGCCTTCTGGTGGTTCAGTTGAGAAGAATTGGTTGAGCTTCTTTGAAAAGCACAGGTTCTTTCAGAGAGACTTACTTTCATTTTGAATTGCACATTCTAAGGTGCAAAGATTCACTTATAAAGATTCTTATATGTGGAGAATCTTTAGACCATGAAGTTACAATAAAACCACCACCCTACAAAAAAAAAAAAAGTGAAAGAAAAGAGATATTATCGGCATACAGGAGAAAACCAAACATAAAATGCCTTTTGTGTAAGCTTTCAACTAATATGAGAGTACAACTTAGAGCAAAAGAAAACAAGACCACACACGATTTTAAAGTGGGCAAAAGATTTGAAGAGATATTTTACTAGAAGCCACTGTGAAGTTCCCCAAAACAAGAAACAATAGGAGGAACTTGATTTGTTGCAAAGTTGAAGGAAAGAACCCTAGAAGATTATCCCCACTTGGAGGAAAACAACTGAACTTGTAATTGCATCCCCTTAAGGTGCGTACCTAAAAATGAGGCTAAGTTGGGCACTGCGTCCTCACTCAAAAACTGGACCATAGGGCTATTCAGGTTGGTGCTCCATGCTCTGTCCCATGTATCCCTGGAACTCTTTTTGAAAAAATGTCATTGATTTTTTTGCAAGAGGGAAAGGGAAGGAGAAAGAAGGGAGAGAAACAACAATGTGTGGTTTCCTCTCTCCCTTCCCCTACTGGGGACCTGACCCATACTCACACAGTACACTTGGAATGGAAACAGGGAGCCTTTGGCTTACAGGCCCAAGCTCAGTCCACTGAGCTACACCAGCCAGGACTATCCTCCTAACACTTCTACATCTCTTTTTCTGCATCACATTCACGAGTTGACAGACAAAGGTTGTTAGGAGATATGTTCTCATTCACTCCCTAACATGCCCTGAGGAAATGGTTTTTAACATCACCCTCATTGTGCTTGTTTGGAGACTGGGAAGGCCCTGAATGGCACAAAGTCTTCCTCAGGATACAAAACTGGTAAGAAAAGGATTTCTGAAGCCAGCTTTCTCCCCTAAGCTAAGGACCTGATACATTCCCAGGGGGTTGTGGAGAGGACTGTGTTAGGTATCAGTGTACAGATACCTAAGAGAGGAGGGTGAGTACTCTGTAGCTCACAGGGGACTTTGAAAGGCTCTGGTTGGAAAAAGGGGCTCAGGTCATAGAACCTTGAAGGGACGACCTCACTTCCTTGGTGACAGACCCCCAGGAGAAATTAGAACTCTTGTAACTAGGCACACACATTCTAGAGACAACTGCCTATCCAGGTCAGTTGACTGTCCACGGTCAGGAGACAAGGATGTCTCTGTGTTGTTTCCCGCTTTCAAGGCCCAAGAAAGGCTCTACGCCCAAGAAAGTCAAGAAGGAGAAAAGTTTTTCTTCCTTTCGAGGCTGGCGAAACAGGGGCCATGAAAAACACGTTTCACCATCTGGCAAGATAGACCCTGAGGTAATGATGGTCACCCTAGGGCCGGCCCATGACAACCAGGCCCCCACTAGGATTTCACTTGGACCTCATCACACCCCTTGCCTCTCTTCCTGCAAATATGTGTGTTTGGAGGGGGACGGTAAGGTCATCAGGATGAGGGGTGCTCATTCTGGATAAAAGATGGTTGTTAGGGGCGAGAAACCTGAAGGGGCTTTCCTGGTCCTACTCCAGGCCATGGCGGCTACAATGAGAAGGTGAGTGTTGGAGATCAAGCTCTTGTACTGACTGGGCCCTCAAGGTGTCATTTGATTTCTACCCAGATTGGTGGTGTCTTCAGGTGCTTCTCACTGCATCCTCATGCAGGCAGTATAAAGTGCAGTGGGAATATCCCCAAGGGGCAATGCCAGAGAGGGAAACACTTGATTCTTTATTGTGCTTGGTCTCTGCAGAAGTCTACCGAGAAAATCATCGAGTTGGATGATGGGTTCACGTATGTCCCCAAGCCCTGTGTTGGAGAAGTGCAGCAGACAAGAAACACAGTCCCCTGCCAGTCAGAGGTGAGAGCTGGCCCACACCGAGGTCCCTGAGAGGAACACGGTGGGATCAAACCCTAAAATGAAATCTGTGGGTTTGAGCATTTCACACAGCCTCTCCCTAATTCCCCTTGACCTCCAATCCTACTACCTGGTTTCTGGTAGGGTAGAAATCCATTCTTCACGTTTGTTAGAGTGGTGGAGGAAAAAGAGTCCTCTTGTTCCATTTTACTTGTTTTGATTGTTTAACGACATCTGTAATATGTATCTTGTGGAGTAGTCACCTGTACTGTCCTTGAACATCTTCAAGTCTACACATCATAACACATACAGCATGAGTTTTTTTTTAAAACAACAAACCAACCAACGTGGGAGGGATGTACATATTTGAAAATATTTGTCTGCACCTTGGCATCTGACAAAATACACAAATCATTTTAATCCAGCCAAATCAGCAGCTAATGTCCTATACTTCTCAATATTACCCTATAAAGAAGGCAATTTTCCTGAGTGATTCAGCCTTTTCCTCTTGTTACACCTTGACATGATGCCATTGGGCTGTGATATCAGCAGTGTGACCAGGAACAGCCCCGAGGTGTCCTGATAGACTGTGTCCTAGTTTGCTAGGTCTCCATTGCACAGGACCACAGAGTGTGTGGAAGGTTACTGAGGACTGGTGGCTCAGTCCCCGGCTCTGTCTTTCCAGATCCTTCATGATGACATCCTTGAGGTGCTGGAGCACAAGGCCCACTTTAACATCTACAGGGTCAAGGTGCAGGTGCACCAGACCGACACCACCATCAAGCCATCGTCTCAGGTGAGAGCTGGGCCAGGGTTTGTCCACCCCCAGGAAGCCAAGATGACCTGAGAGCGCCAAGAATCTACGCACAAATCTGAGGACGGCTTCCTCGTGGCCCTCCTAGTGCTCTTTCCAAAGAGACTCACTATCCCATGAACATTGGGATCTCCATCTCCACTTCTCCCATCACCTAGATAGGACAGGAAAAAGGCATTCCTCGCTTTTTGGTGGAAATTGTAGAGAAAAAATATGGGAATCATCACAGCACAGTTCATGATTATTAGCATTTTTCTGTTTTTGCTGATTTTCCTGCCAGCCCAAAGATTCTGGTAAGATAGTAAGCTTCACTGTCCTTGCAGACCACGAAATCTAGCACATCATCACACTCGATTAGAGGGTGTTTGGCACAAAATTAATAGAAAGTCAAATTTCATATTAATTCTCTGCACCTTTTCACTTCCCATACCAGTGAGACCCATTGCAATCTGGCCAATTTAGGAAATGGGACCTTAGTCATGTCCATAGCATCTCATGAAGGAAGTAGTTTCCACAGGGTTCAGCCATTCAGAGATTTTAGACTTTGACATTATTCAGTTCTGCTTCTACTTAAGCAGGGCTGAAATCAACACCCTTACTGTGTCCCAACAAAATGTATTAGTGTGTCAGGGTTGTCATAGGACTGAAGCAGAGGATCCTTGGAGGGTTCGTGATGCTTATTGTCTGGGTGCCGGCTTTTCCTTACAGACTCTGAATGAAGATATTCTGGAGGAGATGGTGAATGGCTATAACTACAGTACATTGCTGAGCAAGAAGGTTCATCAGGCCAGTGACGCCAGGACATGTTTCACTGAGGTGAGAGCTAGCTCACGAGTGTCTCCACTCTCATGACCCAGTGATGAAATTCTCGTGCCCAGGACTCAATCAGGGTAAGGGTAACTGCCCCAGAAACCTCCAAAGGCATTCCCTACACTGTCCCACATGCCATAAACCCAGGCCTCTGGACCTCAATTTCTCCCTCCAGCTACAAGTGAGAGTAGAACTAAAACACTTGTAGTAATAGGAATACAGGAAAACATATTCATTTTGATTATAGTAAGTCACAAGCATATTTGTTATTTGCTTATTCTTTTGTGATTGTTTCATGGGTTTTTTTAAAACTGCCTGCCACACATACTCTGCAGATCAGTGAGGTCAACAGTCATTGAAGACCTTCTCTAATAATGGAGGTTGTGTGTCACACCAATGCAGCCTCTGAATGCTGGTGGACATGGTGTCATGTAGCTCAGGTGGAATATCAGCAGTCCAGTCAGATAATTAAGTGTGTCCCGGGGAACTGTGTATGGATGGGGATGCCATAACCTGGACCCCTCTTAGTGATGTAAAGATCAGACACTTAGTTTTTGATAATTCCAGAGAGTAAGAGCTCCAAGTGAGGGTTTCAACAGTGCTGGTTCCTTTTGAGGGGTATTTCCCTTCCTGGTAAGTGAACGTGTTCTTAGTCTGGGTCACAGGGAACAACTTCTGTGCCTCCTTGTCTGCTAACCTCTTCCTTTAGCACGACTAGTCATACTAGACTAAAAGTCACATCTTGGAATTCACTTAACCTTAATAAGCACCTTTAGGACATACTCATACAGGCATATGTTGATGTTCTCAGGGTTCAAAAGTCATGGCAATTGGGTGTCACACTTTCGACCACAATGTTTACCTGGAGTATCCTCAGCTGGCAGGACATGTAAAATTTGAGCGGCTGCAGCCAGATTCCAAAATGAAAAGTCTATAGCATTACAGTGTCCACAGAATTTTCTGATGCTGCTGCCCTCTTGCACCTCACCCGTCCCAACTGTTTCTCATTCATTTTTATTTAGAGCAAAGCAGGGAAAATAGGGACATCTGTAGCTGAAGAACATTAAACAAACTAAAAATGACCAATTTCATTATAATGTGTCCCAGGCATTTCCTCTGTTCCTTGGCTTTCACTAGTCCCCGACCCACTTTCACTCACCTGTCAGCTTGTGTCCATCTGCAGGGTCTGCACCCCCCTGAGTCACTGCTCAGACAGCTAAGAGTTAACCAGCTTTCCCCAGTCAGGTGTCACCAGGAATTTGCCCCTGTGCTGTTTCTACATCTCAAAATGACTTTAACTGCAAGAAAGGGGAATCAGTGCCATTTTGAAAGTCACTGGTTTTCATAGACTGTGTCTATTCATCTTGTACTCACATCCCAAAAAAGGAGGGACAGCATTTCCCAACCATTTCTGCCCATGTCTGCAACAGATAAGTCTCAGGTTAGCTGACAGGAAATGCCATAAATTGCTTTCTTGGGACATTCCTCGGTTCGAACCTGCATGACCTTGAACAGCCATTAGGCATCCCTAAGCATGTGTCATATCGTCTCTATAATTAATGGAACCGTTTGATGGTTGATGTGTAGACAGCTCTTCATAAGACTATGGGTATTGAAAGTCTCTTCTTCCTCATCTTTCAAAAATGCCTGGAGAGGAAAATTGAATCAATATCCCCAACTACCAAAAAGTGCTGGTACTTTTTAAATTCCTTGATAAAACCCTTATGGCATGGAGACTCCGGACCCTTCTCTTACACAAGTGCCTCATGGGCCGGGAGTTTTGGATGAGCTCCAAACCTCAGAGCTACTGGTGATTCATGGTGATGCCACTGACTGGATGTCTATTCTGCTCCCCCACAGGGTACATCTGAGTTCACCTTTCCATTCAGAGAAATCTGTAGAATCCGGTCCCTCCAGGGAAGCATCCTGAAGAATTGGAAGGAGTTCATGACTCCAGATGTCCTCAGTGAAAACATCACCTACCTATCCACCTCCAGGGACAGGCACCTGACTTTCTCCAGAGCCCAAATTCTTCCGGATGATCTACTAACTCAGTGAGCCATGCCCACCTTCCATCATAGGTCTGACTCTGCCCACTGTAAGCAGTGATCCATGAAAATGTCACCACACCTCCCCAATCCTCAGATAGGTCCTTTCCAATATGAGGTGACAGAGAACAAACGTCATGAATTTTTTGCACAGACTACTGTGGGGACAATCCAGGCAGGTCTTAACTGGCACTTGGCTCTGTTGAAAAGGCTTCTGGATGTGCTATGGTGGTTCATGGCATTTAATTCATTTTTCTGTGCACTATAGAAATTCTCTTTCCTGACCCATTGTGGCCTGTTGCATCTCTGAGTGTGGAAAAGTATTTGGAAAACAATTAGACAAGTAGGAGCAGGATAACACATCACTAGTCTTGATGCTTGTTTTTGTGTTGCCACATTAGGAATCTCTCAGAATAGCAGGAGTCTCCTGGCCAACTCAGATATCAGGGAAGGATCTGGATAGACTTCCTTTATGCAACAATGTGTACGAAGCACCTACCACAAGTAGGCCCTACCAGTAGCACTAGCATAACTCAGTGAATGAAGTAGACAGAATCCCAGGGCATCAGTTCTAGTCAAGAAATCAGTCATTCACAATAGATATCATCGGAAGGTCCTGTCCTCTATCCATCACATCAGAGACAATCAAGATCTTCTCAACACCTGAAGGGCTACCTGCTCATAATGACAATGCACACACACCAAGGGATCAAATAAGGGGAGCATGGTGTTTGTGTCTTGATGGAAGACATCCTGTGTGCAGAGCATACTGGGAGTGTCAGGGAGGGTCTGACACAAAGGACATCATATAGATGTGAATCTCTAGGGAGGACTGAGCTCTGGTGACTTCTATGTCAAAAGAAAAGCATAGAGAGAACTGTGGAGGGGCCCATGGCCTCACACCACTGGACTGCACTTGGGCTGCAATTTGCCCAAGTGTCCCAACCCCACTACAGTCTTGTCCCACTCATCCTGCCCCTCTCCACTGTCAGCTCTTCTCACCACCATCCCATGGCTCCAAAAACGAAATATTGTCACAGCCTGCTCACCAATATAACTCACCCATGAGTGTGGATGAGCAGGTGTATGAAGGGTTGGGTGGGAAGTGTACAGGACCCTGAAAAGTTATATAATTGCATAAAGACACTCATTGGGTGTTCATGTTAAGCCTGGTCCTTTGCTAGGCCTGCTATTCCCAGGCCAGCCACAAAGGGGTCAGGGTTGGCACTGGGCTGCCCCCAACCTGTGCATGGGGATGCACGATGGTGTTGTCCCAAACAAGGTTCACTGGGAGGGGACAATAGAAGAATTCCAGACTCTGACTCTGATGCCCAACTGCCTCTCCCCAGCACCATTGCTTGTATAGTGGGAACGTCGCCAGACCAAGGTCAGGGATTGGGCCTGCCTCCACCTTTGCATGTGTTGCGGCTGAAGCTGACCTTGGAGGAGGACAAGTTCCCCACCTCCCAGCAGCTATGCCAGCCCCACCTTCTTTCCATCATTCTGGAGACTCGAGAGACCACTGCTGCATCCCTGGAAGGTGAGGGAACTTCTGTGTGCGACGATGATCTCAGGAAGGGAGGTGCATGGGCGTGAATTCCCTTTAAGACTTTGCCAGCTTTCTTGTGTCTGCAATGGCAAGGGAATATCAGATGTGTGTTTGTCAATCTATCCTTTTTCTCCTGCTCCTGCAGAAACACCTCCAAACTTCAACAGCAATGAACAACCTCAAGAAGGTCCTGCTCTAGGACTTCAGCCTGGTCCAGCTACAAGCCTCACTCTGGCCTTGACTGGCCAGAAACTGTACCTGAAGCCAGGATGGAGGCGTCTTTTTGAGCTGTTTCTCTTGCTCTCCCAGAAGTTCTAAGTTTCACCCGAAATACACAAGAGGACTAAAATCCAAAAACATATTGATAGTTACAGAATGGATAATTTTGACCAATGACATTTTGTTTATATAAAATATATTTTTTGAATAAACTATTGTAAAGGTATTACATGTCTATTCAAAATCTCTGTAGGACATATGTACTCATAAATATACAGCATTATTTAATACATATCCATGGTGGGTTTTGAAAAATGCTCAGAGTACTACATATTTTTAACATAATTTCTAAAACACATTTAAACTTTAGCATACATATAGAGATATAAAGTAATGTTGAAAGCAAACTTGGTAATGTATACACCAAAATGTTCCACTAGTGAATGCTAGAAAGTGGGACTACTACAAGTGACTGTCTTTTCTCTTTTCTTACTATATTTTCTGGTTTTGGTACAACTATAAAATATTCAAAATAACATATAGGAAGACAAAACTTTTTTATTTATTACACCTAAGACTCTCTAAGTTCCATCTTATATCTTTTTTAAGATTTTATTTATTTATTTTTAGAGAGGGAAGGGAGGGAGATAGAGAGACAGGTGGAGAGAGAAACTTCAATGTGCGGTTACTGGGGGTCATGGCCTGCAACCCAAACATGTGCCCTGACTGGGAATCGAATATGCGACGCTTTGGTTCGCAGTCAGTGCTCAATCCACTGAGCTACGCCAGCCAGGGTATCCATTTTACATCTTAAAATGGGTTCATTAAGAGCAAAAATTATTTATTGGGATACAATCTGCTTTCCTCCACGTTTAGGTTGATATTTGAGCAACAAAATCACCTGAGTAGCTCTTTACAATATTCAAAACCAGGAGGGATGGAACAACGTTTCCTTGGATGTACCTAAAACAATTCAAAACAGCCTTCTTCACTCAACCTTTAATGGTCAGTTTTCTCCTTTCTCAAGCCGAGAGTTTAACATATGAACATTCAATTCAAGAATAGGCAATGTTTGTGTTACTGAGCTGGACTTGTTACAGGGTGCAGCCAAGAGGGGGGACCCCAAATGGGCATTTAAAATGGGGTCCAGAACTCAAGGTGTCTAGGAAATTTTAGGATGTCCTCACCCCCACCTCCAAGGGTGTGGGTGGGGGAAGGGACAAATGGAGCAGGGCCTTTGAGAGCTGTTTCGCATAGCTACAACTTGTAGCTGACCTCTGGTGTGGTCATTTAAGATATGTATAGCCTTTGGCTGGTCGCTTGGATGTGTTAAATAGCTGTGGCCAAGCTCTGAGCCACGGGAATGGAAGTAAGTACCCCACCAAGATGTAACTGGGGGGCAGGACCCCTGAGTTACAGCACCTGCGTGGGAGCTCAGAGAAGATTGGCTCCAGGACATGGGGCACACCTGCCCAGACCCACGATGGCGACCAGAAAAGCTTTAAAAGACAGCAGATTGAAGGCAACTGTTCCCAAGAGCTGGAGGAGTGGGAAAGGGGGCTGCAGAGGAAGAGTGGCACAGGGACTTAAACCCAGACATGCCAGCCATTGTGGAGAGAACCACGCAGCTAAGGCAGAGTGGGGACTCCCCTTTCCCACAGGTTTGTAGGAGGGAGAAGCACGCGGTTTTGGCTGAGTGGAGTCTCCCGTGGACCTGGGAGAGAGGACCATGTGCCTTTGCCAGAGTGGGGACCCCCACAGCTTTAGAAGGGGGAACCACCACCTGCTTTTAGGAGAGATCCCGGGGACTCAGCTGAGGGTGCCGGGAACCCAGGGAGGTCTCCCAGTCGACATGAAGTACTAACTGGGAATAACCAGAGGACCACCCTACCCATGGATTTCTATTTCCTTTCCTGAGATACGGTACTCTGGACAGCGCAAAGGGGGAAGGTAGGAAGGACTGTGTCTGTGCATGTTTTGAGGGACTTCGGGATTTTGGTGAAGACATTAGGTCACTACTTTAAGTCTGTATAGCATTAAATAAACATTTCCTTTCTTTTTCACAAATCTCTGGCATTGAGAGATGCCTTTCCTCTGGTGGAGGACATAACAGACCTGGGAGCTTTTTTTTTTTTCAATAACAGTAAATCGTCCCCGGCCCCCCTTGTTTGTTCTGTAACACACTGACACTGGGGCAGATTGGTCTATGACCAGCGTGTGTTGTGTGGTTTCTTAACTTCATAGAGAAAATATTTCCCAATACAGGTTCAGGTGCTTTTTAAAGTGTTTACATTAAAGCCAAAGTAGGTGAAAGAAAATAATTTCTTAGGACATAGGAAGTAACAGGAGAAAATATATGTGTTGCTCTTCTTTGGTTCCCTGCAAAGTTCATAGAGAAGAAGTGAGCAAGGTGATGTCACCTTCAGTTCACGGGGAAGCCAAGCACAGAATCGCATGTCAGCCCGTGAAGAGTTACCACTGTCAGATGTCCCTCTGAGTGCACGTCTCATGGGGCCCCTTTCAGTTTAGGAGGAAGGAAATTGTCCCAGCCTGAGAAAAGGCCTGGAACTGCTCTAGAGGGAACCCACACTGGCTCTCTGTATACAGGGTTTTCCTCTCTCTCTGCAGGTGAGAATCTTCCAGGAAGTGTTCAGAAATATACACATTAGTTTTCTGGTGAGTTTCTAATATACTACTGAAACTAAAGGAGTGCATAGGGGAGTTTGGGTTTTTTCTTTTTTCCACTATACTGTTCTATTTTATGTTGGGTCTCTAGGAGTTCAGTTGGGTTTTCATTGTTATTCCCCTGACTTCTTTCATGCTTAGGGTTGGGTGGCACAAATGACACTATTTGGACCTGTGTTCTAGGTCTTGGAAACAGGGATTCGAGTTATGTATTCTCTTTTTAGGGCAGAGAGGAAAAAACCATGTGCTCTCAAGGCTCGTTGGTTAGGAAAGACAAGGCCTTGTGATTCACTAGCTTTGTTTACACTTTGCAAATTGTTTGGCTTTTTAAAATTTTCTTGTCTCAGTTTCCCCATTGCACTTACAAGGAATATTCCTGGCTCCCCCTTATCCTGCCTCATTTCCATTGGAATACAATTGTATGGAAATGAAGTAAACACTCCTAGTCCTACTGCAGGGATATAGTTCAGTGACAGTCAGAAGAGGCTGACCCTAACCCTCAAAGTAAACCTAACCCTAGCCCTAGTCCTAACCCTAACCCTAGCTCTAGCCCTAACCCTAACTCTAATATTAACCCCAACCCTAACCCTAACACCTAACCCTAACTCCTAACCCCAACCCTAACCCCTAAACCCAAACCTAACACCAATCCTAACCCTAATTCTAACTCCTAAACATAACCTTAACCCTAATTCTAACACCAACCCAACCCTAACCACAACCCCAATCCAAACACCAACCTTAGCCCTAACCCTAACCCTGGTCCTAGCTCTAGAGCTCCTCCTATCCCTATCCCTAGCACGAGCCCTAGCCCTAACCTTGACCCTCACCCTAGCCCTCATCCTAACCCTGACCATAACCCTGACCCTGATCATGACCCTAAAACTCACCCTAACTCTGACCCTAACCCTGACCATGACACTCAACCTGATGATGACCTTAACCCTAACCCTAACCCTGACCCTAACCTTAACCCTAACCCTGGTCCTAGCCCAAGCCCTAGCCTTAACTGCAACCCTAGACATAACCAATACCATGCACTAGCCCTGGCCCTAGACGTAGCTGTAGCCCTAGGCCTAATCATGACACTGACCCTGACATTGAACCTAACCCTAAGCCTAGGCTTAGGCCTAGACCCAGCCCTAACCCTAACTCTAACCCTAACCTAATCTAAACCAAGCCCTAACACTAAACCTCACCCTAACCCTAACTCTAGCCCTAAACCTAGTCCTAACACTAGGCCTAACCCTAACCCACAACCCTAACCCTAACCCTAATCCCAACACAAAATTTATCCCTAACCTTATCTGTAACCCTAACCCCACACTTAGCCCCAGCCCAAACCCTAACCATATCACTAACCCGAACCCTAGCCCTAGCCGTGACCCTAACCCTAACCCTGACCCTAACCCAAACCCAAACCCAAGCCCTAGCCCTACTCCTAACCCTAAACCTAGCCCTAGCCCTAACTCTAGCCCTGGACCTAAACCTAACCCGAACCCTACACCTAGTCCCAACCCTTGCCCTATCTGTAACCCTACCTCTAACCCTAAGCCGAACCCTCACCCTAACTTAACCCTAGCCTTAACCCTAAACCTAACACTAACCATAGCCCTAACCCTAACCCTAACTATGACCCGGATACTAACCCTAACCCAACACTAAAGCTAGGCCTAGACCGAGCCCTAGTCCTAAACATAGCCCCAGCAGTAGCCAAACCCTAACCCCTAACACAACCCTAACCCCAACCCCAATCCCAACACCAATCTTAGCCCTAATCCTAACCCTAACCCTAGCCATAGCCCTAAACCTAAACCTAACGCTACCCCTGACCCTATCCATAGCCATAACCCTAACCCTAGCCCTAGACCTAGCTCTAGCCTTAGTCCTAACCCTAACCCTACACCTAACCCTAACCCTGACCCTAGCCCTAGCTCTAGCTGTATCCCTAGCCATAGCCCTAGCCCTAAGCCTTGACCCTGACCCTGACCCAAACCTCAAACCTGACCCTAACCCTAACCCTAAAACTGACCCTCACCATGACCCTGACAGTAACCCTAACCCCTACCCTAACCCTATACCTAGCCCTAACTCTAGCACTAACCTTAACGATAGCCATAACACAAACCCCACCCCTAGCCGCTAAACCGAAACCTAACTCTAACCCTAACCCTAATTCTCACTCCTAACCCTAATTGTAACCTATTTCTAAACCCAACCCAACCCTAAATGCAACCCAATCCCAACAACAACCTTAGCAATAACCCTAATCCTAACACTAACCCTAGACCTACCACTAGTCCTAACCCAAGCCCTAGCCTGATCCCAAACCCTACCCCTAACTTAACCATAGCCCTAACCCTAAATCTAGCCCTAGCCCTAACCGTAACCCTAACCCTAGCCCTAGGCCTAACCCTAAACCTAACCGTAACCCTAGACCTAGCCTGATCCCTAGGTCTAGCCCTGAACCTAATTCTAGCCCTAACCCTAGATCTATCCCTAGCCCTAGCCCTAAATGTAACTGTAATCGTAAGCCTAACCCTAGCCCTAGGCCTAACCCTAAACTTAACCCTAACCCTAACCATCACCCTGAACCTAGCCATGACCCTAACCCTCACCTTAACCCTAGACCTAGCCCTAAACCTAGCCCTAACCCTAACCCTAACCTAACCTAACGCAAGCCCTAACCCTAACCCTCAGACTCACCCTAGCCATAACTCTAACCCTAGCCCTAGCCCTAGCCCTAACCCTGACCTGATCCTGACACTGAGCCTGACCCAAACGCTAAACCTGACCATAATCCTGACCCTGATCATGACCCTAACACTAACCCTAACTCTGACCCTAACCCTAGCCCTAGCCCTAAATGTAACCCTAACTCTAGGCCTAACCCAAACCCTAACCCTAACCCCTAACCAAAACCCTAACCACTAAACCTGAACCTAGCCTCAACCGTAACCCCAATTCTAACTTCTAACCCTAACCCTAATTCTAACCCCGAACCTAACCATAGCCCAACCCCAATCCCAACACCAACCTTTGCCCTAACCCTAACCTTAACCCTAACCCCAGCCCTAACCCTAACCCCTAAAACCACATGTAACCCCAACCTTAACCCTAATTCTAACCCCAACGCTACCCCCAACCCAAACCCAAGCACCAACCTTAGCCCTAACCCTAACACTAACCCTACACCTAGTGCTAGCCCTAACCCTAGCCCTAGCCAATCCCGAGCACTGGCCCTGACCAAAACCCTACCCCTACCCCTAAACCTAACCCCAACCCTAGACCTAACACTAACCCTAGCCCTAGCCCTAGCCCTAACCCTAGCCCTAGCCCGAGCCCTAGCCCTACCTAGACCTCCCACACAAACACAGATGAGAATCAGTCTAGCAAGACATGATGTTCTTGGGGAAGAAAGGTGACCAATGTCCCCAAAGACAAGGATTTCAAACACATTCTTCCATGCATCTTTATTGAGTTCACCCCACACAGAGATAGGTGGTGTGCAAGCAAAGCCCATCAATTCCTGTCCAAAAAGCTACAATCCTGAAAAACTGACATCATTTACAGGAACAGTTGAAGAAACCCGGGGATTGGCTCTGCTCAGGGTCCACTTTACCTCAAGTGTCTGACACAAACCAACAGAGCACAGCAAGCCTCAAAGCAATCAAAGAACAGTGTTTCTCTGGCCAGATTTTGCCCCTGGGAGCTGTCTGTTCCAGTACAAGGCCACAGCTGCCTTTGGGAGTGTTTTCAGGCTGAGTCAGACAGGCAGAGCAAAGCGGCCAAGGGATTAGGACTTTTGCCAGATAGAGTGAAGACTCAGGCTAGGACAAAGCCAAGGAGTGAGGGGCTTTCTGCCCCTTCCTTATAGACCTGTCAGTTCTTCCCTGATGGCCCTTCACAAAAGTGCCTGTCATAGGTTTTCCCCCCACTTAAGGAACATTATCTATCATTGGCTATCCAGTCATCTACCCTGGCCAAGCAGGAGGTTATGAGGAAGGCAGGGGCTGTGCTCCTGCCATGAAGAAGTGCTCTGTGTCCTTAGTGGCTCATGGCCCCAACACATTTTCACTCAGATCTAGCCATGGAACCTTTCTGTCAGTTAATGAGGCTACAGTCCCTGAAACCAGGCAGGACACTTCCCAACAACAGAGCTCTTTGAGAAGCTCCACACCCAAAGAGCACCCAGAGCCCTGCAGTCCAAGAGTCCTTCTCAAGTGCACATGTGCAGTCAATTCTTTGAGAAAGCGGGATGGGTGGATTCAGGCCTATGTGGTCTTAACCTGGATCTTGCACAGGAAGCCCCAGGGGACTGCAGAGAAGGGCATTTAGAAACTAGTCAAGGGTTAAGGTTCTGCAGTAACTCAAATGAGACTTCCAAGCTAGCAAAGCTCAGGAAAATGCAACCTCATTGTTCCTACAGGATGACGAGGTCTGGAGATTTACTGAACGAATGAAGACTTACCATTCTAAACAAAACTCTTTATTCTCTTCACCATTACTGCATAATTCTAAGATCCAAAAACCTTGTCATACAAAGAAATGAGGAATATTTTCTATCAGCAAAACTGGCCTTATTGATTGTTTTGAAGAAGGGGTTTTTACATCTGAGCTTCAGTACAAAACAGCCTGAGCTTCAGTACAAAACAGCCTGAGCATGCCTTTGTTTCTGCTGACTATCTTTCTCTAAATAGTATAATTTTTCTTCTTTTGATGACATGAGGACCCTACCCGTGGTGAAGACTGATGGCAAATGGTATATTGTGGTAATTACTCTCAGAGTAAGACAAGCCTGATGGAGATTTTTGATACCCCTGTAGATCTGTTGAGTGGGCTCATCAAATTTTTATCTTTCAAATGTTTACATCCAGTCCAATAGGCCCTCCAGAAATGTTTATTAAGAAATGAAATGAACACTTTCCTTTGCTGTGTTGTTTACTGAGGCCTTGGACTTCAAACTGACCATGTGGATGTAGCAGCTGTCTCGTTCTGAAGCAACATTTGATCTTATGAAAATGCTCCACTTTCTGGGGCATATACCTCAGACCAATTTCCCTTCAGCTCTGAACTCTGTCTCATGCTAACTTTGCATTGGCCAGGTGAGCAGTGATGCTTCCTACAGCAAGCAGCTGTGCAGGGCCCTGCTCCCCTCAGTGCTGGCACTGTAGTGGGACTGAGCTGGGGGAGGCTGGAGGGAATGGGTACCGTTTGGTGTCTGAGTGGTTTGTTTGCTTGATGGGGCTGAAGTACAGGCTGCAATGTTTTCTGTTTATATTTCTCTTTTCATGATTCTTTGTTGTGACACACCATTGAGAATTTCTCTTAATAGTGAGGCCATGTGGCTATTTTCTCCACTCACAAGTTATGCCTTTGGTGAGACCAGGCTGAAGCAGTTTCCTGGAAACATTTTCAAATCTTCACCAAACTGCTAATGCTAATTCAATGACACGCTAGTGGGCTTACGGTCCTTCTGTACTGATACTTTGTTAGCAGCTTTCGATTATATTGACAGAGATTCAAAAAAAAAATCAGGCAGGCAGGAGATTATTAGCTGTGTTAAAATGGAGATTGAAAGAAATAAAGAGCATTGTCAAAGTTCCTGTGCTGAAAGAGAAATTTCTGGTCCATATATGGTATCTTTTCTAACAGGATGTAAAACAGATAGATGAATATATAAGTAGATAAATACAAGTATGTTCTGTACCTCATACTTTAAAACATTCTTCAGAACACTTCTAAAAGATGCCTCAGAAATGTTTTCTTCATTCTATAGATCATGGGACAGTTTGGACAGGGTGAAAATGAAATCATTTGTCTACCAGCATAATAACAGAGAAGCTGTTTTTGGAGAATGCATTCTTCTACAGGATGTACTGAGATAGAAGAATGTTGTTTCTACAGACCTCAGTGCTCAGAATGAACTAAAACACAGTCACATGCTTCTCTACAGACACTGGGGTAGAAATAGCCAACCTGAGCCACAGTTGCCTCAAAAGGGTTTTTAATGAATTCAGAGCTGAGACCTAAAAGGGTGGTGAGAGGGGCTTGTTGATATTTACAGAAAAATTGATGAAGTATGTGCAAAGTCCTGGACTAGCAAAGAGGAGGACAGCAACAAGGCCATTGGTTGCATGTTTGTAACACTGGGCATTTGCTGAAATAATGTTACTTGTGACATTATGAATTGTCTACCAGGCCTACAAGAATAGAAAGTAGAAATTTCCAGGGACTTTGTTTTGCACTGCTTCATTTTCTTTGCCGGCACCTAGCACATTGTCTTGTAGATAATAGGTGTATATTAACAATTCTGAATGAATGAAAAAATATTCAAGATACATGAAACATTCTCTATCCAGCTCCTGATTTTGCAGGCGAGTTAAGAGACACCTAGTAGAGGTGAAAAGTTTTCCCGGAGAATGGGAACAGGCCCAGGCTTTTGGATCTTGGACCTCTGATTTTTCCAGTGCACCATCCTGCCCTCTGCTGTTTCAGCTGAGAAGAATTGGTTGAGCTTCTTTGAAAAGCACAGGTTCTTTCAGAGAGACTTATTTTCATTTTGAATTGCACATTCTAAGGATATATGTGAAGAATCTTTAGACCATTGAAGTTACAATAACACCACCACCCTACAAAAAAAAGAGAAAGAAAAGAGATATTATCAGCATAAAGGAGAAAACCAAATATAAAATGCCTTTTCTATAAACTTTCAACTAATGTGAGAGTACAACTTAGAGCAAAAGAAAACAGGACCACACCCGATTTTAAAGTGGGCAAAAGATTTGAAGAGATATTTCGCTAGAAGCCACTGTGAAGTTCCCCAAAACAAGAAACAATAGGAGGAACTTGATTTGTTGCAAAGTTTAAGGAAAGAACCCTGGAAGATTTTTCCTACTTGGAGGAAAACAACTGAACTTGTAATTGCATCCCCTTAAGGTGCGTACCTAAAAATGAGGCTAAGTTGGGCACTGTGTCCTCACTCACAAACTGGACCATAGGGCTATTCAGGTTGGTGTTCCATGCTCTGTCCCACGTATCCCTGTAACTCTTTTTGAAAAAAATGTCATTGCTTTTTTTGAAAGAGGGAAAGGGAAGGAGAAAGAAGGGAGAGAAACAACAATGTGTGGTTTCCTCTCTCCCATCCCGTACTGGGGACCTGACCCACAACTCAAGCAGTACACTTGGAATGGAAACAGGGAGCCTTTGGCTTGAAGGCCCAAGCTCAGTCCATGGAGCTACACCAGCCAGGACTATCCTCCTAACACTTCTACATCGCTTTTTCTCCATCACGTTCACGAGTTGACAGACAAAGGTTGTTAGGAGATATGTTCTCATTCACTCCCTAACATGCCCTGAGGAAATGGTTTTTAACATCACCCTCATCGTGCTTGTTTGGAGACTGGGAAGGCCCTGAATGGCACAAAGTCTTCCTCAGGATACAAAACTGGTAAGAAAAGGATTTCTGAAGCCAGCTTTCTCCCCTAAGCTAAGGACCTGATACATTCCCAGGGGGTTGTGGAGAGGACTGTGTTAGGTATCAGTGTACAGATACCTAAGAGAGGAGGGTGAGTACTCTGTAGCTCACAGGGGATTTTGAAAGGCTCTGGTTGGAAAAAGCGGCTCAGGTCATAGAACCTTGAAGGGACGACCTCACTTCCTTGGTGACAGACCCCCAGGAGAAATTAGAACTCTTGTAACTAGGCACACACATTCTAGAGACAACTGCCTATCCAGGTCAGTTGACTGTCCACGGTCAGGAGACGAGGATGTCTCTGTGTTGTTTCCCGCTTTCAAGGCCCAAGAAAGGCTCTAGGCCCAAGAAAGTCAAGAGTGAGAAAAGTTTTTCTCCCTTTCGAGGCTGGCGAAACAGGGGCCGTCAAAAACACTTTTCACCATCTGGCAAGATAGACCCTGAGGTAATGATGATCACCCTAGGGCAGGCCCATCACAACCAGGCCCCCACTAGGATTTCACTTGGACCTCATCACACCCCTTACCACTCTTCCTGCAAATATGTGGGGGGGGGGGCGGTATAGTCATCCGGATGAGAGGTACTCATTCTGGGTAAAAGATGGTTGTTCGGGGCTAGAAATCTGAAGGGAATGTCTTGGACCTACCCCAGGTCATGGTGGCTACAATGGGAAAGTGAGTGTTGGAGACCAAGCTCTTGTACTCACTGGGCCCTCCAGGTGTCATTTGATTTCTACCCAGATTGGGGGTGTTTTCAGGTGCTTCTCACTGCCTACTGATGCAGGCAGTATAAAGTGTGGTGGAAATATCCCCCGGTGGCAATGCCAGATAGGGAAACACTTGATTCTTTATTGTGCTCGGTCTCTGCAGAAGTCTAACGAGAAAATCATCGAGTTGGCTGATGGGTTCACGTATGTCCCCAAGCCCTGTGTTGGAGAAGTGCAGCAGACAAGAAACACAGTCCCCTGTCAGTCAGAGGTGAGAGCTGGCCCACACCGAGGTACCTGAGAGGAACACGGTGGGATCAGAACCTAAAATGAAATCTGTGGGTTTGAGGATTTCACACACCCACTCCCAAATTCCCCTTGACCTCCCATCCAATTCCCAGGTTTCTGGTAGGGTAGAAACCCATTCTTCACATTTGTTAGAGTGGTGGAGGAAAAACAGTCCTCTTGTTCCATTTTACTTGTTTTGATTGTTTAACTACATCTGTAACATGGATCTTGTGGAGTAGTCACCTGTACTGTCCTTGAACATCTTCAAGTCTACACATCATAACACATACAGGATGACTTTTTCTTAAAACAACCAACCAACCAACGTGGGAGGGATGTACATATTTGAAAATATTTGTCTTCACCTTGGTATCTCACAAAATACACAAATCATTTTAATCCAGCCAAATCAGCAGCTAATGCCATATACATCTCAATATTACCCTACAAAGAAGGTAATTTTCCTCAGTGATTCAGCCTTTTCCTGTTGTTACACCTTGACATGATGCCATTGGGCTGTGATATCAGCAGTGTGACCTGGAACAGCCCCGCTGTGTCCTGATAGACTGTGTCCTAGTTTGCTAGGTCTCCATTTCACAGGACCACAGACTGTGTCGAAGGTTACTGAGGACTCCTGCCTAAGTCCCCGGCTCTGTCTTTCCAGATCCTTCACGATGACATCCTTGAGGTGCTGGAGCACAAGGCCCACTTTAACATCTACAGGGTCAAGGTGCAGGTGCACCAGACCGACACCACCATCAAGCCATCGTCTCAGGTGAGAGCTGGGCCAGGGTTTGTCCACCCCCAGGAACCCAAGATGACCTGGGAGCGCCAAGAATCTTGGCACAAATATGACGATGGCTTCCTCGTGGCCCTCCCAGTGCTCTTTCCAAAGAGACTCACTATCCCATGAACATTGGGATCTGCATCTCCACTTCTCCCATCAGCTAGATAGGACAGGAAAAAGGCATTCCTTGCATTTTTGTGGGAATTGTAGAGAAAAATATGTGACACGTCACAGCACAGTTCATGATTATTAGCATTTTTCTGTTTTTGCTGATTTTCCTGCCAGCCCAAAGATTCTGGTAAAATAGTAAGCTTCACTGTCCTTGCAGACCATGAAATCTAGCACATCATCACACTCAATTAGAGGGTCCTGGACACAAAATTAATAGAAAGTCAAGTTTCATATTAATTCTCAGCAACTTTTCACTTCCCAGACCCGTGAAACCCATTGCAATCTGGCCAATTTAGGAAAGGGGACGTTAGTCATGTCCATAGCATCTCATGAAGGAAGTTATTTCCACAGGGTTCAGCCATTCAGCGGGTTCAGACTTTAACATTATTCAGTTGTGCTTCTACTTCAGCAGGGCTGAAATGAACTCCCTCACTGTGTCCCAACAGAATGTATTCGTGTGTCAGGGGTGCCATAAGACTGAAGCAGAGGATCCTTGGAGGGTTCGTGATGCTTATTGTCTGGGTGCCGGGTTTTCATTACAGACTCTGAATGAAGATATTCTGGAGGAGATGGTGAATGGCTATAACTACTGTACATTGCTGAACAAGAAGAAGGTTCATCAGGCCAGTGACACCAGGACATGTTTCCCTGAGGTGAGAGCTAGCTCACGAGTGTCTCCACACTCAACACCCAGAGATGAAATTCTAGTTCCCAGGACTCAATCAGGGTGACTGTCCCAGAAACCTCCAAAGGCATTCCCTACACTGTCCCACATGCCATAAACCCAGGCCTCTGGACCTCGATTTCTCCCTCCAGCTACAAGTGAGAGTAGAACGAAAACACTTGTAGTAATAGGAATACAGGAAAACATATTCATTTTGATTATAGTAAGTCACAAGCATATTTGTGATTTGCTTATTCTTTTCTGATTGTTTTGTGGGGTTTTTTAAAACTGCCTGCCACACATACTCTGCAGATCAATGAGGTCAACAGTCATTGAAGACCTTCTCTAATAATGGAGGTTGTGTGTCACGCCAATGCAGCCTCTGAATGCTGGTGGACATGGTGTCATGTAGCTCAGGTGGAATATCAGCAGTCCAGCCAGATAATTTAAGTGTGTCCGGGGAACTGTGTATGGATGGGGATGCCATAACCTGGACGCCACTGAGTGATGTAAAGATCAGACACTTAGTTTTTGACAATTCCCGAGAGTAAGAGCTCCAAGTGAAAGTTTCAACAGTGCTGGCTCCTTTTCAGGGATATTTCCCTTCCTGGTAAGTGCACGTGTTCTCCGTCTGGGTCACAGGGAATCACTTCTCTGCCTCCTTGTCTGCTCACCTCTTCCTTTAACATGATTAGTCATACTAGACTAAAACTCACATCTTGGAATTCACTTAACCGTAATAAGCACCTTTAGGACATACTCATACAGGCATATGTTGATGTTCTCAGGGTTCAAAAGTCATGGCAATTGGGTGTCACACTTTAGACCACAATGTTTACCTGGAGTATCCTCAGCTGGCAGGACATGTAAAATTTGGGCGGCTGCAGCCAGATTCCAAAATGAAAAGTCTATAGCATTACAGTGTCCACAGAACTTTCTGATGCTGCTGCCCTCTTGCACCTCACCCGTCCCAACTGTTTCTCATTCATTTTTATTTAGAGCAAAGCAGGGAAAATAGGGACATCCGTAGCTGAAGAACATTAAACAGATTAAAAATGACCAATTTCATTATACTGTGTCCCAGGCATTTCCTCTATTCCTTGGCTTTCATTAGTCCCCGACCCACTTTGACTCACCTGTCAGCTTGTGTCCGTCTGCCCGGATTGCACCCCCCAGAGTCACTGCTCAGACTGCTAACAGGTAACCAGCTTTCTCCAGTCAGGCGTCCCCAGCAATTTGCCCCTGTGCTGTTTCTACATCTCAAAATGACTTTAATTGCAAGAAAGGGGAATAAGTGCCATTTTGAAAGTCTCTGGTTTTCATAGACTGTGTCTATTCATCTTGTACTCACATCCCAAAAAAGGAGGGACAGCATTTGCCAACCATTTCTGCCCATGTCAGGAACAGATAAGTCTCAGGTAGCTGACAGGAAATGCCATAAATTGCTTTCTTGGGACATTTCTCGGTTCGAACCTGCATGACCTTGAACAGCCATTAGGCATCCCTAAGCATGTGTCATATGGTCTCTATAATTAATGGTACGATTTGATGGTTGATGTGTAGACAGCTCTTCATAAGACTATGGGTATTGAAAGTCTTTTATTCCTCATCTTTCAAAAATGCCTGGAGAGGAAAATTGAATCAATATCCCCAACTACCCAAAAGTGATGGTACTTTTAAAACTCCTTGATAAAACCCTTATGGCATGGAGACTCCAGACCTGTCTATTGCACAAGTGCCTCATGGGCCGGGAGTTTTGGATGAGCTCCAAGCCTCAGAGCTTCTGGTGATTCATGGTGATGCCACTGACTGGATGTCTATTCTGCTCCCCCACAGGGTACATCTGAGTTCACCTTTCCATTCAGAGAAATCTGTAGAATCCGGTCCCTCCAGGCAAGCATACTGAAGAATTGGAAGGAGTTCATGACTCCAGATGTCCTCAGTGAAAACATCACCTACCTATCCACCTCCAGGCACAGGCACCTGACCTTCTCCAGAGCCCAAATTCCTCCGGATGATCTACTAACTCAGTGAGCCATGCCCACCTTCCATCATAGGTCTGACTCTGCCCACTGTAAGCAGTGTGCCATGAAAATGTCACCACATCTCCCCAATCCTCAGATAGGTCCTTTCCAATACGAGGTGACAGAGAACAAACGTCATGAATTTTTTGCACAGACTACTGTGGGGACAATCCAGGCAGGTCTTAACTGGCACTTGGCTCTGTTGAAAAGGCTTGTGGATGTGCTATGGTGGTTCATGGAATTTATTTCATTTTTCTGTGCACTATGGAAATTCTCTTCCCTCACCCATTGTGGCCTGGGGCATCTGTGAGTGTGGAAAAGTAATTGGAAAACAATTAGACAAGTAGGGGCAGGATAGCACATCACTAGTCTTGATGGTTGTTTTTGTGTTGCCACATTAGGAATCTCTCAGAATAGCAGGAGTCTCCTGGCCCACTCAGATATCAGGGAAGGATCTGGATAGACTTCATTTATGCAACAATGTGTATGAAGCACCTACCCCAAGTAGGCCCTACCAGTAGCACTAGCATAACTCAGTGAATGAAGTAGACAGAATCCCAGGGCGTCAGTTCTAGTCAAGAAATCAGTCATTTACAATAGATATCATCGGAAGGTCCTGTCCTCTATCCATCACATCAGAGACAATCAAGATCTTCTCAACACCTGAAGGGCTACCTGCTCATAATGACAATGCACACACACCAAGGGATCAAATAAAGAGGTGCATAGTGTTTGTGTCTTGATGGAAGACATCCTGTGTACAGAGCATACTGGGAGTGGCAGGTAGGGTCTGACACAAAGGAGATCTTATAGATGTGATTCTCTAGGGAGGCCTGAGCTCTGGTGACTTCTATGTCAAAAGAAGGCACAGAGAGGACTGTGGAGGGGCCCATGGCCTCACACCACTGGACTGAACTTGGGCTGCAATTTGCCCAAGTGTCCCAAACCCTCTACAGTCTCGTCCCACTCATCCTGCCCCTCTCCACTGTCAGCTCTTCTCACCACCATCCCACGGCTCCAAAAACGAAATATTCTCACAGCCTGCTCACCAATATAACTCACCCATGAGTGTGGATGAGCAAGTGTATGAAGGGTTGGGTGGGAAGTGTACAGGACCCTGGAAAGGTATATAATTGCATAAAGACGCTCATTGGGTGTTCATGTTTAGCCTGGTCCTTTGCTAGGCCTGCTATTTCCAGGTCAGCCACAAAGGGGTCAGGGTTGGCACTGGGCTGCCCCCAACTTGTGCATGGGCAAGCACAGTGGTGCTGTCCCAAACAAGGTTCACTGGGAGGGGACAATAGAAGAATTCCACACTCTGACTCTGCTGCCCAACTGCCTCTCCCCAGCACCATTGCTTGTATAGTGGGAACTTCGCCAGACCAAATTCAGGGATTGGGCCTGCCTCCACGTTTGCGTTTGTTGCGGCTGAAGCTGAACTTGGAGCAGGTCAGCTTCCCCAACTCCCAGCAGCTTTGCCAGGCCCACCTTCTTTCCATCATTCTGGAGACACCAGAGACCACTGCCACATCCCTGGAAGGTGAGGGAACTTCTGTGTGGGAAGATGATCTCAGGAAGGGAGGTGCATGGGCATGAATTCGCTTGAAGGCTGAGGCAACTTTCTTGTGTCTGCAATGGCAAGGAAATATCAGATATGTGTTGGTCAATCTGTCCTTTTTCTCCTGCTCCTGCAGAATCATCTCCAAATTCCACAGCAATGAAGGACCTCAGGAAGGTCCTGCTCAAGGGCTTCAGCCTGGTCCAGCTCCAAGCCTCACTCTGGCCTTGACTGGCCAGAAACTGTACCTCAAGCCAGGATGGAGGCGTCTTTTGGAGCCATTTCTCCTGCTCTCCCAGAAGTGCTAAGTTTCCCCCGAAATACACAAGAGGACTAAAATCCAAAAACATATTGATAGTTACAGAATGGATAATTTTGACCAATGTCATTTTGTTTATATAAAATATATTTTTTTGAATAAACTATTGTAAAGGTATTACATGTCTATTAAAAATCTGTGTAGTACATTGGTACTCATACATATAAAGCATTATTTACAACATATCCATGCTGGGTTTTGAAAAATGTTCAGGGTACTACATATGTTTAACATAACTTCTAAAACAGATTTAAATTCCAGCATACATACAGAGATGTAAAGTAATGTTGAAAGCAAACTTGGAAATGTATACACCAAAATATTCCACTAGTGAATGCTAGAAAGTGGGACTACTACAAGTGACTGTCTTCTCTGTTTTCTTACTATATTTTCTCGTTTTTGTACAACTATAAAATATTCAAATGAACATATAGGAAGACAAAACTTTTTCATTTATTCTACCTAAGAGTCTTTAAGTTCCATTTTATATATATATTTTTAAGACTTTATTTATTTATTTTTAGAGAGGGAAGGGAAGGAGATAGAGAGAGAGATAGAGAGAGAAACATCAAAGTGCGGTTGCTGGAGGTCATGGCCTGCAACCCAGATATGTGCCCTGACAGGGAATCGAATCTGCGACACTTTGGTTCACAGCCGGTGCCCAATCCACTGACCTACGCCAGCCACGGCATCCATTTTACATCTTAAAATGGGTTCATTAAAATTCAGAAATTTTTATTGGTATACAATCTGCTTTCCTCCACGATCAGGTTGATATTTCAGCAACAAAAACCACTAGAGTAGCTCTTTCCAATATTCAAACCCAGGAGGGATGGAACAACGTTTCCTTAGGTGTAACTGAAACAATTCAAAACAGCCTTCTTCACTCAACCTTTAATGGTCAGTTTTCTTCTTTGTTGAGCCAAGAGTTTAACATACAAACATTCAATTTCAGAATAGGCAATATCTGTGGGACTGAGCTGGACTGAGGCTGGGGCAGACTGGTCTCTGGCCAGCCTGTGTTATGTGATTTCTTAACTTCATAGAGAAAATGTTTCCCAACTCAGTTTCAAGTGCTTTTCAAAGTGTATATATTACAGCCAAAGATGGTGAAAGAAAAGAATTTTTGAGGACATAGGAAGTAACAGGAGAAAATATGTGTGTTGCTCTTTTTTGGTTCCCTGCAAAGTTTATAGAAAAGAAGTGAGCAAGGTGATGTCACCTTTAGTTCTCGGAGAAGCCAAACCCAGAATCGCATATCAGCCCAAGAAGAGTAGGCACTGTCAGATAGATGCTCCTCTGGGTGCACGTTTCCCAGGGCCCTTTACAGTTTAGGAGGAAGAAAAGTGTTCGGGGCCTGAGAAGAGGCCTGGAAGTGCTCTAGAGGGAACCCACACTGCCTCTCTGTATACAGGGTTTTCCTCTCTCTCTCTGCAGCTGAGAATCTTCTAGGAGATGTTCAGTAATATATGTATTAGCTTTCCTGGTGAGTTTCTACTGTGCTGTTGCAACTAAAGGAGTGCATAGGGGAGACTGGGTTTTCTTTCCTTGTTCCACTACACCATTCTATGTTATATTGGGTCTCCCTGGGTTCAATTGGGTTTTTGTTGTTATTCCCCTGACTTCTTTCATGCGTAGGGTTGGGTGGCCCAAATGGCAATTATTGGGCCTGTGTGCTAGGTCTTAGGAACAGGGATTCGAGTTATGTATTATCTTTAGGGCAGAGAGGAAAAAACCATGTGTTGTTCTCAAGGGTCGCTGGCTAGGAAAGACAAGGCCTTGTGATTCACTAGCTTACTTTACACTTTGCAAATTGTTTGGCTTTTTAAAATTTCTTTTCCCAGTTTCCTCATTGCACTTACAAGAAATTATCCTGTCTTCCCCCTATCCTGCCTCATTTCCACTGGAACACAGTTGTGTGGAAATAAGGTAGGCACTCCTAATCCTACTGGAGGGACATAGTTCAGTGACAGTCAGAAACAACCTAGAATTAAAATTCAGACCAACATGTCAGGAAAGTAGACACAAAGAGAGACAATTTCAAAGAAATCTCTAGGTGAGTATTTCAAAAGAAAGCGTGCTGTGTCAAATGAAGTCTCTTCATGTATATCCATACAAACATCAGGCAAGATCATTCTAAGGCAGTCATTCTCATGCTTATATCTTGATCTGAGTGGAGGCACATTTCCTGCCTTTTGATTCGTATTTATTTTTCATGAAAACCAGAGTGTCTATAAACCAAGCCAATACTACCCAGGTAGCCCATAGGAAAATTTCACTGCCAGCTCAAGCTGAACTTTAAAATTCACTTCATTTAAATTCAGGAAATGTGAATTTAGAAAAGCTATGTGGCTAATGGCGACCCTAATAAACAGAGTAGTTCAAGATCCTTGCAAATAAATGGGAAATGGTCTCCATGGATTGCAGGACACCTTTTCTCCACAATTCCATATAGAAATAATTACAGGGCCATCGGAGTGCACAATATAAACAGGAAGATCACGATCAGTCTCTTTGCACTGGCCATTCCCAGACCTCTTCCTGGTGGCCAGAGGCAGCCTCTTTCAGTAGCAATTTGATAGCAAAGTGCATCATGCCCATTGCTGTTGGCAACGATTTGGCCTGGGGCTTGTGTATGAGGCTCTCATAGCTGATTTGTGAGGCAGTATTTCCTTCCCTGAGAAAAGGAACAGTAGTGAAGGGAAGACCTTTCTCTTCATTTATGCTGGGAGCTGTTGTCACCTTCTGATGTCTGGCAGCAATGGTGACCATGAGGGAAGAGTGATGAGGAAGAAGCCTACCTGAACATCACGGAGCCGCTGAATTCGAATCTCAGATCAGCTACTTGTGCATTTGTTATTTTGTGATACAGACAACCGCCTAATGCTTAAGGCACTTTTCATCATATTATGATGCTTACAATGCTCAGATCCATGGTGAATGAGATCCTAGAACTTCTCATGGGGGGCAAGGTTGTATCATTTAATGGTATTTCCATAAGTGTTTCAATGACAGAGCAGAGAACAGGAGAGTGGAAAGACAGGAGATGCTTGAAAGAAGTGGCAACACTCTTACCACAATTCCAGAAGGAAACTTGAGGACACAAGGCATGCCACAACTGTAAGGTGGTGTTAAACAGCATGATCCAAAGACAACAAGAAAGTGTGACAAGATATATGGGGTGAAAGTAGAGACAAGAGTGGAAAAACAGGAAAAGTCAGATCATGGTGGGCCTGAAGGACATACAAAGGATTTTGGTCTTAATTCTGAAGTCCACAGCAAACCTGTGCAGGTGTTCAATAACAGACATTATACTTACATTTTCAAAAGATCATCCAGGCTTCAGGTAGGTAGAGAATGGTTTGAAAGAGGGACACACTGAAGGTTGATAGAATAGAGAGAAGACATCCTATCAAGAGGCCATGATGTCAACATGTCTTAATAGTCTTAATGCTAAATCTATGCTGGGGTCTATAGCAAGTGGGCTCGGCTTGCCTGTTCTCAGACAACATCTTTCTTAAAAAAAAAAAACCAGATTAGTTTACTATTTGTTTGAGAGAGAAGAAAATAGAGAGAAACATTGACTTGTTCCAGTGAATTATGCTTCATCGCTCAATTCTCATATGCGCCCTGACTGGGGACTAAACCCACAACCTTGGTGTAGAGGGACAAAGCCCTAACAAACAGAGACACTTGGTCAGGGTCTTTTCACCATGTTCTTAACCTATATGCATGGAGAGGCATATATCCATGGACTCTCTTTATTACTAGACCAATATAGTCACCATAAAACACTTCTCATCACCCAGAAATTAACCCATTTCACTGATTAGCTGGATCATTAAGTCAACCATAGGTTGTGCCCTCTGTGCCCAGCCATAAGAGAAGTCAAGTCTCTGAGCTGTTTGGTTTTGGCAATGAGGCATTTCGGGCTCTCGAGGTAAGTGGCTCCACTACAACAACAGAAACCTATGGTTTGTTAAGACTTTACACAGTGCATACAAACTATCTGTTACATCTCCCAAGAGTCTTACAGGGACTTAATCATCTTTTGGGACTCTACCAGATGTGCATTTGAAAAAAGAAATGGTAATGTGGCTCCCATGTTCTGTTGAAGAGATCTGTAACTCTGAGTCCAAACACCTTATTCTCTGAGAGTCACAACTTTGTATTGAAATTTCTACTATCTCTGAAGTAAATGAATAGATGTTTCCACAAATCCCTTCAATATTTACACTCTTCCTACTTCCCATTTTACAGTACTTCACAGTGTTTCCCTCTTCTGCTTCTTATTTCACAATCCTCACAAAACCTCTCCTTCAGTGGTCACTCACTAAGAGAAATTATCCCATGTACACAGAGATGGACATATTATCATATGTATACTTCCTTCCAATGCAAGCAATCTGCCCCAGAAGGATCTCCCATGGTTCTCACCAGGATCCAAGCAACAAGAGGGAGAATGTGTTGTCAGAGATATACCTACTTCCAGTACACTAAAGAATGGAAACCCTGATGTAAAGGGCAATTGATTTGTGACAGCTCTCAATCCAAAAGTATATTCTGGAATGTAGTTTAATGCGTCTTTAGTCTACAACATGACACTTAATTAGCTTTATTGGGATATCTGGGCATTCCAACAAGGACTGTTATACATTTTTTTCTATGAAGAAAACGGAATTCAATCTCTTCTTCATTGTATTACTTTTTTCAACCTTAGCGCAGTTTTATTTTCTGCCCTGGGCAATACTGGAGCAGCAATGAAACCAAGAAGGCAGGAGTGCCCAAGGGACACTACAGACAGATAGACAAGGAACCCCCAATAGAAGTGGCAACCCCTGCAACATAAAATGCCTTTTCTATAAGCTTTCAGCTAATATGAGGAGTACCACTTAGAGCAAAGAAAACAAGACCACACCCGATTTTAAAGTGGGCAAAAGATTTGAAGAGATATTTTACTAGAAGCCACTGTGAAGTTCCCCAAAACAAGAAACAATAGGAGGAACTTGATTTGTTGCAAAGCTGAAGGAAAGAACCCTAGAAGGTTTTCCCCACTTGGAGGAAAACAACTGAACTTGCAATTGCATCCCTTAAGGTGCGTACCTAAAAATGAGGCTAAGTTGGGCACTGCGTCCTCACTCAAAACTGGACCATAGGGCTATTGAGGTTGGTGTTCCATGCCTGTCCCACGTATCCCTGGAACTCTTTTTGAAAAAAATGTCATTGATTTTTTTGAAAGAGGGAAAGGGAAGGAGAAAGAAGGGAGAGAAACAACAATGTGTGGTTTCCTCTCTCCCATCCCCTACTGGGGACCTGACCCACACCTCAAGCAGTACACTTGGAATGGAAACAGGGAGCCTTTGGCTTGAAGGCCCAAGCTCAGTCCACTGAGCTACACCAGCCAGGACTATCCTCCTAAACTTCTACATCTCTTTTTCTGCATCACGTTCACGAGTTGACAGACAAAGGTTGTTAGGAGGTATGTTCTCATTCACTCCCTAACATGCCCTGAGGAAATGGTTTTTAACATCACCCTCATCGTGCTTGTTTGGAGACTGGGAAGGCCTGAATGGCACAAAGTCTTCCTCAGGATAAAAACTGGTAAGAAAAGGTTTTCTGAAGCCAGCTTTCTCCCCTAAGCTAAGGACCTGATACATTCCCAGGGGGTTGTGGAGAGGACTGTGTTAGGTATCAGGTACAGATACCTAAGAGAGGAGGGTGAGTACTCTGTAGCTCACAGGGGACTTTGAAAGGCTCTGGTTGGAAAAAGGGGCTCAGGTCATAGAACCTTGAAGGGACGACCTCACTTCCTTGGTGACAGACCCCCAGAGAAATTAGAACTCTTGTAACTAGGCACACACATTCTAGAGACAACTGCCTATCCAGGTCAGTTGACTGTCCACGGTCAGGAGACGAGGATGTCTCTGTGTTGTTTCCCGCTTTCAAGGCCCAAGAAAGGCTCTAGGCCCAGAAAGTCAAGAGTGAGAAAAGTTTTTCTCCCTTTCGAGGCTGGCGAAACAGGGGCCGTCAAAAACACTTTTCACCATCTGCAAGATAGACCCTGAGGTAATGATGGTCACCCTAGGGCAGGCCCATCACAACCAGGCCCCCACTAGGATTTCACTTGGACCTCATCACACCCCTTACCGCTCTTCCTGCAAATATGTGTGTGTGTGGGGGGGGGGGGCGGTATAGTCATCCGGATGAGAGGTACTCATTCTGGGTAAAAGATGGTTGTTCGGGGCTAGAAATCTGAAGGGAATGTCTTGGACCTACCCCAGGTCATGGTGGCTACAATGGGAAAGTGAGTGTTGGAGACCAAGCTCTTGTACTCATGGGCCCTCCAGGTGTCATTTGATTTCTACCCAGAGGGGGTGTTTCAGGTGCTTCTCACTGCCTACTGATGCAGGCAGTATAAAGTGTGGTGGAAATATCCCCCGGTGGCAATGCCAGATAGGGAAACACTTGATTCTTTATTGTGCTCGGTCTCTGCAGAAGTCTAACGAGAAAATCATCGAGTTGGCTGATGGGTTCACGTATGTCCCCAAGCCCTGTGTTGGAGAAGTGCAGCAGACAAGAAACACAGTCCCCTGTCAGTCAGAGGTGAGAGCTGGCCCACACCGAGGTACCTGAGAGGAACACGGTGGGATCAGAACCTAAAATGAAATCTGTGGGTTTGAGGATTTCACACACCCACTCCCAAATTCCCCTTGACCTCCCATCCAATACCAGGTTTCTGGTAGGGTAGAAATCCATTCTTCACATTGTTAGAGTGGTGGAGGAAAAGAGTCATCTTGTTCCATTTTACTTGTTTTGATTGTTTAACTACATCTGTAACACGTATCTGTGGAGTAGTCACCTGTACTGTCCTTGAACATCTTCAAGTCTACACATCATAACACATACAGGATGACTTTTTCTTAAAACAACAAACCAACCAACGTGGGAGGGATGTACATATTGAAAATATTTGTCTTCACCTTGGTATCTCACAAAATACACAAATCATTTTAATCCAGCCAAATCAGCAGCTAATGCCATATACATCTCAATATTACCCTACAAAGAAGGTAATTTTCCTCAGTGATTCAGCCTTTTCTGTTGTTACACCTTGACATGATGCCATTGGGCTGTGATATCAGCAGTGTGACCTGGAACAGCCCCGCTGTGTCCTGCTGATAGACTGTGTCCTAGTTTGCTAGGTCTCCATTTCACAGGACCACAGACTGTGTCGAAGGTTACTGAGGACTCCTGCCTAAGTCCCCGGCTCTGTCTTTCCAGATCCTTCATGATGACATCCTTGAGGTGCTGGAGCACAAGGCCCACTTTAACATCTACAGGGTCAAGGTGCAGGTGCACCAGACCGACACCACCATCAAGCCATCGTCTCAGGTGAGAGCTGGGCCAGGGTTGGTCCACCCCCAGGAACCCAAGATGACCTGGAGCGCCAGAATCTCGGCACAAATATGACGATGGCTTCCTCGTGGCCCTCCCAGTGCTCTTTCCAAAGAGACTCACTATCCCATGAACATTGGGATCTGCATCTCCACTTCTCCCATCAGCTAGATAGGACAGGAAAAAGGCATTCCTTGCATTTTTGTGGGAATTGTAGAGAAAAATATGTGACAGTCACAGCACAGTTCATGATTATTAGCATTTTTCTGTTTTGCTGATTTTCCTGCCAGCCCAAAGATTCTGGTAAAATAGTAAGCTTCACTGTCCTTGCAGACCATGAAATCTAGCACATCATCACACTCAATTAGAGGGTCCTGGACACAAAATTAATAGAAAGTCAAGTTTCATATTAATTCTCAGCAACTTTTCACTTCCCAGACCTGTGAAACCCATTGCAATCTGGCCAATTTAGGAAAGGGGACGTTAGTCATGTTAGCATCTCATGAAGGAAGTTATTTCCACAGGGTTCAGCCATTCAGCGGGTTCAGACTTAACATTATTCAGTTGTGCTTCTACTTCAGCAGGGCTGAAATGAACTCCCTACTGTGTCCCAACAGAATGTATTCGTGTGTCAGGGGTGCCATAAGACTGAAGCAGAGGATCCTTGGAGGGTTCGTGATGCTTATTGTCTGGGTGCCGGGTTTCATTACAGACTCTGAATGAAGATATTCGGAGGAGATGGTGAATGGCTAACTACTGTACATGCTGAACAAGAAGAAGGTTCATCAGGCCAGTGACACCAGGACATGTTTCCCTGAGGTGAGAGCTAGCTCACGAGTGTCTCCACACTCACACCCAGAGATGAAATTCTAGTTCCCAGGACTCAATCAGGGTGACTGCCCAGAAACCTCCAAAGGCATTCCCTACACTGTCCCACATGCCATAAACCCAGGCCTCTGGACCTCGATTTCTCCTCCAGCTACAAGTGAGAGTAGAACGAAAACACTTGTAGTAATAGGAATACAGGAAAACATATTCATTTTGATTATAGTAAGTCACAAGCATATTTGTGATTTGCTTATTCTTTTCTGATTGTTTTGTGGGTTTTTTTAAAACTGCCTGCCACACATACTCTGCAGATCAATGAGGTCAACAGTCATTGAAGACCTTCTCTAATAAGGAGGTGTGTGTCACGCCAATGCAGCCTCTGAATGCTGGTGGACATGGTGTCATGTAGCTCAGGTGGAATATCAGCAGTCCAGCCAGATAATTTAAGTGTGTCCGGGGAACTGTGTATGGATGGGGATGCCATAACCTGGACGCCACTGAGTGATGTAAAGATCAGCACTAGTTTTTGACAATTCCCGAGAGTAAGAGCTCCAAGTGAAAGTTTCAACAGTGCTGGCTCCTTTTCAGGGTATTTCCCTTCCTGGTAAGTGCAGTGTTCTCCGTCTGGGTCACAGGGAATCACTTCTCTGCCTCCTTGTCTGCTCACCTCTTCCTTTAACATGACTAGTCATACTAGACTAAAACTCACATCTTGGAATTCACTTAACCTTAATAAGCACCTTTAGGACATACTCATACAGGCATATGTTGATGTTCTCAGGGTTCAAAAGTCATGGCATTGGGTGTCACACTTTAGACCACAATGTTTACCTGGAGTATCCTCAGCTGGCAGGACATGTAAAATTTGGGCGGCTGCAGCCAGATTCCAAATGAAAAAGTCTATAGCGTACAGTGTCCACAAGAACTTTCTGATGCTGCTGCCCTCTTGCACCTCACCCGTCCCAACTGTTCTCATTCATTTTTATTTAGAGCAAAGCAGGGAAAATAGGGACATCCGTAGCTGAAGAACATTAAACAGATTAAAAATGACCAATTTCATTATAGTGTCCCAGGCATTTCCTCTATTCCTTGGCTTTCATTAGTCCCCGACCCACTTTGACTCACCTGTCAGCTTGTGTCCGTCTGCCCGGATTGCACCCCCAGAGTCACTGCTCAGACTGCTAACAGGTAACCAGCTTTCTCCAGTCAGGCGTCCCCAGCAATTTGCCCCTGTGCTGTTTCTACATCTCAAAATGACTTTAATTGCAAGAAAGGGGAATAAGTGCCATTTTGAAAGTCTCTGGTTTTCATAGACTGTGTCTATTCATCTTGTACTCACATCCCAAAAAAGGAGGGACAGCATTTGCCAACCATTTCTGCCCATGTCAGGAACAGATAAGTCTCAGGTAGCTGACAGGAAATGCCATAAATTGCTTTCTTGGGACATTTCTCGGTTCGAACCTGCATGACCTTGAACAGCCATTAGGCATCCCTAAGCATGTGTCATATGGCCTCTATAATTAATGGTACCATTTGATGGTTGATGTGTAGACACCTCTTCATAAGACTATGGGTATTGAAAGTCTTTTATTCCTCATCTTTCAAAAATGCCTGGAGAGGAAAATTGAATCAATATCCCCAACTACCCAAAAGTGATGGTACTTTTAAAACTCCTTGATAAAACCCTTATGGCATGGAGACTCCAGACCTGTCTATTGCACAAGTGCCTCATGGGCCGGGAGTTTTGGATGAGCTCCAAGCCTCAGAGCTTCTGGTGATTCATGGTGATGCCACTGACTGGATGTCTATTCTGCTCCCCACAGGGTACATCTGAGTTCACCTTTCCATTCAGAGAAATCTGTAGAATCCGGTCCCTCCAGGCAAGCACTGAAGAATTGGAAGGAGTTCATGACTCCAGATGTCCTCAGTGAAAACATCACCTACCTATCCACCTCCAGGCACAGGCACCTGACCTTCTCCAGAGCCCAAATTCTCCGGATGATCTACTAACTCAGTGAGCCATGCCCACCTTCCATCATAGGTCTGACTCTGCCCACTGTAAGCAGTGTCCATGAAAATGTCACCACATCTCCCCAATCCTCAGATAGGTCCTTTCCAATACGAGGTGACAGAGAACAAACGTCATGAATTTTTTGCACAGACTACTGTGGGGACAATCCAGGCAGGTCTTAACTGGCACTTGGCTCTGTTGAAAAGGCTTGTGGATGTGCTATGGTGGTTCATGGAATTTATTTCATTTTTCTGTGCACTATGGAAATTCTCTTCCCTCACCCATTGTGGCCTGCATCTCTGAGTGTGGAAAAGTAATTGGAAAACAATTAGACAAGTAGGGGCAGGATAGCACATCACTAGTCTTGATGCTTGTTTTTGTGTTGCCACATTAGGAATCTCTCAGAATAGCAGGAGTCTCCTGGCCCACTCAGATATCAGGGAAGGATCTGGATAGACTTCATTTATGCAACAATGTGTATGAAGCACCTACCCCATTAGGCCCTACCAGTAGCACTAGCATAACTCTGTGAATGAAGTAGACAGAATCCCAGGGCGTCAGTTCTAGTCAAGAAATCAGTCATTTACAATAGATATCATCGGAAGGTCCTGTCCCTATCCATCACATCAGAGACAATCAAGATCTTCTCAACACCTGAAGGGCTACCTGCTCATAATGACAATGCACACACACCAAGGGATCAAATAAAGAGGTGCATAGTGTTTGTGTCTTGATGGAAGACATCCTGTGTACAGAGCATACTGGGAGTGGCAGGTAGGGTCTGACACAAAGGAGATCTTATAGATGTGATTCTCTAGGGAGGCCTGAGCTCTGGTGACTTCTATGTCAAGAAAAGCACAGAGAGGACTGTGGAGGGGCCCATGGCCTCACACACTGGACTGAACTTGGGCTGCAATTTGCCCAAGTGTCCCAAACCCACTACAGTCTCGTCCCACTCATCCTGCCCCTCTCCACTGTCAGCTCTTCTCACCACCATCCCACGGCTCCAAAAACGAAATATTCTCACAGCCTGCTCACCAATATAACTCACCCAGGAGTGTGGATGAGCAGGTGTATGAAGGGTTGGGTGGGAAGTGTACAGGACCCTGGAAAGGTATATAATTGCATAAAGACACTCATTGGGTGTTCATGTTAGCCTGGTCCTTTGCTAGGCCTGCTATTTCCAGGTCAGCCCAAAGGGGTCAGGGTTGGCACTGGGCTGCCCCCAACTTGTGCATGGGCAAGCACAGTGTGCTGTCCCAAACAAGGTTCACTGGGAGGGGACAATAGAAGAATTCCACACTCTGACTCTGCTGCCCAACTGCCTCTCCCCAGCACCATTGCTTGTATAGTGGGAACTTCGCCAGACCAAATTCAGGGATTGGGCCTGCCTCCACGTTTGCGTTTGTTGCGGCTGAAGCTGAACTTGGAGCAGGTCAACTTCCCCAACTCCCAGCAGCTTGCCAGGCCCACCTTCTTTCCATCATTCTGGAGACACGAGAGACCACTGCCACATCCTGGAAGGTGAGGGAACTTCTGTGTGGGAAGATGATCTCAGGAAGGGAGGTGCATGGGCATGAATTCGCTTGAAGGCTGAGGCAACTTTCTTGTGTCTGCAATGGCAAGGAATATCAGATATGTGTTGGTCAATCTGTCCTTTTTCTCCTGCTCCTGCAGAATCATCTCCAAATTCCACAGCAATGAAGGACCTCAGGAAGGTCCTGCTCAAGGGCTTCAGCCTGGTCCAGCTCCAAGCCTCACTCTGGCCTTGACTGGCCAGAAACTGTACCTCAAGCCAGGATGGAGGCGTCTTTTGGAGCCATTTCTCCTGCTCTCCCAGAAGTGCTAAGTTTCCCCCGAAATACACAAGAGGACTAAAATCCAAAAACATATTGATAGTTACAGAATGGATAATTTTGACCAATGTCATTTTGTTTATATAAAATATATTTTTTGAATAAACTATTGTAAAGGTTACATGTCTATTAAAAATCTGTGTAGTACATTGGTACTCATAATATAAAGCATTATTTACACATATCCATGCTGGGTTTTGAAAAATGTTCAGGGTACTACATAGTTTAACATAACTTCTAAAACAGATTTAAATTCCAGCATACATCAGAGATGTAAAGTAATGTTGAAAGCAAACTTGGAAATGTATACACCAAAATATTCCACTAGTGAATGCTAGAAAGTGGGACTACTACAAGTGACTGTCTTCTCTGTTTTCTTACTATATTTTCTGTTTTTGTACAACTATAAAATATTCAAATGAACATACAGGAAGACAAAACTTTTTCATTTATTCTACCTAAGAGTCTTTAAGTTCCATTTTATATATTTTTAAGATTTTATTTATTATTTTTAGAGAGGGAAGGGAAGGAGATAGAGAGAGAGATAGAGAGAAAACATCAA